>NW_022103947.1:1164317-1166315 GCF_000313985.2 Echinops telfairi
TGTACATAGGACTCTTAAGCTCATGTTCTCTGTTAGGATTCTATTTAATAGCATTGATCTACTTGGCTTCAATTTATTTTATCATTCAATTCCTGCTCATCACTTACCTCTGATATTCTCATCCTCAGGTAATCTCCTTCCTACATTGGATTTTTCCATTTCATGACTGGTTTGCTAGCAGAAAAAGACCTCAGATTTGAACATGTTTTGTAGAGACCTGTTTTAAAAGGTCTTAAATAGGACAAAGACAACACAAATGCTATCTCCCTGGTTGAGGAGTAAAGAGGACAGTGGAGTTCTCCAATCAGCATCCATGGGGCTAATTACAAATGCCAAAGAACAGAGCATCATCACAAGATCATGATTCCTGGCAGGTCAATTAATCAATGTCACAAGTGAAACTAAAGAAGCCAGGAAAGGAACAGAATTAGGATAAGTACACAATTGCAGATTGGTTATGGGTTCGTAGGTCATAGTCAGGGTAATGAGTCATAGTCATCCGGACTCCAATTTTTAGCCTAAATTGGATTGCATGTGGCTATTTTGATAAATCATTAAAAGCACTCTCAGGCATTTTCTCTTGCTGTTAGTGTAAAAGGACCCCTATGGAGCTATGGAGATACCTGATGGAGTGTTGTCATACATTCAAAAGGCTTTGTCTTGTCCAAGTATAGCCTCATTGCTAGTTTAATGGTCATTAAGCACGAGGGAAGTAACAAAAACCTCAAAAGGCTTCTGAACTCAACACTCAAAAGGGAGTTTAGGTCTCTCACTATAGACAACAGTCTTTCACAAACCAAACACTTTAGAATTTAACCGCTAAAAATAGGGTGTTAGTGAAATGCCCACACCATGTCATTATTTACTTATTTATTCAACAAATTCTCATCAAAGAAGTTTGCTAACAAGTTTTGGGGTTAGTTATTAAAGGATTTATAATACCCTTTGGCCTTATAGGAAACTTTTAATTAGGTTTTTGGTTTTTAGTTTCAAATTTTTCTTGTGAATGATAAAACTACTCTGTTTAATATTTGCTTTAAATAGTTTCCAACAATGTTTTTCTATTCTTGTTTTTGATGTGTTGGATATAAGTAGAAGGCATATTGAACTGAGGATACTGATTGGCAGCTGTAGCATTATTAATAGAGGTATTTTAAACCATGGTAATCCCATGTGTGTGAAGTAAACTTCACCATGGCTCCATAGGGATGCAAGGCTGTGATCTTTTGGATGTGGATTACCAATCTTATCTCCCAGCTTCCTCAGTATGGGAGATACGGTCTTTGAGCTCTCAAACTTTTGGCTCATAGAACAGTGCTTAACTATTTGTATCCCTCTGGGAGTCCAGTTAACAGAGATGATTTTTGTTCATTTAACACATACTTTTATAACAGCCTAAAATGTAAAAGTGGAGTCCTTGGGTGGTACAAAGTGTTAACATATCTGGCAGTTCACCAAAAGATTGGAGGTTTGAGTTTACCTAGAAGTACATTGGTAAGAAGGCTTTGTGAACTTTTCCTGGAAATCCAGCCTTTGAAAACCTTGTGAGACTCAATTCTACTTTTACACCCTTGGGATGGCCATGATTCCGAATCAACTTGGTGGTAACTTTTAAAAATAGGAAATAAAAAGTTAAGTTGTGAGTAATGCTTTCCCACAAATAACTTTTAATTATGTAAAGGAGAAAGTAGAGGGTGGCAGATACAATCAAATGACTCAGGATACAAGAAGAGTTCCTAAATACACCCCCTACCCCACCTGACACACACACACACACACACACACACACACACACACACACACACACATGACAAATCAACGGCTAATGAGTGAATTCAGACTCGGACAGTTCAAAATAAGTCCGTGAAGCATTGGGGGAGATGCAAAATTTCTTCTCTTTAGCAGATCCCCGAAAACCATAGAGCTGTAAGAAGGCAAGAACTGACATTTAACTTGATTGTTAACGTAGGGTTGGAATATAGACACACAGACTTGGTG
>NW_022103947.1:1167342-1169090 GCF_000313985.2 Echinops telfairi
TTCCCCAGGGTTTGTACATTGGTTTCTCTCCTTGGACTCTCCTTGGACAGGGTTTGTACATTGGTTTCTCTCCTCCCCGCTCTCTGCATGGTTTGTTCCCTTATTGTTTGGGTCTCATCAGATATACATTCCTTGTGCATCCTTTCTCCTGGAGCATCTATGCCTCTCACTCCCCATCTCCCTTATTTTCACATAGCCATTGTCACCACCTGATGACTTATAGATGTACATGTATGTCTTTATTGTCCAACTCTCCATACAGAGATGAAAGCCACCAGCAAGTGGTGGTTGTTTGACTAAGTCTGGTAAACTTAACATCTATAAAAGCTCTTGGGTGCATGTGTACTCAGCAGATAATTGTTGGATGATGACTTGAATGAGTGAAGGTTTATTTTATAGGAAAAAAAGGTTAAATATGTGTTCAAAAATTTTTTTAAGACTAGTTAATGTTTAACCCTGGAGCTAAATGCAAACTTTCCAGAGTTACCTAAAATGCTTTTATTTGTCTATGAGCAAATGATACAGACAGCTCTGAAAGGAAACAATGAAGGGTTATTCTTGAATCCCAGATATTTTTTTAAAGGTCAATAATATTTGCATCCTTCGGTAAACATGATCAATGAAGATGTACAAGCTTTCTAGGGAACGTTTTCCTATGTTTTGTTGTTGTTGTTTTTTGCCTCAGCCATGCATCATATATGGGAGTTTGGATGCTAAGCTTGAGTTCTCCCTTAACACTGAAAATAGCCACTTGGTGGATTTGCAAAGGGTCAGGCTTGCTAAAGTGGCAGAACAAAGTTAATTTTCTCCTGACAAGTGAAAATAGCATGTTGTGTTCCATTTATTTTTGTGCTGGCTTGCTGTGTTGATTCCCACCTGAATCTTAGAAGGATAATATGTTCTCATGGGTTAGTTAGGTTGTGAATGGAACAGCTAAAATGCAGATATTGAAAGTATTTTCCAGCCAAAATCTTAAAGGGGGTTTCGAATGGGACTTAAAGTATCAGCTGCTGTAAGCATGTAAACCATGAAAATATAACTTAACCAAGATATAGGTTGCCACTGACATCAACTATATTTAGAGAAAAATTATGTATAGTTTTGTGAGTGCAGGTGCATTGAAATGGAAACTGAGGAGTGAATTCCTGGAAGCAAACATGATGTCACATCCTAAAGGATGCCACAGATGGGGTCTTAGTGTAAGGTGACCAGATGTCCAGCTTTTGGGGGGACAGTCCTGATTTTTAACAATGTTTCCTGCGTCCCGCGGCGTTTTAAAAAAGTCCCGATTTTTTGAAAGAATGCACGACAAGCTAGGTATACAGTTTTCGGCTGCCATGTGGCTATTTTGCCAGGATATGAGTTTTATCAATGGTGTCCTGCTTTACCAATGTTAAAATCCGGTCACCTTATCTTAGTGCAGTAAGAGGTTACAATCACTTCGAGGCCTCTAAAATCCAGTATTACCATAATCATTTGGAATATCATGACTGAAAGGGTTTTACTTTGTCCTCCTCCAGCCCAGGTGTGTTAGACAGAGTTCTCTAGAGAGACAAAACCAGATTGCTAATAATTTTATATATATATATTTATAAAGATAGATATATAACACAAGAAATAAACAGTTAAATTATATACAGATAGATAGATATATAATACAAGAAATGAACAGTTAAATTATAAAGCAGTACAAATATCTCAGTGCAACTCACTCCCATGAGAGAGTTGTGAGATACTGGCAGTCCTTT
>NW_022103947.1:1170149-1178317 GCF_000313985.2 Echinops telfairi
TCGGTTTTCTTTTTCATAGGATTAGTGTAGTGTGTTTTGTGAATCGATCTCCTCTAGACATAACCAAATTCTCTGCCACTGAGTCAATTTCGACTCCCAGCAATACTGTAGGACAGGGTAGGCTTGATCGTGTGGGTTTCTGTAATTCCTTAAGGGATTTACAGAGAAAGCTTCATCTTTCTCCTATGGATCAATTGGCAGTTTCAAACTGCTGACCTTGCAGTTGCAGCTTAGTATAACCCACTATGCCACCAGCAGAGGTTAAACACACAGGTGACCAGAGAAAGATAGATGACAAGATATGTAGGCGATTTCCAAGGAATCACCAAGCAGAAACTGACAGAGACAAAGCCTTTTCCTAGAGCATGCACTCGAAATTAGGACTTATATCTTCCTGTGAGAATATAAATTTCTGTTTCTTAAAGCCACCCGTTTGTGAAGTGTGTACTATCGTAGCACTATATAACTAAGACAGTGGGTGAAAAAGGGGATTTAGGAAAACCTATGCGATTAAGACCCAGGAATTTGGAATGCAATCAATCAGACATACATTTCAGACTCTATGAAATTGAGCAGGGAAAGGTGACACTATCAAACTGTGGTTTTAGTTCCTGGTAATAGAATCAGAGTACTCTTAACTACAGGCACTGTCATAAGAGGAACCCAGGAAAATGCCTAGATGTCATTCTCTATATAATAAGTGTTTTTATTGAGCTCCAAATTCAGACATTTGATTCTTCTCAATATCTCTGCAGGGGGCTTTTGAATAATTTTCAATTCTTGCGTTATGTGGGATGTGTGCCAGAAATAGATTTAAAGTAATGATGGATCTCAAAATAATCTAGCTCTCAGGATCACCTAATCCCTTCTCACCATTTTTGCACATTTCCTGAAGTATTGTGATTTTCCACATGGGATTAGCATGTCTTAGAGAGAAGGGGGATCACATGACAAAGTAAGATGTTTGATGCGTGGCTCTTATAATTTAATTTCTCATAAAACCATATTAATGTCTTTGTGGTCAAGAAAATATGTTTTTGTTTAATTTAACCAGATTATTTTATATTTGGAGGGATTTTAGTGGATGTACTACACTTCATATTATAGACCAAGGAAGAAGAGGGAGATTAAGTGGTTTTACATAAATGAGACAGCTAATTTAGTACAAGGTACGAGAGCCCAAATTTTCAACATATAGCCTCTATGTTCTTTCACTTAGAATGAAAAAAACAGATGGTTTAAGAGTAAAGGTTCTCTGATTTGACAAAATCAGGCTCATTCCAGCTATTGCACACGTTTCTTATCCTTGAAAAACCCTAGTTCTTCATCTACAAAATGAGGCAAATGCATATATTTTCTTTTTAAAGTTCTTTTGTTATCAAATGTGAGAATAAATATGAGTGACTTTCAGAATGTTTGTGGAAAATTGGAATTAAAAGTTAATGAAAATTCTACAAGGACTTCTTGAAGCTTCCTCTAACATGGTAATTGACCGAGTTTTACAAAATAGTTAATATATGGTAATAAATCGATATTAATTTTAATAACAACAAATTAACACAAACTGATGCTCAAAACAACAAAGATTTATTGTCTGGCAATTCTGTGGGCTGGGAACTTAGTTTTGTCTTCTGCCTTATGTTTTATAATGTTGAAAAATCCATGGTGTCAGCTGGTTGAATCTTTATTTTGAGATTTAATTCAGGAAAGATTAGCTTCTAAGTTCCTTCAGGCTTTAGCAGAATTTGTTTTCTTTAGGTGTGGTCCTGGGATCCTCAGTGTCTTTCTACCTGTTGACTGCAGGCTGATCTCAGTCCCTGGAGAT
This sequence comes from Echinops telfairi, assembly GCF_000313985.2. NCBI lineage: Eukaryota > Metazoa > Chordata > Mammalia > Afrosoricida > Tenrecidae > Echinops > Echinops telfairi. Next base: position 1,171,975 of record NW_022103947.1, read on the forward strand.
GGTTTGAGGGTCTTCTGAAGCAGTCCCTGCCATGGGCTGCTTGCAGCACTGCAGTTTACTTCTTTGAAATTAATAGGGAAATACCTTGTATTTTAAATCTCTCTGTTCCAGGAGGGAGCCAGTCCCTCTTATGGATCAACTTTTCAGGTCAGAATCATCCAGAATAACCTCCCTTTTAACAAAGTCAAAAGCAACCAATTTGTGAGGCCCTAATTCAATCATTGAATCACTGGAGTGAGAACCATCATAACTACAGTCTACTCACACTCAAGAGGAGGGAATTATGAATGAGCTGCATGCCAGAGGGTAGCAACCTAGGGGGTTGCCACCAAATTCTGCCTACCACAGAGAAATATTAACTATCACTAATGCTTACTCATATGTGGTGAAGTGATATTACTTAGTTTGGTTTCTCCAACTATTATTTCTTTAATTTCAACCAAATTATTGTATGGATGATGCAAATAGAGTTTGCAAGAGTCTATTTTGCCAGGTTGACTAGAGAAATAAATTCAGTGACAGGTATGTGTAAGAATGAGCTTGATATCAAGAACTTTTACATATCAGGAAAACATCCCAGCCAAGGGAAGTCCATAAGTCCCTAAATCCTTCAGACTCACACAGTCACAAGCAGTGATGCAGAAGGCAGGGCTCTGGCTGCCATTAGGGTCAGCCAGCAGGAAGGTGAAGGCAGAGAAAGAGGGGAAGATTCCCAGAACCCTCCTTATGAGAACGCCACACCCACAAGAAGATTCCATCAGGCTGTGACCTGATTGACAGGCTAGACTCCACCCTACATTTCTCTATATCAAGTTGACATGAAAGTATGTAGCTACACAGTCTCTAATAGAGGGAATTGGTAAGTTTTGTTATTCTACTTGTTATAAAGTGATCCATTTCAGAGGCAAAAGGAGAAGCTCATGACCAGCAAAAAATATGAGCCAGGAGTGAACCAAACCAGAGATCCCTATATGGAGCGTCAGCAATGAAGCAACTCAGAACATGGGGAAGAGCAGAGGCACAGCACCCAAACCACAAAGAGAGCAGGAGGCTTCCCGGGCAAAAGGAAGAGTAGAGCCGAGTGCTTTTGCGCAGAAGGCTGGCTTACAGAGGACTTTGGGGATTTTAGCAGCAGCAAAGGATCTTTGTCACACTTGCCTAAGCACAGCAGAGGCCAAGGAAAGATGTGGATGACATGTCAAGAGCCAGAGAGATCCACCTGAGAAGATATGTTGTTGGCAAAAGAACTGTGCCCTTAACATTTTGTAACTTGTTTTTGTTTTTATTGTTAGGTGCCTTCAAATTAGTTCACACTCATAGTTAGTTACCTTATGTACAACAGAACAAAACACTAACTGGTCCTCCTCCATCATCACAATTATGCTAATTAATGCTTTAGCCTGCTGTTGTAGTCACATCTTGTAGGCACAAGATGTTAATGCATCTTGTAGAGGATCTTCCTCGTTTTTTCACTGCCCTTCTACCAAACGTGAGTTCCTTCTACAGGAACTTATCTCTCCTGAACACATATCCAAAGTATCTGAGACAAAGTCTAGACTCTCAGGAGCAATCTGGCTACACTTCTTCCAAGATAGATTTGTATCTTTTCTTTGGCAGTTCCTGGTATTTTGATATTCTTCACCAACATTGTAAATACAACGATTCATTTCAGTGCTTCTTATTCACTGTCCAACCTTTACATGCATAAGAGGTAATGAAAAATACCATGGCTTGGGTCAGGAGCACCTTCGTCCTCAAAGTAACATCCTTGATTTAATGCAACTCATCGTTTGATCTTTTGACTGCTGCTTTCATGAGCATTGATTGTGCATCAAGCAAGACAAAATCCTTGACAACTTCAGTATTTTCTCCACTTATCAGGGTGTTGCCTATTGGTACAGTTGTGATTATTGAGGTTTTCTTAACATTGAGTCATTAATCATATTGAAGTCTGCAATGCTTGATCTTTATCAGCAAATGCTTCAAATCTTCCTCACTTTCATCAAGCAAGGCTATGTCATCTACATATCTCAGGTTGTTAATAAGCTTTCCTCCAATCCTGATGCCACATTCTCTTTCATACTCATATAATCATACTTCTTTGATTTTTTGCCCAGCATAAGATTAATAAGTATGGTTAGAGACTAGAACCCCAACACACATCTTTCCTGATTTTAAAACATGCAGTAAGTCCTTGTTCTATTTGCACAACTACTTCTTGATCCATGTATAAGTTCTGCATGAGTACAATCACATGTACTGGAATTCTTATTCTTCTCAAGGTTATCCATAGTTTATTATCATCCACAGAGTCAAATGCCTTGGCATAGTCAATACAACACAAGTAAACATCTTTGTGATATTTTATACTTTGAGCCAAGATTCACCTGATATCAGCAATGACATCATTTGTTTCATGCTATTGTCTGAATATGGGCCAACCCTCTGGCAGCTCCTTGTACTGCTGCAAACCTTGTTGGATGAGCTTAAGCAAAAATTTACTTGCATGTAATATCTGTGATATTGTTCTATAGTTTGAGCATTCTCTTGGGTCATCTTTCTTTCCTGACATAGAAGAGTGAATGCTTTCAGTGTTTCATCAGCTTGTTAAAACCTCTCAGCCCATCAATTCCTGGAGCATTGATTTTGCCTAATGCTTTCAGTGCACTTGAACTTCTTCCTTCAGCACCACTGGTTCTTATTCATATTCTCTCCTGAAATGGTGGAATGTCAGCTATTTCTTTTTGGTACAGTGACTCTTATTCTCTCCATCTTTTTTGATGCTTCCTACATCATTTGATGTCAATATTTTGTCCATTTTACTGTTGAAACGGGCTTGTCTGTTAGTTTTTTGTACTGCGTGGCTTGTGTGTTGCTGAAAGCTATATTGTTGGTATTTCAAATGCCAGCAGGGTCACCTAAAGCGAACTTGTTTCAGTGGAGCTTCCAGACTAAGAACAGACAATGAAGAAGGAATTGCCTGCCCAGCCGGAGGAAATAGCCACCAAAACCTTTATGCATAATATAAAACCTTACTATGTTCTGAAGAGAGTCAGAAATAGACAGTGATCATGGACTCGTAGGACATACTATCTTATAATAAATATAAAACATCAAAAACAAATTCACTGCCTTTGAGTTGGTTCCAACTCATAGTAATATTCTTTAGCATTTCTGAGGCAGTAATTCTTTATAAAAACAGACTCATCTTTATCCCATAGATAGTCTTTTAGTTTTGAACTGCCAACACTGTGGCAATTCAAATGCCCAATACCTATTCAACAGTGCCACCAGATCTCCTTAATGATGAATACACCCCAAAACTTAAACCCACTGCCATCGAGTTGATGCTGACTCATAGTGACACTATTAGACAGGGTAGAACTGCCTCTGTGAGTTGATGAGATTGTAGCTGTTTATGGGAGTAGAAAGACTCATCTTTCAAGCAAGCTGGTGGTTTAGAACTGCTGACTTTGTAGTTAGCAGCCCAACTCATAACCACTAAATTATTAGGGCTTCTTGAAATACAGCAAGTAGTAATTTAGAATATAACTTTTTATTGATTTTTCATTGGTTACTGGAGAAATAGAGGAAGATATTACTTTTTAAAAAATAAGTAACAAACCTACTCACTGCTGCTGAGTTGATTCAGATTTATAGTAACCCTACAGGACAAAGTAGACCTGTCCAGTAGGATTCCCAAGAATGCCAACCTTGACCGAAGCTGTCACACATTTCTTCCATAGAGTAGCAGTTGAGCACTTTAACCACTGTGCCACCATGTGTCCTTAAAATTACCTGCAAATTTTGCACAAAAGCCTGAGAAAGAGAAATGATGCTTGCAATGCTCATGTATTTCTACCTGTTTATTCAGTGTCATTACCCAAATATCTCAGAATTCCAAACAGAAGTAACCCGATTCTTACCAGGAAAATCAGGTAATAGAAAACCAGTTTTCCTGGCCATTTATTAAAATGCATTTTCTACCCCCTGAGCTTGGGTGTTCATTTTCTAGTACACCTTGAATGTGCCACCAGCAGTTTGTGATAGCATCAATTAACACTTGGGAAGTTGAACATGGCCATCTAGGGTATTAAATGCTTGCTCTGGAATTGCTAATAAATCCATTGACAATACATTTCAAAATCACTTTTTAAAAGAAACAGTAATGTCAAGGGGCAACGGATAAACGAAATATCAACCTGGAGCTGTTTTCCTCGAGTCTTGCTAGTTTTCTCATGCTGATGATGAGATCCCTCTCTTCCATTCAGAGACCCCTCCATCCCTCAGAAGCTCTTTGGGCTGCATCATTAATTTTCTTCTGTATAAGAAGTCCTGGCATAATCAATAAAATTGAGGGGACTTTGTCAATTAAATGAAGAGGGGGAAAAATAACGTCCTTGCCTTTCACTTGTTAGAGTGTCTTTGCCATTTCTATATTTGGGAGTTGTTGGATAGCATGGGAATTAGTGGTTGTTATGAAATACCCCACTGCCATTGAGTCAGAGAAGAACTGCTCCTTTGCACTTTCTATGCTGTGAATCTTTACAGGAATGGGCAGCCACATGTATCTGCCTCAGAATGGATGATGAGTTAGAACCATTGCCCATGTGGTTAGCAGCTCAATGTGTAACCCCACTATGCCATGAATGTGTAATTGACAATGCAGCAAAAAGAAGACTCTTGTCTTCTTTTTAAAAATTGATGGAATACTACCTTCTGCTCATTTTAGCTGTCTCATTATCCAGCAGTTTTCATTTACAACATTAGTAAAATATCTACTCATATCCTCTTAGGGCTTTGTAAGCGCTCATGTATTTTTGAGTGTGAGAGTCCTTCCTTCCTGAACTCTAAATCATTGAATCCTCTTGCCTCACATATCTTCCCAATCTTGAATGTGAATAAAGTTAGAGAAAGAATAATACTTGCAGGCAGAAGAGCCCTCTGACTAGTGGCTAAGCTGCTGTTTTGGCCATGAGTTGGCGGGAAGGCAGCAGAGGGGTGCAGGCAGGATGTGGTGGTCATTTACCTTGGACCCTAAGATCCATCCATTCTAGGCCTTGCTGAGGCCAGTGAGTGGCAGTCTTGCCTGAGTGGGCATTTTCTGTAGAGATAAGAATTTTATGTGGGTAGAACTGTTCCCTTGCTGGCTGCAAATCATTACCTAAGCATTTGAAATGACACAAATAGATTTGCCTTAGCTATGTGGCTATAGAAATGATGGTGTACAAACAACAAGCAAGCTGTGGACAGCTGCAGAGGTGGATAAATAATGACTCCTGGGCTGATGGAGCATTTGGCTGCTGAAGTGTTACATAAAGCTTATTTTCATACAACCACCTAATTGTTGGAACCTAAGCATGTTGCTAACAGGAGTAGGTGTACTTATTTTTCTTAATTTACAAAATATGAGGGTAGATATAATGCTAGTAAGGTTCTAGTACACACATGCACAAGCTTGTTCCAAATAAAATTTATGTAAACATATGTCTGCTATGAAAGGCAGCAGACATGTTCTCCCAAGGATCCATTTGTCTTAGTCTTGTTGGCATATTTTCAAAAAAGATTCAGTTAAAACAGCTCCTGCTGAAGGAAGATACTAGGTTAGTTAAATCCAAGTCAAAGAAGCTCAGTGGGTTGCTATCATAAGGTTAATATTTTGACATCACCAGCCACTCTATGGGAGAAAGGGGAGGCTTCTTAGCCCCATAAAGCATTATAGCCTTGGACCACAAGGGGCAGTTCTACTGTGTCTTATAGGGTTCCTATGAATCTTAAATCAAATTAATGGAAATGAGTTTGGTTTTATTGGTAGGTTGGGGGTAATCTTGATACATTTTTTTACTAAGAACACAGTGTAATAATAAGCACTCACTATGGAGACATTTTCAGAAAAATTAAAACTGCCATGGTGAGAAAAAGCCCAGGAGAGTTGCAACAAATAAATATATCTATATCTATATATCTATATATCTCTATCTCTATCTCTATATCTATATCTATATCTATATAATTCCCCTCTACAACAATGCTCTTGCTCCCCATGGGAGTTTTGTTGGAAATCCTCACACCATCTACCCTAATCTTGCTCCTTCAGATTTCATTTTGTTTCCCAAGCTCAATGAACATTTAAAAGAAACACAATTGTAATTTCTCAAGTATCTCAAAAGTACCGGTGTGGTGTGGTGTATGGTAGTTACATAATCTGTTGTTAACTTGAGACTAAGAGTGAAGGGATGGAGTTTCGCTTTCTCAATCAGGTCACAGATTGATGACCTCATTTTCAGCCACTAAAGAGATAAATAACTTGCTGGAGGCAGAACACACACTTAGTCACTCCCTG
>NW_022103947.1:1178707-1180890 GCF_000313985.2 Echinops telfairi
TTCAGGGAAGAGCTAGAGAGGTGGAAACACTGTCCTTAGACATATATAGATCCATAAACTTACTGTTTTTGCACAAACTATAGCTTCACATTTTGATAATTTGCTTTAATAAAGGTATTTTTTTATTTTTTGCAATATATACTTTGTCACTGTATTATATAGACAGAGACTCTATTTTTTTTGAGAAGCCCTGGTGGCATCGTGGTTACACATTGGACTGTGTTCTACAATTCGGAGCTTGAAACCACCAGCAGCGGAAAGATGGGCCATTTTGCTCCAGTCTTGGAGACAAGCTCACAGGGCAGGTCTTCTCTGTCCTAGAGGGTCACTGTGAGTGCTCTCGGCATGGACTCGAGGGTAGCAAGAGTGCATTTTTCTGTACACAATAATAGATTCCATTAAAAATTACGTAATTGTTTTACGGAAATGATGTCATGAAACTTAAAATAAATATAGAGCATTGTTTTCTCCTTTCAATTAGTTTTTGGATTCGTTTTTATCTAAATTATTTTATAAAATAGAAAAAGTTATTTTCAATGAAATTATGTACTTACAACTCAGAATCACTGACTTAGTGTTATTTACTTTATCTTGGCCTAATTTAATTCAAATCATCAACATATATATATCAATTTAATTGATCATTTCATCCAGTGACTCTACTTTCCTATTTTTGGGAATTTGAAAAGTGTCTGGAACATAGTAGGTGCAAGTTCATACTGATTTAATGAATGAATTAATAGTAAATAATAAAACACCAATCTGAGCAAATTATTGAGTTAAATTTTCCTTCTAAGATATTCATTGTTACAAATATACAATTGGAAACATTTTTGATGATAGCTCAGGATATCATGCCTAGTTGGAAATAAAATAGACTTCTTTTTAAAATATATCTTCAGCAGATTCCTCAAATTGTCTAGCTACTTCTTGTGTATCTCTTTAATGATTTGTTATTGCTTTACTGTGTTATGTCTTATTTTTCATTCTTTCTGAACATGTTTCAAGAATGTTTCAAACAAATAAAAATGGACTAATTTTCCCCCAATGGTATTATTTTATCTTGTTTCTTGCACATGCATGAATATAAAATATTAAAAAGAATTATTGGAAGTCAAAGTAGGAAGGTCCTAATAAAAATCAATTTATATACCATCACTTTGATTTTACCACTTGTCTTTTAAAATAAAAATATGTCCTTTTTACCCCCTTGGGTTAACTATAGATCTGATGTGCTGACGATTTAAAATCCCAACCACCAGGAAACTTACCTCACTCTCTTGAGTAACGTGAGATAAATGCTGAATCCTTTAAGAACACATTGGCTTGATAATAATATTTGGAGACCCAATGATTTATCTTCTAAAATATTATGAAATATTTGGATTGTTTTGAAATCCCAATCGTAATATCATCTAAAGATTTCAGAATGCAAGCTTGTCCTGGAAAATTGTTTGAGGTGTTTTATTTTTAACCCTTTATTATAATTTTCTTTTATTTTAAAACATGTTTTCTTTCTTTTAGAGACTGTTAAATTCATAAAAGTATAGCAGCTAGTGTTTTCAAATGCTAAAACACCGCCCCCGCCCCCCCAAAATCCATATTTGGTAGTTGCATAGTTACCAGTAATTACTTGCCGTAGAGTTGGCTTAGACTGATGGTGACCCCATGTGTACCCGAGCAAACTATTGTCCACAGATTTTTCAATGAATGATTTTTGGAAATATTACCAGGGTTTTCTTGAGAACTTCCTGGGTGGAGTTGTACTGCTAGCCTGAGGGTGTTAGCTATTTCCACCTCTCAGGGATATTGTTGAATGGTTATTTTAAGTAATATATAGGTGGACACTACAAATAATCTGAGATCAAGAAAACACTTGTTTATTATGGTATTGCTAGTTTGCCAATTTACAAATTAATGTTGGTCCATATAACCGCATCATGGCTAAATCTGAAGTCCACTTTGTGCTGTGTAACCTATCTAAGCATATTGTAGAACTTGGCACATTTTATAATATTTTATGTGTTTTTTTCTGGTAATTTATTTTGGCTCACATTAGAGTGAGTGATAACTTTATTTTTAAAAACATATCCATGATAAGATCACTGAAGACAAATGGGTGCATAAGCAAACATGGCGAAGAAAGCTGATGGTGCCCAGCTATCAAAAGATATAGCATCTGG
>NW_022103947.1:1183325-1194142 GCF_000313985.2 Echinops telfairi
TTAATATTTCATGTAGACCTTAAAACCTTTGGATTACAGGTACTGTTATCCAAATGAAATGGAGGCTTAGAGAGATTAAGTAATTCACCCAAAGCTATATTGTACTGTAAAGCTGATTACTTAATTTTTCTAAAATTCAGGTTTTTAACTTCAGAAATATTTCTTTTAACCATACTTCTTCACATCTTTCCCACATAGATCTTTATGGGATCTGGCCATAAGTTTGCTTCTGAATATAAATTTATCATTTGTTTAGTGGATTCCTGCTTTGGTTTTATAGACTATGGGGGAAAAGGGGGAAAAAGAGTAAGTTACACAAGCTAAAAGAGTCAGGGTAGAGAGAGCTATCACGGAAGACTGTGTTCAGGGTTAGCAAAGCTGGTAGATAATTTGTAGGGCTGGTGCTTCCCTGTAGGGTTGGTTTCCTTCCTAATGCTAACAATGTACAATCTATTGGGGGCTATAAGGGTGGGGGTGGGAGGGGGGAGAAAGGGGGAAAAAAAGAGCTGGTACCAAGGGCTCAAAAGAAAGTAAATGTCTAGAAGAGAATGAGGGCAACAACTGTACAAACATGCCTGATTTGATTGATATATGGATTGTGATAAGAGTTGTATGAGCCTCGAATAAAATGATTTAAAAAAATGCTACACCATAGTGTTGAAAATCATTCCTTTTTTCCCATTCTTCTTGTTTTATGCTTGTCCAGGGTTTCTTGGAATTTGACCAATTAGTGTATATATTTTAAGCTTTATCGCTGGGTTTCTGACACCACTCCTCCACTCTGCCATCCCCCATTGCTACATGTTATTGGAGTTTTGGTCTGCTTTGTTTACTTAATGAACCGAAGCGGACATACATACTTGCCAATCTCTATGTTGGGTTGTGTAACACAGAGAGCATACAATCTGCCTTTCTAATCCAAACATGGTGAAAGCAGTCATTTTATTTTCTATCATATATTGTAGTTGCAGGATTAAAATATAATTTCTCAGCCTCAGCGCTACTATTTGGGTAATCTTTGTTTTAGAAGTCTGTCCTATGCCTGTGGATCAGTTCCGAGTACCCCTGGGCCCTACTCAGGAACAATTATCCAATTGTAATAGCCAAAAATCATCTCCAGAAATCCTGGAATGCCTTGCCTTTCAGGGAAGCAAAATGGCCACTACTTGGAATTAAGATAACGTGTAGATTTGTTCCATAAATACTAAAATACTCCTCAAATTCAAGGAATTATTGAGATGAACTTGAAAAACAATTTAAAGATGAGGCAAGTATGCAGGAGAGAAAAAAGCATACTAGATTTTAAGGACAAGTGTTGGCTCCCCACTGTTTACTGCCATGTTGTGAGAATGCATTTGCCTGGATTACTGTTATAAACATCTTCCTTTTGCGTTCTTCTAAGCAACTATTTAATCTAATGTTGCCTGCTAATAGGACTTCCCATTACAAATTCAGTTTTCATTTCTTTATGAGATATTCTGCCGCATATTCACTGCCATATGATGAATAATTAAAATTAAATTGAAATTGTCAAAATAAATGAACACACCACATTTGGAGAGAAAAAAATGGGTTTTTATTTTCCCTCAGCCTATTTCATACTTTTCTCATTTGTACTATTTGATGTTATGTAGTCATAGCTAGAATAATCTATATTTGTTTTCTTGAATTGAGAGCATAGAAATTGACTAGTGAACTTAAAAGTACTATATCTTGCTTTGTGTATTAATTAGAGAGTGAAAAACTCAAGATTATAAGAGGCTGCCTAATTGTAATGACAGGAATACATTATATTGCATGCTGTTAGTGTCAAGTCTACTGATATCCACATACAGGATTTATTAAATTGACACATCAGTAAAATATATATGTTCAAGGTTGATGTTGTGCCTTTGATAGTGTTAAGAGAATAATATGAGCATGTTTCTGAAGAAGTTTTTACTCTTTTTTTTTTTTAGTAAACATAGATGGCAACATTTACCATCTGAGATAGTCTGCGCTTGAGTCAGGATAGTAGCCTCACTCTTCCAGGCTGTAGAAATTGTGTTTGAAACAGCTAAAAGTATATACGGATTAGAGCAAATAGCATAAGACAGGCTAGCCTCATTGCTCTTTTTTTCTCTGGGCTATTGCTCAGATGTAGATGTTAGTTGTTTAATTTCCAGACAGAACTGTGTACCTGGAGAATGCCTGGGCATCTTCCATTTGTACTACTTTTTATTATTGTCAGAACTGATCAGATAAATCTGCCTGAGTATCTGTGTGTGGGATGCATGCTGAAAATGATTTTGTTTTTGCCCAATACGTCACAAGCATGCTGTCATCTTCACTTTATTTCTCTTCTCCCATCTTCAATGCCCTTTGCAACTTGCCTCACAAATCACATTGTCTCTACTTATTACCCGAGCCTTTCTCCAGCTGGCCAAATGCACCTTTTCCTTCACCAGATTTAGAATCTTCCCTGTCCTTATTCCCTGTATGTTTCCCTTCATTTTTATGTGCAAATTGCAAATGTATTGCTAACCTTTTCTGTACAACGCTTCGTTTATTGAAAATGCATGCGATGTGAACTAATGTAGAGGAGCAATCTAAAATACTACTTCTGTTTTCTCAACTGGACCAATTTTTCCATATAAATTCCCCTTTCTTTCCAGCTTCATTTGTGCCATACAATTTGGGATTCTAAAAGCGTTGTTTTGTGGGTTCATTCTGTGCTGCAGAATTTCCTAATGCAATATTGCCTTTTGGACTTTCTTGTAACTTTATGTAAAGTAATAAAAATTCCGGTGCTGGAGTAAAGCAAGCAGTCACGTGGCATCTCAGTGGAAAGAATGGTAGATTTTATAAACTTAGAGCTTCTTTGAACCATATTACTGTATAAATTAATTTTAACTTATCCATCCTTATCTTGCCTAGGGTATTTCTGGGTCCAAAATGTACTATCTATAAAAATTCTTTAAGCCTAAAGCTATTATAAAACTGACTACCATCTAGTCAATTCAGTATTACAGAACAGAACTTCTCCATAGGATATTGGCTGTAATTGTTATGGAAGCAGGCTGCCAGGTGTCTCTTTTGCAGTTCCATTGGCTGGATCAATCTTTTTTTTTTTTAATTTTTTTTTTTTTAAAATTATTTTATTGAGGGCTCGTACAATTCCCATCACAGTCCATACATGCTTCCATTGTGTCAAGAACATATGTACATTTGTTGCCCTCATCAATCTCAAAACACCTGCCTTCCACTTTAGCCCTTAATATCATTTGCTCATTTCCCCCTCTTCCCCCCCCATGAACCCTTCATATTTCATAAATTATTATAGTTTTGTCATAAGTTACACTGTCCGACGTCTCCCTCCACCATCTTCTCTGCTGTCCATCCTCCAGGGAGGAGGCCATACCTAGATTCGTGTAATTGGTTCCCCTCTTCCACCCCACATTCCCCCCACCCTCCAGGCATCGCCCCTCTCACCACTGGTCCTGAAGGAGTCATCCGTCCTGGATTTCCTGTCTTTCAAGTTGCCATCTGTACCAATGTACATTGAACATTAACTGTTTCAACAATCCTAGGACATTGCTTGCATCCACTATCAAAGCTCATGGAAACAGCAGTTAAGAGATCAAAAGACATATTGTTTTAGATAATCTGTTGCACAAGACATGTTTAGGGTATTAAAGATCAAGGATATTACTTTGAGGACTAAGTTGTGCCTGACCCAAGCCATGGTATTTTCCATTGCCTCATATGCACGTGAAAGTTGGACATTGAATAAAGAAGACCAACTAATTTGAATTATGGTGACGGTGAATGTGTTAGTCTGGGTAGACTAGAGAAACAAATCCATGGACACACATATGTATATAAGGGAGAGGTTTATATACAAGAGGAATTGAACATTGAGAAAACATCTCAACCCATCCAAGGCCTTAAGTCTGATATTAGCCCATATGTCCAATACCAATTTATAAAGTCCTCATCAGAATCATGAAACACATGCAATGAAGCCAAATGCAGGATGGTCACAAGTCAGTGGGTAGAAAGTCTTTGGGTACAGTGGCATTTTAAGCATCTCAGTGCTGGCAGGGGACTCTGTTGCTTCTCTGACTTCCGAGGTCTAATTGCATCTATGTGTCTTGTCTTTTGCAATGTCTCCCAGGGATCAGTAGAGAGAGAGAGAGAGAGAGAGGTGTCTTCCGCCTCGAAGGAGGAAATACCAGATTTTCCAGGATTCTCAGGATAAGGTCAAGCCCACGCAGAGGCCTCATTGGCTATGATCTGATTGATAGGCTAGACTCCACCCCTACATTCTTAATCCTCAATTGACAAATGATTATATAACTACCACAGAGAAGAATATTGAAAGTACCATTGACTGCTAAAAGAGCAAACTAATGTGTCTTGGATCAGAGTGCTCTTTAGAAAAAAGAAGGGGAAGACTTCGTCTTACATACTTTGAACCTATTGTCAGGAGAGACTATTCCCTGGAGAAGGACAAGGACCTCATGCGTGGTAAAGTGGAAGGGGCAGTGAAAATGAGGAAGGTCTTCAATGAGATGGATTGATGACATGGCTGCAACAATAGGCTCAGGACTAGGAACAATTGCAAGGATGACGTGCAGAGTTTCGTTCTTTGGGCATGGGCTCATTGAGTTGGCATCTACTTAGGAGACCTAACAACTACAGGACCGACCTTTAAGCTGTTTAAGAGTTCTGTGTTTAAGGGTTCCAACTACAGGACCTTAAAGCTGTTTAAGGGTTCTGTGATGCCAGAGACCCAGACTTTGTCATGCATCGCCTAGTGGTTGCAGATGGAACATTTGTTTCGGTCATGTCACAAGCAGTAGAACGGAGAGAAGGGACAGTTATTTTCAGAAAGTTCCTAGCAGTTGCCATACCACTCCCTGGCTAACCCCTTGGGCTAGCCATTGGTCACATGGCCGTGTGTGGCTGCTAAATTGACCAGAAGATACTGATTCTTTTCGGGGGGGATTTTTTCCACATATGTGTCTAGCTAAAATTTCTGTTTTACAGATATAGGAAACAACAAGCACAGTAGTTCTTGCTAATATTAATTTCAATATACATTTCTTCCTAAAATAGTATTATTAGTGAGGAGATAATGAATTACATGTGAACTGAGCCTGCATGGAATAAATAATTGTTTGTATGGAATATTCATACAATATTTCATACGAAAATTGGAGACAGATGCTCTTAGATGTAAGAAATGGCACTAGTTGAAATCCCTGCAATATATTCTCTCTCTCCTACTTTCCTCCCTGAGTCCCTGTTTCTGTTTATCCAGTTGCTCTTATTATCCTTGTCTTTGCATCTTTGGTTTTAGCTTTATAGAATGAATTCAGGAATATCCTGTTGCTTCCTGTTCTGTAATTGGTTGCTTAGAATTAGTGTTAACTCTTCACGGAATGCTTTGTAGAATTCTCCAGTGATGTCATTAGGACCATGTCTTCACTTCCCCCCATGGGAGTTTTAAAAATAATCTCTTCAATGTATTTTTATGTTGTGAGTTTTTCAGACATTTATATAAGTTTGCGTTATTTTATATAGGTACTGTGTTTCTAGAATATTTTCGATTTCTTTTAGGACCTCAAATAGTAAATGTTCATGTTTGTGCTATGATCTAATTTATTTTATGTATTTAAATCATTTCAATTCTTATTTGGGTGATTTTCATTTTCTCCTTATTTTGCCACTTTATAAGTGGTTTGTTGATTTTATTGATCCTTTCAAACAACCACTTGGTTCTTTCTATTGTTTTCTATATTTTTTGATTATTTGATTTCTACTCTCATCTGTATAATAATTTTTTTTCTTCTGGTGACTCTGGGCTTCTTTTATTTTTATTTTTCTATATGTGTAAGCTGTATATTTAAGTTAAAATAATGATCTTGACCTTGCTTTTTTGATGTGTATACATCTTTGTGTGTACATACAAACTCAGATCTGAGTACTGATTTTACTGTATCCTCGGAGGTTTTTGTGGTATGTTACACTTCCTTCTTTGATTCTACAAATTGTTTAAAAATTTCATTCTTAACTTCTATTACCTAGTAATATTTACGTGGGATGTTATTCAGTTTCAAGGTTTTTGGTTTTTCCCATGTTCATCTTATTGTTAATCTCTTGTTTTATAGCATAGTTATCAGACGAATTCTTTGAAAGATTTTGAACTTACTAAAATTTGCTTTTTGGCCTGAAATATGGTATAATCTGGAAAATGATATATGCATGAGGAGCCCTGGTAACATTGTGTTTATATGCTAGCCTGGTAAGCACAAGGCCAGCAGTTTGAAACCACCGTCTGCTCTGAGGGAGGAAGACGAGGATTTCTATTCCCGTGAAGAATTAGTCTCAGTTCTAGCCTGTCCCATGGGTTTCTGGGAGTGGAATAAACTCAGTGGCAGTGAGTGAGCTAGGTGCTTTGCAAAAGAATGTTCTGTTCATGTTTTTGATGTCATGTTTGTTGATTGTGCTATTTAGGTCTTCTATACTTTTGTTTAGTGCCCCGTCCATTTGCTCTGCTGTTATTGTGGAACTGTCCGTTTCTTTATTTGATGATAGTAGAATAAGCTTTATACATTTTAGAGGTCTATCATTGGATAAGTAGAAGTTTATTCACTTTATGTCCTCTTAATTAATTGATCCTTTAATCACTATATAAAGACCTTCTCTGCTTTGGTGGATTTTTACTGTAAGATCTAGTTTATTGGAGATTAATAATAATTGTCAGTCCCATTCTTTTTGATCGCTGTCTGCTTGATATGTATTTTCCATTCTTTGACATTATTTATATCTGTGTTTCTATCATATGTCTATTAGAGACAAAATATTGATGGGCCATATTTTCTTATCAATTCTGAGATTCTGTGCCCTTGGATTGATGTATTTAACACATCTTCATTCATTGTGATTATTGATTGGTGTGAATTTACTGCTGTTATTGTGTTGAGCTTATTTTGTGCATGCTGTAGAAGGTTTATTTATTCTGTTTACATTTTTGTATAGAGTTATTTTATATATGGATTTTCTTTTCTATTTGTTATTATTTATGTGTGGTTATGTGTAGTTTATGTGTGGTTATTGTTTATGTGGGGGGGAGTGTGTCAATCATTGTGATCAGTTCCCCCTTCTTCCCCTTTTCTCTTCACCTTCCCCCTACCCTTCTGGTATTGCTATTCTCATTCCTGTTCCTGGGTTCCGTGTGTCACGAGCTCTTTTCTCTTATCTGTACCTGTGCACGTGCTCCGGTCTAGCCCGTAGTGAAAAGCAGTACCGGGTTCATGATTGTGGGGAGTGAGGAAGCCTTAAGAAACCAAAAGAATATTGAATGTTTTATTGGTGCTTTACTGCACCCTAGTAGTCTCATCCCTTCCTGTGACCCCTCTGTGAGAGGCTGTCACTTTGTCTACAGATGGGCTTTGAGTCTCTGCTCCAATGCCCCTCATCCTCAGCAATAGGATTTTTGTTTGTTTGTTTGTTTGTTATGGGTCTTCTGTTGCCTTTTTGCCCAGTTTTTTGTTAAGTTGGTGTCATTTGGAAAAATTCTCTTTAGTTTTGTTTATCTGTAAATGCCCTAGTTTTATGATTATATTTGAAAGTTCTGCTGAATATATTATTCTTGGCTGGTTGAATTCCTCCCTTGCTTTTATGACTTTATAGTTTTCATTCCATTCCCTTTTTGACTATATGTTTTTGGTTGAGTTAAGTTGTGTTCCTTTTTTCTGTGTCGGGGACAGTTAATCTTTCTTAACTACTCGCCTAATTTTTGTTGTCTTGGTTTTGGAAAGCATGACCACGATATGTCTAGGTGACTTTCTCTTGGAGTCTATCCTGTAAGAGATTCATGAAGAAACTTAATTGGCTATCTTATGTTCTTTCTGGGTATTTTGAGAGTTTTTTGTCAGAAAATATTCATAATTTTTATCTATGTTATTCTTTGTCTCCTCCTGTTCTGGGATTCCTATCATGCATCGTTTATTCTACCCAATAGTGTCCCACATAACTCTTAGACTTTTTTCTTTTCTTTTTTTTTGTCATCTTTTTTTCCTGATTGTGGTGGTTATTCTCTTGTAAGGTGCCATCAAATCAAGTTCAGCTCATGGTGATTCTATGAACAAGAGATGGAAACCCTGCCTGTCCTGTACCATCTCCACAATCGTTCTTCTGTCTGAGTTCATTGTCGCAGCCATGGTGTCAATTATTGTTTCTGAATGTTAGGCAAATAAATTATTATCAAGGGGCTTCTCTTCTGTTTAACGGATTCCATCTTCCATTGATTGACTTCTACTATTATGTGCTTGCTTGTGGTATTACCTGGAGTTTTGTTGTTACCTCACAGGTTTCTAGTTGCTGTTTTGAATGCTCTGTAATTGTCTATTTTGCTCCCATTTGGTTCTTGTGTCCCTGGCTTCTTTTAGATGTCGTTTCCCCCTCCCCCCTCTTCCACCATGCTGTTTTCTTGGTTTTATCTGTGCATTCCTTGATCTTTCCTGAAAGGTCTTAAATGTAAATCTTATGAATTTCTCATTTCCATTCTTACTGGA
This sequence comes from Echinops telfairi, assembly GCF_000313985.2. Taxonomy (NCBI): domain Eukaryota; kingdom Metazoa; phylum Chordata; class Mammalia; order Afrosoricida; family Tenrecidae; genus Echinops; species Echinops telfairi. The sequence goes on from NW_022103947.1 coordinate 1,191,890, forward strand.
AAGTTTTTCTGGCCTTTTATTTTGGTCACTTGGATGAGCCATTTTGTTCTTATTCTTTGTGCATTTTGATTCTGTCTGTTGTCTCTGAGACATTAAACGATCACTGTAGTTATTTATTGATCTTATCTTTGGGTACACCATCCTGTTTTTTTGGTAAGTAACCTGATGGGCAGGTAGGCTTGCTATTCTGGTCACTACTTTGGGCTTTATTTAGGTGAGTCTGGTCGTGACTTGAAGTGTGAATGCAAGTCTGTTTGCTAGTTGTGGGGAGAGTTGAGGCCGAGTAGCACAAGTATTGACCTCTGATTGTCATCACTCTAGTGTCACCTTAGTGGCTTGTGGGCCTTGTTTTGTACGTATGGCAATTGGTGTGATAGGTATAAAGGATGAGTGTTCTTTGTATACAGGTGGGGTGGATGGTGACAAGGACTTTGTATAGCAGCTAGGCAAGGGAGCTGATATACATTTGTTACCTCTCTTGGTGGGTAAAGTATAAGTAGCAGACTCATGCAAGGATGGCTTCACAGACAATGCCGCTTGCTTAATGTGGAGTGTGGATGATAGGTGATGCGTGTGGGTGTGTTAGTAAGGGAGCACTTTGGCAGTGGGCTGGAGTACATGCCAGCAAGCTGTGTGGAAGTAGTGCATCATATTTGACCCGTGCATTCTGTACTGTTCTTCTTTGTGGGACAGGAGTGACGTGAGCTGGCACGACTGCCATTGACAACCCTGAAAATGGTGACCACATTTTGTGGGAATATGCACCTTCATTTGTCAAGGGAATTAGATAGCAATGAATATGTGCCCCTCCCCCCATCACTAGTCAGCAATGGAGTGAGGTAAAGCTTGTGATTTGGGATCCTATAATGATGGTGGCTTAGGAGATGGAAGGTGGGCTGGCTATGCAACCCTGGCTGACTGTATGGTGGTGTGGGCACTTACACCTGAGGCCACTGCTTTGGGGAGTGGCAGTGGAGGGTGGTGTTCCTAGTCACCGGGTGTGAGAAGACGGAAGGGGCCACACTTATGAACACCAAGAGGTCAAGGGGTGTGGAGGCAAGGGCTACTCAGTGTTTACTCTGGGTACTGGTCTCTTACTGGGGCACCTATGCCCTTCCAGGTGAGTGCATTTGGTTATCAAGTCCTTGCATCTAGCCAAGATGAATAGTGGGACTCTACAGTGGCCCGTGACTCCAGACACCACTCTGTATCCCCTCTATTTTGTTCAGATGAGTCTTTCTAGTCATATTTTTAGGCGACTTCCCTAATTTGTGTTCACCTGGGTCTCTGGAGCTCTTGCTCGCCTTCCTGCACTCTCCTTCCTTAAATCTGGATCAAACGCTGCCTATTCTGTCTCACGTAGCACAGGTCTATTGTACGTCTCTGTCCTCCTGGGACTGGGCAAAGGTGCTATCCTGTGCTTTTCACCTGGGTGTCTGTTTGCCTGGAGATGGCCACGCTGAGCAGGCTAGATGCCAGGGCACCTCCCCTCCACCTCTCTGCTCATGTGCTGTTTTTTTTTCAGCCTTCCTTCCAATCAGTGCTTGATCTAATTCTTTTTCCTTTCATTGGATGTTCAGAATTTGAATATTACCATGTACACCCGCTTCACTCGGTCATCATTGTAAAAGGTCCTTCAGTATGTTCTTTGTATGTGAAATATATGTAAAAAGGAAACTTTTTTCTTCAATGTTAAAGCAAAACCAACCAATGTTTCCATTATTCACTGAGTAACCACAAACCATTCTTTGTGTTAGAGACTATTGTCATATTAATGTTGTGCTTCAACATAGTGAGCATTGTGATGTAACCACTAACAAGACATGTATTGGGTTTCTCTTTAGAAATGACCTTTGGAGTTAAGTTTTGAAATATATTAGGGAACCATCCTCTTCACCACAATTTTTAAATGAAGCCTATTTTAAAAATTATTTTGCTCTGACTGCTTTCTGATGCTTCCTACAAATCAAATTTACCCCAAAGAATGGAAATTCACTCCCTTTGGAATCTGTTTAAATAAAGGCTGCTAGTTGTGATTGAGACTCTTATATTGCAAGACAAGAAGCCTTACTGTCCTGGGATCAAATTAATTAAATGTTTCATTTAGTGAGCACTGTCATTAAAGAATTTATAATGTCTTCTAAGTAAACTGATTTGTTGGAAAGAGTAGCAGTGTCATTTGAAGTGTTCTAGAAATGTCACAATATTGGGAAGCATCTCAGAAGGATTCTGGAGGGTTCCAGGAAGGGAAAC
>NW_022103947.1:1196008-1198487 GCF_000313985.2 Echinops telfairi
ATAATAATTTATAAATTATCAAGGGTTCATGATGGAGTGAGGAGCGGGGAGGGCGGGGGAAATGAGGAGCTGATACCAAGGGCTCAAGTAGAAAGAAAATGTTGTGAGAATGATTGCAACAAATGTACAAATGTGCTTGGCACAATGTGCTTTGTATGGATTGTGATAAGAGTTGTAGGAGACCCCAATAAAATGATTAACAAACAAACAAACAAACAAACAAAAAGGTGTCCTTTGTAATAACTAAGCAAAAGAAGAAATTACAAAATTCTTTGTATTGCTTAGCAAATGTAAGTAAAGATTTCTGTGATTTTGTTTATTATTATAAGATTCTAAAGGAAATCAAATTCAGAATTACCTGTATTTCGTGGAATGAATCTGCATTGTGTCAGAGAAACAAAGATGGTGCCAGGGTATTTCCCTCTTGAGGATGTAAAAAGCTGCTGGTGAGTGAACTTTGCCTGCGTCTGGAAGGCAGCGTGCAGCTCCTTGCCTCGTGTGGGTGCCAAGCACGGCTATGGCATGTGGACATTCTGCAAAGCAGCACTGGAAGGATCACATCCTGAGGGGATGCTGCCTTCTCTTAAGGAATAAGTAGGTTCTCTTTGAATTGACCTGTATGTGTGTGAAACAATACGCAGAAATATCTCTTGTTCTCATAAAAAGAGGACTGTTTCAAAGAACCATTTTCTCTCTTAACAAAGAAATTCAGGCTGGAGACAAATCAGCAATTCCACAGCTGGGTTGTGAAATCCTGAAATGATGTATACAAATGAAAGCAGGATTGATTCCTTTGGAATGAAAGGGACATTTATATTGCATCCCAATGTCTAATAGGCTATTGTTTCATGGTCCCACAATATTAAAACTGTGTTGTGTGTTGTCTATTTTCTGTGACTTGAGGATTTTATGAGAAATTGACAATTTGAAAGACTAGAATTTCAAGATTGGACAGTCTTTTAAATGCATCTTATTTATTTATTTAAGACACACATTTATTTATTTTCACTGACTTTGACCAAAATCAGGAGAGAGAGAATAGAATTTCAGACCAGACAGCAGGCTCTAAGTCTTCCTCTATCCAGCGACCACAAATTCTGCCTGTGTCAATGAGTGAGCACAAGGTCCACACTCCTTTGTATGGCCACCCTGCACGGTCCCCTCCCCATCACAGGGCAGAGGTCATCTGCTGCAGAACAGTGTCTATAGGCCACTATGTGACTCTCCCATGGCTACATATTTTGCCATCCATTAGATTGGGAGAGACATATTCTTTCTCCCCAGGATGATCAAATTTACCGTATTTTAGTCCATCTCTTCTCCCCTTTTAATTGCTCACAATGACTCTTAAAACTTTCTGTAATAACTTTGTGAAAATAGGCATAGCTTCTTAAAATAGCTAATTATAATAGTGGGTTGGATTTTCTTATACTTATTTTAAAATACTACTGTATTGGTTTTTGTTCTGCCACATGGAGTTAAAGGGACCAGGGCTTTCCGGTCTTGTGCATAACAGTCTTTGAAATATTTCCAGAGTTTGATCATGCCCTTCAGAATCTAGTCATTTAGGCTAGGGTTGTAGCAAAGAGGGTGGTGTGAAATGATTGTATTTAGGATGTATTTAGCAGGAGTTTTAAAGTGCATTCACAGAACACTTATTATGGAGTGGTTGTGGGCTGTTAGAGAAAGAGTAATCAACCTTTTGATTTGAACATGTGCACGCATTCACTCTGTGCTCACTATAGTATGTTAGGTAGCAGAGTATAACTGTGGTGTGACTGTAATCTTCATGGCTGCTCCATGGAATGGGTAAAGTGATCCATAGTGGGGGAACTGGAGCTTTTTTATGGTCAAAGAGAATATACTTTTTTTCTACTTTTTGCTTTAACCAAATATATTAGATATTCGAATTAGAGATTTACTACATGTCTCAAAATATGCTTTCTAATATCTAATATTTACAGATGTGTGACTCCACATGAGCTAGAATGGAATTGTATTTGCTAAGTATTGAAGAGTTTATCCCTCCCAACTGTTTCCACCCCACCCCCACCCACCTGAAAAACAACAACAACAACAACAACAAATTCTGTCTCTATTCTGACAGTATTCCTGACACGAAATCTCCTTGGGAGCAGACATTTTGATTATTTTATCTAGTACCTAGTTCATGTTAGAAACACAGCAAATATAGACTTCGTTGTTGTTCAACAAGAGCTTCTGTGAACAGATCTGTGTGCAAGTCAGGTTCTAGTTACATTCTACCCCATGAGTGTGTTTATAGATGCACACACACATACAGCTGGAAAAGACAGTGAAGAACCTCTCTTAGAAAATATTTGTCTTTCATAATTCTTTGTCGAGCTCTTTTTATCCTTTACCAACCAAGTGCATGAAAATAGCACTATTCCAGAAAGTAAAATGTGTGCCATACCAAAGACCTAGCAGATAAGTGGCAATGGTATGTTTCACCACTCAG
>NW_022103947.1:1199983-1201177 GCF_000313985.2 Echinops telfairi
CTTTTCAGTGTTTGAGGCCATAGCTACACCATTGTGTCAATCTATCTCATTGACGGTCTTCCTTCTTCCTCTTTATCACTGGCCATCTTCTGTATCAAACATGTTCTCCTTCCTCTGAGACTGGTCCCTCCTGATGACATGTCCCAGATACTGGATGGGAACTCTTGCCATCCTTACTTCTAGCGAGCTTTATAGCTACAATTCTTCCAAGACATATTTGCTTATTCTGGGGTGGTTAGCCTGTGGCAATCGCTTCTCTTTAGTTTCTACATGGGGAAGGGAATTGGGTAGCTAATTGTCTTGTGAAAAGCAGAAGGTTTCTCCACCTACCCACAAGGTAGCAGGAAAATCGCTATGGCACTGTGACAGATGAACTGAACAGGCATCTGTCTGCATGTCTGATACAGTAGTTGCCCTGCCTGCAAAAGAGATGGCCTGCCTTGAGAAATAAAACCCAGACAACTGAATTGCAATGTGGATGTGTTGCAGAAACTAGCAAAGTTTTCAAAGGTGTGCCCTTCAAATGTGAGCAGAAAAATCCCCCACAGAACTGCACATTGAAAGAATTAGCGTTCATTTAACCAATGGTTAGTTTAGTGGTTATTGCACAAATTCACTATATGAAATTTAATCAGGGATGTGGGTGGCAAGCCCACAGAATAATTCATTTGGATTCTTGAAATACAATATGTTCTCTGGGTTGAATTGCCACAGTTTGGCAATTCCACCCTATGCATTACTGAATCTCTCTGCTTTGTTCATAAGTCCCGCATTGAAGTCATGCTGGCTGCTGATTAGCTCACCAGAAGAACGAGGGCCAGCAGGAAATGGCACCATTTTCTTTCCTCCTCGAAACCAATACCAAAGTGAAAGTTCAGATGGCTGTCAGGATCTTGCTGCCAACGTTTTTTGGCAGGTTTCAGAAATTAGCTTGGAGAGGTAAGTAAGATTATGACAAAGCAAGATTTCTTCAAAGATTCTTTTAGACAGGGTAATGGGAAAGAGTGAGTATATGTCTGTTTATGATACAATGAGAATACACAGAGACACACTGTTGCCCTTGAATTGACTCAGAGTCATGTTGATCCTATGTGTACCAGAGGAGAACTGTGTTTCATGAGGTTTTCAAGAGCTGACTGTCCAAATGTAGGTTGCTAGTCTTTTCTTCTGAGGTGCCTTTGGGTGGACTTGAAC
>NW_022103947.1:1202631-1204053 GCF_000313985.2 Echinops telfairi
TTATGTAATTATCAACCATTATTACTTTGATATGGAAAGTGATGGCTAGATTATCTTGTTGATAACAGAATACTATGATTCCAGGTAAATTGCCAATTTGGACTTTTTTCTTCTTGTGTGTGTGCTTTAGATCAGCTGTAGCTGAATTGTCTGCCAAGGTCACACTGGCAGATAGTGACTTATTGGAATCCAAATATTAGTAGATAATCAGTAGGACTGCAAACTTCTGGGTTGGCAATTCAAACCCACCAACAGCTCCATGAAAGAACAATGAGGCTGTTTGCTCCTGTAAAGGTTTACAACCTATGAAACCTACATAGGGTCAGTTTGAGTTGAAATAGACTTGATCACAGTGGAGTTTGGAAGCCATGACTAGCGAACTTTATATAATCAGCGGAACCTTATCATTTAATAACTCCCTCTTTTGCATTTCAATGTCATGTCTTGTCATTACATCTAAATCTAAATAGTAGCTGAAAACCAAGACAATGTGAAGCAAATACTATAAAAATCTTAAAATTAGGTTTTGTAGAACATTTCAAAGTGTGGTACTATATTCACAAGCTATTCAGCAGAAGGAAACACTCAAAACAGGTTAGCAGGTTGCAAAACAGTATTTCAGTATAATTCCAGATTTCTAATCATCAAAGAATTTTGCAATCATAAATAATGTTACTAAAATATTTTAATCTTATGATACATTTTAATGAGTACTTTCTTGATTTGGTCTTAACCTTTTCCAAAATGAAAATTACTTTATAGATTTTTTTTCTCATTACACATGCAAAATAAAACCAATTGTAGACATTTCAAATGAAACAGAAAAATAAAGATTGTTTAAATTGTCTACAATCTCATCTCTCTCAGATTAACATCAAGCTTTAAAATAAATTGTTCATCTAAATATTTCTGTATGAATTTCTATGTGCATCACTTTCCTTAATTTTACCTAAATGGAGTTTATATTATTTATTTCTTCTACTCAAAATGTGTCATGGATGGCTTTCTATTGCTACGAAATACAGATCTTTATCATGTAATTATTGCCCCTGTCCAGAAAATAGATTCATTCCAATTAATATCCTGCTGGTGGAAATTTATCATTATTTTTCCTCTAAGAAACCCTGGTGTCATAGTGGGGTCTGCATTGGGCAGCTAAACACAAGTTCAGCCTTTTGAAACCACCAGCTGCTCCATGGGAGAAAGATGAGGATTTTATTAGGGGCTCATACAACTCTTATCACATTCCATACATACATCAATTGTGTAAAGCGCATTTGTACATGCATTGCCCTCATCATTCTCAAAACATTTCCTCTCCACTTAAGCCCCTGTCATTAGATCCTCATTTTCCCCCTCCCTCCCTGCTCCCCCCTCCCTCATGAGCCCTTGATAATTTATAAATTATTATTTTGTCATATC
>NW_022103947.1:1206746-1212699 GCF_000313985.2 Echinops telfairi
GAGGTGTCGAACGGATCGCTGAAGACAAATGGGTGCATAAGCAAATGTGGCGAAGAAAGCTGATGGTGCCCGGGTACCAAAAAGTATAGTGTCTGGGGTCTTAAAGGCTTAAAGGTAATCAAGCGGCCATCAAACTCAGAAGCAACAAAGCCCACATGGAAGAAGCATACCAGCCTATGCAATCACTAAGTGTCGAAGGGATCAGGTATAAGACATCATCAGAACAAAAAATGTTACCATAGTGAGGATTTCTATTTCCATAAAGATTTACAGTCTTGCTAACTCACAGGATCAGTTCTACCCATCCTATAAGATCACTTTGTATACGAATCGACTTTATAGAAATGAGTTTGAGCTTGAGAATTTAAAAACTATGCTATGAAAAGCATCCTTATGCAAGCCCATTTTATACTACAGAAATAAATGTATTTGGAATATAGTTTCATGATTTGGGGAGGAAGTATCCTTGTCATGTTTTTGATTCTTTGAATATCAGTGAGGTTGAATATATTTCATTGGTTTATGTGGACTCATCAGCTGAACAATTAAATTCATAAGTAGTCACAATGTAAACATGATGTATATGTTTAAAAGTGCTTTGAAATACTTATAAAAATCATTTTTTAAACCTTAAAAAATTGTTGCTGTCAAGTCAGTATAAACTTGTAGAAAGCACATGTATTTCAGAATGGAATTTTCAAGGTCATGACTTTTGAAAGCAGATCTGTAGGACTTCCTTCCAAGATACCTCTACATGGGTTCAACTCCACAACCTTTGTGTTGGTGAATTTAGTACTTAACTTCACTATTCTGAAAATCCTTCAGAAAAATATAAAATTCTAAATTTTCTTTAAACCACATTGAAACTCCCTGAAAATTTCTCCCTCCCCACAGGGATGGGGGAGAGATTGGATTCTCAGGTTTTGGTCAATTCTGAGGAAACAGCTGGAGCTGCAGACCTACAAGTCCGGAGTAAGCTAAGCTGTGTGCCCGTTGAAAGGTGTCCTATCAGAGCATCCCGCATGTCCTTTGAGCTCTCTGACAGCTGAACCTATGCCGTGAGGTAGAGATGGAGGTTATTATTCTTTAAATGCTGTTATAAGACAGTTGCTGTTCGGTGCCCTCAAGTTGGTTGCACCTCATACAGACGCATATACAACAGAACGGAACATTGCTCAGTCCTGTGCCATACGCAACATTGTTCTGCTTGAGCCCATTGCTACAGCCTTTGTGTCAGTCTGTATCATTTGGCGGCATCCTCATGCTGCTGACCCTCTAGATAAGCAAACATGATGTCCTTCTCAGGGGACTGGGAGTCCCTTCTCATCACAGTTAAATTTGGAGATAACATAAGTCTAGCCTGAAAATACTGCCATAACTAAAGCTAGGAAGGAAATGATGACCACATTTGCAGATGCCATCTGAAGGTTGAAATCTTGTTGAGGATCCTTTTTAAAACCTATATTAATGACAGTGTATTCTGAATTTATTAAATTGATGATAAGGTTATATAGCGATCATATAAAATTGATTTTTGTTGTTGTTTGACTCTTAGTTTTCATTTTATAGTTTTTTTTTCCATTGTGGTGAAAATCTACATGACATTTTATATTTTTAAAAAGTTGCTAGTTCAACAGTTTCTACATATTTAATCCAGTGGCATTGATGACATTTTGAAAGTTCTACAACCATTCTCGCCCTCCTTTTTCAAGTCAGTCAGTGTCATTCACATAAACTCAGGGCCTCCTTCTCCTCTTTATTATAGCCCTGGTAATCACTAATAATCTTTGGTTTATATACATATATATTTACTTCATCTAAATGAGATCATACAGGGATTTTTCCTTTTGCAGTTGACATTTCACTCAACATAAAGTTTTCAAGATTCATTCATGGTTTGACATATATCAGGACTTCATTTTTCTTTATGGTTGTAATATTATACAATGTGTATGTTTTATATTTTAATCCATTTATCTTTCATTTAATATTTCAGTTGTTTCCAAATTTTCTTAGTTCAAGCTATAATGTAACATTCTGAAATAAATAGTACCCCTCTTATATACTGCTCCAGTGTGTTATACAGGGTTCTCTAGAGAAAACAAAACAACGGTGACACTTTTATGTGTACACAAAGAAAGAAATGTATATCAGGGAAGTTTATCACAGTTGTGTTAAGTGTGTAAGTCAGTTGTTAAGCTGGAGGCTTTTTCTGTTTGTGTAGCTGACTAAGCAGGGTGCGGAAAGATGAACTACAGAGCCAGAAGGCCATAGTCTGGTGAAGGCAAAGGCAGACGAACCCAAGGTCAGCCATGTCAGATTTATGACTGCAGAGACAAATAAAATTTAAAGTTAGCAGGCAATGTGCCAGGTTGTTGGTTCAAGTCCAAAGAACCAGAGATCCATGCAAACAGGATTTACACCAAAAAGAAGAGACAAACCATCCTGCAGAGTCTGCTTAAAGAGAGGCCAACTACATCCCAGAAGAATCTTCCTATCAATTATATCAGGGCTGGGCACCATCCCACCTTTATTTTTTCTCAACTGATTGACTGCTAACAGAGGATTCCATTGGGAAGTTGATTACATTATGTTAGATCAACAGCCAAACTACTGAGAATCCTGACCCAGCCAAGTTGACATAAAACTTAACTATCTAACCCAGTGGGTTGACACAGGTCTTTACAATGAAAGCAGCAGGCATGACATTGTCAAGTCAGTGTATCTCTTTATGTTGCCTTTTTATGCGGAAATATTTACATTTCCCTCTTGGCCTCATGGCATCAATATGGCTCAGACCATATTTCACAGATTAGTTAAATTAGTTCTTGAAATAATGAGTACCATTATGAGATCTGAATTGGCTGAAAGTCAATTGTTTGGCTTTTTGTGTTTATTTCCTCTATGAATTTTATTAGTTGAGACTGCCTCATAAAATTGAATTGAATGAGAAAGACCGAAGAATAGCTGCATTTGCATTATGGTGCTGGTGAGAATATTGAAAGTAGAACCATGGACTGCTAAAAGACCACACAACTCTGTCTTGTAAGAAGTACAGCCAGAATGCTTCTTCTCTTCTACTTTGGATATGTTAAAAGGAGAGACCAACCAACCAATCAACCAACTATCCCACTGTCATCGGCTCAAGTCTGCCTCAGAGGACCCTCAGAGAACTGCCCTTGTGGGTTTTTGCTTTGCTATAATTCCTTATGGGAGGAGAAAGTGTCACCTTCGCCCACAGGAGAGACCAGTCCTCCTTGGTCTTTTAGTAAAATACCATGGACTCAAACAGAACAATTTTGAGAATGGCATATGATCAGGCAGTGTTTCACTATGTTGTACAATAGGGCCACTATGAGTGGCTATCAACCTGAAAGTAATAACTAATAACAACATCTGCTTGATGAAATAACTGTTTCATACCTGTGTCAGGTTGCCAATTTACCATTTTATTTGAATATTAATATATAATTAATAAAACAAAACCTGATCATTTTAGAATAAATTATTTGATTTTCAAGTATAGATCTGTCACTTATTTAGACTAATTATCTACTAAACTCTCTGAGATTCAGGCTTCCCCATTGTAAAATAGGGATAGTAGCATCTCTCTTGATGGACCTTTTTTCATAGTAGGTATTCAATCAGTAAGTGCTCCTTTCCTTCCTTTAATAGATTTTTGAAACAATCCACTTTGCATCTTAGAATGGTACATGCACTTGTCCATTTTTGTCAACCAGCAGAGAACCTGGTTTATCCAAATCATCTAAAAATAAAGTAATCTGTCTGGGCATTATTAGAGAACTATCAGTACTTTTTAGAAACTTTTTTTTCCCCTTCAGTATGCTTACTCACTTCTTTCTTAGAGATCAATGCTAATAAGCAATGGATCACTTAATTTCTCCTCTGTCAAAGGGTCTCAGACATTTGAATGTCAAATATATGGTAAAACATGCTTCAAAAGTTATCCTTCGGCAGTAAGGAAGAGAAAGTGAATGGGAGAGAAGTCAGATGACCTTAGAAGAAGGAATTCTATCCATGACAGGGTTACTGCCACACCTTTAAGTGAAATTATCAAATATTCAAAGGATCTACTGTCCATTTCCTTGTGGTGTGGCTGCCTCATTCTTTTGTTTACAACACTGCATATTACATGGTCTAGGCTGCCTATGGCATGGAGGGTATGCCATAGATGTGCTAATTCACTTAGGTCATTCTGTATCTGACATCTTTTCCAATAATATGACCTACTACAAACCAAACCAAACTCATTGCTGAAGAGTCTGACTCATAGAGACTCTGTATAGGGTTTGTGAGACTGTAAATCTTTATGGGAGTAGATACCCTCATGCTACTTCTGTGTACTGGCTGCTGGATTTGAATCACTTACCTCTTCGTTAGCAGCCTAATGCCTAACCTCACTCATAGCATGACCAGGGCTCCATTATTAGTATTTTAAACAAAAGAAAAAACAAAACAAATCGATTGTCATGGAGTCAATTCCAACTCAGTTAAAAGAAAAAAGTATACTGTCATTGAGTTAATTCTGACCCATAGCAATCCTACAGGACAGAGCAGACTGCCCCGGGGGTTTTCCAAGGCTGTTCATCTTTGCAGCAGCAGAAAGCCTCATCTTCCTCTGGTTGAGAGGCAGGTGCATGTCGTGCACCAGTCCAATGCATAACCACGATGCCACAAGCCTCCTTTTCTGACTCATAGCAACTCTATATAGGGTTTCTTGGACTATAAATCTTTAAGTAAGCAGATAGTCTCATCTAGAGCCATGGTATTTATTACAACTCAGTCATATAATGAATTCCATGTAATATTCTCATTCTTTCTGCCTCTGTTCAATCCTCTTCTTTGGGATCTCTGCTTCTTCTGAACAATCGTTTGCAATGGTTAATTATCTGCACCGGATTACAAAGTTACATATATTTTACTACATAACCAATTTTTTTATCAGAAAGTGAAATTTTGAAAATTAAGTCAGTTTAATAAACACTGAAGTAATCCAAAACTTTAATGGAAATATTTTGTTACTCTTACATACAAGGGGGTACCCTTCCCCAAACAACAACAACAAAAAAAACCAAACAGAATTGCGCTGGGTGTAGTACGCATTTTTCCCACTAGGTGAGCATCTAGTGCGCACAGTGGCGTTGTCTGTGAAGGTTCTCTCTGGAAACAGTGAATTTTTTTGGTAAAAGCAGTTTCACTCAAAACTCATTTTTCGTGATGTCTGATTTAAGAGAACAGCATGAGGCTGTGGAATTTTGTTTCCTGCTTGGGGAAAATGCCTCAGAAATTGTTGTGGTGTTGAACACAGCATACAAGGACAGTGCTATGGGAAAAAACCCAAGTGTATGCGTGCTTTTCACCCTAATAAAATGATTAATTAATAAATAAATTGCCATCAGCTGCTAAAAAAAAAGGTGAAATGTCAATTGATGACAAACTTAGTTCTGGACATATGTCAACTTTCTAAATGAACAAAAATGTTGACTCGTAGTACATTTGGAGTTCGTTCCACCAGGTCAGACTGTTAATCAAGATTTCTATTTAGAGGTTCTGAAAAGCAAGAGTAACAATGGGTGACAAAAAAGGCTTGCTATGTGGCATACGGGGGACTGGTTTTACCACTATGACAATGGACCTACTCATGGAGCTATCTTAGTGCACCAGTTTTGGCAAAAAAAATCCCCAAAAAGCCCCAGCATTCCTCTCTTGCCCCACACACCTTACTCAGCTGACCTCTCCCTGTGCACGTTCTTGTTCATTCCACAAATCATGAGGGATACAAAATGTATTAGTCTAGGTACTTTGGAGAAACAAATCCACAGCAACTCACGAATAAGAGAGAGTTTTATGCAAAGAAAATGTGCATCATGAAAACATCCCAACCCAATGCTGCCCAAGCCCACAAGTCCAACATTAACCCATACCCAACACC
>NW_022103947.1:1215335-1246321 GCF_000313985.2 Echinops telfairi
CCCTCTAAAATGTGTCTTTGGGGACATGCTGATCTTTTTATATCATATGGCTGTTATTTTAAGGTATGAGTGCCTCATTATTGTTTTTGTTCTTGTTACCCTTAATGATTTGTCCATTGTTTGGCTGAAAAATTGATATGTGGGTGTGAGTTTATTTCCAAACTTGAAAGGTGACTAAGGACCACAATTTTAGCAGTGCCAATAGTTGATAAGTTACTTTGTGACCTATCCTTTTAGAAGGTGACAAGTTGTCAAGTTTTGTAGGGACAGCCAAATTCAGTGGTTCTCAACCTTCCTAATGCAGTGACCCTTTAATACAGTTCCTCATGTTGTGGTGACCCCCCAGTCATTAAATTATTTTCATTGATACCTCATCACTGTAATTTTGCTACTGTTATGAATTGGTCGATTCATGTGAAAGGGTCTTTAGACCCCCAAAGGGGTCGCGACCCACAGGTTGAGAACCGCTGACCTAAGTGAACATGACAGCCAACACTGTTTTTGTTTGTTTGATGGGCTACTTCTCACCTTTCATTGAATAATTCAGCTGGTACACATACAGATGTGAATGATATCAGGTTTGTAAATTATTCATAAGAGAAACCTTTAACTCAGGCAGAAGCTCCCTTTGAAATATACACATAAATTGTGATATACTTAAAAATAAAAATGACCTCACTTTCTCTATAGTGTTTAATATAAACTAACTAAATCGAAGTTATAGCCATTTTCATTAATTGCCGAGCTTTGGAAGGAACCCTTGTAGAGGAGTGGGTCAGCCTTGGTTTGCTAACCACAAGGTTGGTGACTGAAAACCCACCATCTGCGATGCAGGTGACAGATGAAGCTGTCAGCTCACTTAAAGATTGACGGTCTCAGAAACCCATGGAGCAGTTAGGCTCTGTCCTGTAGGGAAGCTGTGAGTGGAAGTGAACTAGATGAAAATGGATTAGTTTTGCTTTAGTCTTTGAAACTAACTTAGGAATTGAGTTTTTCGTCTATACACTTAGTAAACAGCCATCTGTATACTACTAATTGAGTGGAAAAATAAACAAGTCTTCTCCAACCCTGTTATGTACTATTATGGATTGAATTATGTCCCCCTAAAAGTGTGTTGAGGAGCCCTGATGGTATATTGGGCTACATGTTGGGCTGCTAACCACAAGGTCAGCAGTCCCAAACCATCAGCTCCTCTGAGAGAAAAAGATAAGATTTTCTACTCCCATGAAAATTTACAGTCTAGAAAACACACAGGAGTATTTCCACTCTACCCTTATAGGATCACTATGAGTCAGAATATATAAAATAGCAGTGAGCTTGAGTGCTTTGTATCTTGTAAACCTAGTGCCTGAACATATTCAATGAGCCCTATTGATATAGCATAGAGCTACTAACCTTAAGGCTCAAAGTAACTAGCCCCTATGCAGGAGAAAGATAAAGCTGTCTGGACCCATAAGATGTACAGTCTCAGAAACCCTAAAGAGCAGCTCTACTCTTCCCTGTTGAATCAGGATGAGCTGGAATTAATTTAATGGAGATGTGCTTTGTTTTGTTACAAATGGAAGGATTACAGTGTTTGGGTGATAACTGAAAAGTTGCTGGTTCAAACCAACCAGCAGCTCCATGAAAGAAAGATATGGCAGCCTGCTTCTGTGAAGAGAATTGTTGGAGTACTCCCTCAATGCAATAACACTTTGTTCTATTAAACTGGCATTCCATGATGCTCACCTTCCCAACGCGATCGCTGAAGACAAAGTGGGTGCATAAGCAAATGTACGGAAGAAAGCTGATGGTGCCTGGCTATCAAAAGATATAGCGTCTGGGGTCTTAAAGGCTTGAAGGTAAATAAGTGGCCATCTAGCTGAGAAGCAACAAAGCCCACATGGAAGAAGCACACTAGCCTGTGTGATCACGAAGTGTTGAAGGGATCAGGTATCAAGCAACAAAGAACAAAAATCATATCATTGTAAATGAGGGTGAGTGCAGAGTGGAGACTCAAAGCCCATCTGTAGGCAACTGGACATCCCCTTACAGAAGGGTCGCGGGGAGGAGATGAATCAGTCAGGGTGCAGGTAGCAATGATGAAGCATATATAACTTTCTTCTAGTCCTTTAATGCTTCTCCACCCCCACCCCCCACTATCATGATCCCAATTCTACCTTACAAATTTGGGTAGACCAGAGGATGTATACTGGTACAACTAGGAACCAGAAACACAAGAAATCCAGGACAGATGATCCCTTCAGGACCAGCGGTGTGAGTGGTGATACCTGGAGGGTGGAGGGAAGGTGGGGTAGAAGATGGGGTCCGATAACAAGGATGTATATATAACTTCCTCCTTGGGGGACAGACAACAGCCATGACAAAATAATAATAATTTGTAAATTGTCAATTGCTCATGAAGTGAGGGAGGGGGGAAATGAGGAGCTGATACCAAGGACTCAAGTAGAAAGCAAGTGTTTTGAGAATGATGAGGGCACCAAATGTACAAATGTGCTTGACACAATAAATGTATGTATGGATTGTGATAAGAGTTGTATAACCTCCAATAAAATGATTTTTAAAAAAGAGAATTGTTGGACCAGTTGGGCCCATTAGCTGTCCCTCATTATGTTCAAATTCATAGAGCCCCTGTGTATAAGAAGGAGTTCTGATTATGCACTGGCACACCAACCACAAGGTCAGCGATTTGAACAAACAAGCTGCTCTGTGGGAGAAAGGTGATGCTTTCTAGTACCATAAAGATGGCAGTGGGCATGCTTCCTTTGCACAACAGAAGGCAGCACTGTCTGGCCCTGTGCCATCCTCACATTAGTTGTTGTAGCCACCATGTCATTCCTTCGCCTTGAGATTCTTCCACTTTTTCACCTCTTCTCTAATGTTATCAAGCATACTGCAAAGATTACAGCCCTGGGAACCTTATAGATCAGTTCCCCTCTGCCCTATAGGGTCGTTATGAGTTGGGATCACCTGTACTACAGTGCATTTGGGTTCCTTCTTGTATGTAAAGGTATGATCCCATCAGGTATTAGTGTTTTTATGCTATATCAGTATAGCCCTATCAGGGTAGAGTATGTTTTAAACCAATCACTTTCAATTATTACAAAATAAAGCATATTAGTCACAGAAGCAGGCAGGTCACTGAGGGGAAAGAGATTGCCAAGGACCATTTAATTCAAATGCAACACTCTGAGGTCCTGCACTATAAGGTCTTCAGTAATTGGCCACAGCACTATTTTTAAAAATAGTCCTAAATGAAAAGAGAAAGTCAAACTTTACTAGTTCGGAAGGAAACATCCCAACTTTGGTTGCCAGCTTTCCTTGTCAGCTCATGGGAACTTCTTTCTGTAGATTGGTACTTAGAGGCCCTAGCTCCTGCAAAATTGTTCTGAAAGTCTCAACACCAGTTAGTGTAAGTTCTTGTCAGAATTGGAAACATTCCGAGAGTGTCACACAGGGGTTTTATTCATATAACCTGGAAAAGCATGTCACATGGCCATCAATCTCCAGCAGAGTCTCAAAGTGACAGAGGAATCCTTTCCCAGGTGGCCCCTACTTGCTTCTTTAGTGGAAAGTGGAGATTTTCATGGCCTTTGCCACACTCTTGACAGTTCTGACATGCTGCTGGGATGAAACAGAAAGAGTGAATACTTCCAGCTTGCTGTGACCTAACAAGTGAGAGAAGTCATTCCTGGTCACGTGAGAGGTTTCACGGCCTCCTTTCAAAAAACGTTCTACTAATTCCTAGCTTAATTATTGGGTGTGTGATTACTGAACACATTTCTGCCATTTCCTTTCAGTATCTTCTAGTCTGTTAACAAATGAAGCAGCGTTGAGCCAGGATCTGAATACAGCAGGAGCAGTCATAGCCAGAAAATTATTAGCATCTCTTGAGCTTCAGTCAGTCGACTAGCCAATGAAGAAGGCATCAAAGTTGTACTTACTAAACAGTGTTGCCATCAGGAAAAATTAAAGCGTCGTTGACTGCTACCTAGTAGCTATTTATTATAACTACAATCCTTATTACTCCTCATGGTCCACTTATTTTTGGCATCTTTAGGAGCTAAGTACTGTAATGACCTGAAAAAGCTTTATGTCTACATTGTATTGTAGTCTCATAGATATTCTATCCACTCACTTGTTATCCTTGGGGTACTTAAAATTCAGAGACCTCTGAAACCCCTCTGTCATACTGGCAGTGTTATTATAGACCAATTGATATGTGTTTACAATTACTAATTTAAAACAAAACAAAACAAAATTCTTAGCTTCCATGAAGTATGCCCTGACTCGTGGCGACCTTCTGTAACAGAACAAGAAATTGCCCAGTGTGGAGCCATCATCATGACCACTGATCATGTTTGAGTCTCTGGTTTTAACTAATGTCTAGTGCCTTCCAGCCGAGAGAGCTAATCTTCCAGCACTGTATCAGGCAGTGTTGTGTTGCACTCCTTGAAGATTTGTTGACTAGTTTTAGAAGCAGATTGCCAAACCTTTTTTCCCCTGGTCTGTATTAGTTTAGAAACTGTTCTGAAATCTGTCCACATACGCGATACTGCTGGTGGGAAAGGCTGCAGTATCCTAGCAGAAATCAGACACCCACAATATGAAAAAAGTGTCAGATATGGGTGTGGTTAACAAACTTAAGTAGGAGTATTTGATATGATTGCTTGGTAAAAGATGTGGTTAAATTCCTCTACATTTTTCTCTTACTTTTTTTGCTGTTAAATTTGAGGTTAGCCATGTGAGTTACTTCATTTATCAAATTGCATGACTTGCGTATTTGTCTAGTAGCACCTTGTTCTGTGGATATTAAGACTCATTAATGTTGAGCAGCATAATTATGGAGTGATATTTTTACAAACTAATTATTGCCCAACTATATTACTGACTCTAAAAGAAGCATTATTCATGTGCTTTGGGTTTTAGTAAGCCATGAGATTGTAACATCCCACAGTTTTTTCAATAACCATTTGTTTTGCCCATCATTTTCCCATATACTCCTGCCTCTTTTCTATAATTGCCCTTTAAAATGTTATTATTCTCCTGAATATTAGTTTATGAATACATGGGAGATGATAATATTTGTTTTATTGTCCCTAAGGTCTTTGATAAAAATTTTCCTTCTCAATTTGTTTTCTTGTGAATGGCTATTTTACACAGTTTTCAAGTGACAGGCTGAAATCCTGGGAGGACAAATAACCACAGCTTTTATAAAGTTACTAAAAATGTCTCAGTGGCGAAAAACATAGAGTTTGTACATTGGTAATTTCCTGGAGTTCCATTTGTTTTTAAAGTTTTTTACTGAAATAATAATACATGGAAGGGCATATATTTCTTCATACCCTCACGACAGTGATCCCCTTTGATACCTGTGCACGCCACTTAGCTGTCCAGAGTTGATTCTGTGGTGCAGAGTTTTCACCACTGTGGCCTTTGCTGCTACTTTTCTTACTGATTGTTGAGCCATTTGGGCAGTAATGGCTGAGCAGAATGGGGAGGGATGTAATACAGAAATCAAGACTGCTCACTCTGGTTGATGAGCTATAAATTTGAGAGTATGGTGGGTTTTCTTTAAGAAGATTGTTAGAGTCAAAAGAACTGGGAATGTTCACACAAAAACTTGCACACAGTGCTGTTCAGCCCTCTTCATAGTATACGGATGGGGAAGTCATCGAGAAGCCCCTCACCGAGGAAAGGTTAGCCATGGGGTGTACTCACACAGCAAAGCAAAGCAACTACCCTCATCATTGAGTCTGTTCTTCCTTGTGCTGATCCTGGAGAGGGTTTCTGAATCTGTAACTCTTCTGAGCAGATTGCCTCACCTTTCCTCTGAGGAGTGGCTGGTGGGTTTGAACTGTTAGCTTTGTGGTTAGTAACCAAGTGCTTTTTTATTGAGCCAAAATAACGAATGATGTGCTATTAAGAACTAAAACTTATATGTACCTTGGTCTTTTTCTTCTAAGAAGGAAAAAAACAAACAGCTATGCATCCACAAATGGTAAAATTTCACATGTATAAGATGTTCAAAAAAAGCAAATTCACAGAAATAAAAAGTCTATTAAACTTTATCAGGGAATGGAGGCAGGAGGGATGGGTATAAGGTTTCTTCTTGGTTGATGAAAATATTCTGGGAATTAAATACTCATGATTGTTATACCACATTATAAACATATGGAAACTCCACAAAAGTTGGATACTTTAATAGTTAAGATGGTGAATTTTATGTCAATCATATTTATTTCATACTTTCATAGTTAAGATGGTGAATTTTATGTCAATCATATTATTTCAGTTTTTAAAAAGAATTTAAAATCATATTTTATAGAAGACAGTCTAAATCTGTGGGAAATCTATGACTAAAGAGCATCAGTAAGTCTGAATTCTATGGGAACTGGCAAAGAAGGAGGAGAAGAATGTTACATTATGCTAGCTGTGTATTTGGATAGGAAACCCAGTCTAATCATCATTTTGACACTGGACGATGGGGTGAAAGAGTGTAGCAATGTATCCATAACTGACACTGGTGCATTTGCTCACAGTGCAATGATTGCTATGCCCAGGCTTGTAGCAGGTAGGAGGTAGGCGAGCAGAGACGAGGATACTGGATATTGCTTACCTTGGTTAGGAGTACAGGAGTTTTGTCAGTGAGGTCCCATTTGAACTTATTTTGGAAGGATGCATCAGAGATCATTAGCATGTTGATAAAGAGAGAACAGTGTGAGCAGTAAGAGGTTTTATCTCACCTAATCCCTTTTCTATCCAGACAGAGTCCATTTGACTTTGGGCCCAAGCATTCATTCCTTATGCAAAATCAAAATCACTTATAATACTTAGGTGTGATTTAGTTTTCAAGGTTCAGTTTTCCTACAGTATCGTCCCCATTTTTGTTCAAGGAAGGATGTTTCAACTTTTTTTCTTTTTGATTCTACAAAAGCTAAGAAAGCATATTTTTATGTATGAATTTTTCATATGCTCATTCGTTGCTTGTGTGCTCTCTGCCGCTTTGCCTGGCCTGAAATCTGCTTCCTGTTTGTCTAGTTCACCTCTTGCTATTTGCCAAGGCAAACGTGCCACTGAAAACTCCTAAAGCAGTAAGGGTATGTTTGCTAGTAGAATTAAAAGAAAGAAAGAAGGAGAGCAAATCCAGTAAGAAATCAAAGAAGGAAAATGAGAAGGGGTGGTAGAACGCTGAGTGAAGTTCAGGTAGAAGAAAAGAAAAATGATGGAAAAATCTGGGAGTTCGAATGATGCTGGAGGTAATGAGGAAGGCAACAATTAAGGAATGCTAGGAAAGTTAGTGAACAGGATATGCATTTTTTTAAATTGCATCTCAAGAATGAAAAAACAGTTACTTGTGGATATATGAGGGGGTACCCCAAAAATAAATGGGAAACTCTCTGTGGGGCAGAGCTTTCATAAGCATTTTTCCTGCTAAGTTAGCATCAAGCAACTCACTCTGAGTTAGTGGACCAGTGGCTGTTGCCTGCGAAGGCTCTCTGGTCACAGTGAATTTTTTGTAAAAGTTTTGCTCGAACCTCATTGTGATGTATGAATAAAGAGAACAGTGTGCAGCTGTGAAATTTTGGTTCCTGCTCAGGAAAAATGTCTCAGAAACTGTTGTGATTTTGAACACAGCTTACAAGGATAGCACTATGGGAAAAACTCAAGTGTGCAAATGTTTTCTTGTTTCAAAAAACATAAAATGTCAATTGATGACAAACCTCATTCTGGACATCAGTCAGCTTCTCAAATGGATGAAAATGTTGACAAAATTGGTGCACTTATGTTTAAAGACCGATGACAGACCATTGAATAGATGGGGACGTTATCTGCACTATCTTGAAGCTCAGTTCAGTGCATTTTAATGGAAAATTTTGGAATGAGAAAGGTCACTGTGAAATTTGTGCCTTGGGTTCTGACCAGGAAAAAAAAGTGCAAACATGCCATGCTTTGAAGCAACAGTTCTGAAGTAACCCAGATTTTTCCCAAGGTCATTACTGGTGATGAGACGTAGTACTGTTCTTATGACCCCAAAAGCAAACATCAATCATGCCAGTAGAAAATGCCATTGTCACCTCGCCAAAAAAAAAAAAAAAAAAGGCTCATAAAGTAAAATCAAAGATCAAGATGATGCTCACTTTTTTTTTTTTTTTTCATGTGAGGGGGACAGTGCATTTGGAGTTCATTCCACCAGGTCAGACTGTTAATCAAGCTTTCTATTTAGAGCTTCTGAAAAGATATCATAAGAGTGGGCGACAACAAAAGGACTGGTTTTGCCACCACAACAATGCACCTGCTCATGCAGCCATCTCAGTGTGGCAGTTTTTGGCAAAAAAAAAAAAAGCATGTCTCTCTTGTCCCATGCACCTTACTCACCTGACCTTGCTCTGTGTGACTTCTGTTTGTTTCCACGAATGAAGAGAGGCATGAAAGGACAGAGATATTATGATATAGAACAGGTGAAGAAAAAGAGTGAGGTACTGTCAGCCATCAAATCAGATGAGTTTGAAAAATGTTTTCAAGAATGGAATTGCAGCTTTGACAAATATATTAAGTGCAAGGGAGAATACTTTGAAGATGATAACATTGTTTTGTTTAAAAAAAAAACTTAAATACATAGCATTTAAAAAATCTGTTTTGGGGGGATACTTTTTCATGCAACATTGTTTGCTGGACAACAATCTTTTTCTGACAACAGTAGTTACCTAATCTTGTGTCCATTTGAGGATTAAGAGTCTAGCCTGTCAATCCAGAGATAGCCAATGAGACCTCTTTGTGGGCATGGCCATCTCTTGAGAATTCTGGGAACTTGTGATTTTCCTCTCTGGAGACAAGAGACTCTGTCTATGCTCACTCCCTGGGAGACATTGCAGCTAACAAGACACATGGAACTGCAGTAGTGCCCTGAGCTGGAGAAGCCACATGGACCTACCCTGATGCAACCCTATCCCTGAAACCAGAGAAGCCACGTAGAGACCCCTGCTGGCACTGAGATGCCTACAATGCCACTGGTTCCAAAGATTTATATCCAGTGGCCTGTGAATGTCCTGCATTCAGCATCATTGCATGTGTTTCGTGAATTTGAAGAGGACTTTATAGATTGGTATCAGACATATGGACTTGATCTGGACTAGGCTGGGATGTTTTCTCAATATTCAACTGCTCTTGTATATAAATCTTTTTCTTATACACATGTGATTGTCAATGAATTTGTGTCTCTAGTCTACCTGGACTAACACAACCAGAGTCAACACTAGGTCTGCTCCAGTGTTGAAGTTGGTGTTACGTTTTTCTGAATAACTTACATTAATCATGCCTCTCTGTGTTTATGGCCTGCCTAGAATAAAGTTTAAAAAAAAGTCTGTTACTATTTTCAGGAACTTTGAGTCCTGAAACTTCTCATGATTCTTTAAATTGGAGCAAGTTATTGAATATCGTGTATTTTTAAGGGATATGTAATACATAATCAAACTATACCCAAAGGCACTGCTAATGTGTCTGTTAGGTAGTCATACTACCAGAATTTATTATCATGGATTAATTTATTCACTCAGTAGTTGATATCAAGCTCCCATAATAGAAGAATTAAGATGAACCAGCAGCTTGCATTTTAAGAGCAAAATAAAGTACTTTTAGCAAGAATAGAAAAGTCAAATAACATTATATCAAGGGAGTAGAAGTTATGAAAAATAATTGCTACCACATGAAAAAATATGAGAGGACTTCAATATGTTCGTGGGAAAATTCCATGATATTTTAATTCCATTTTTCTAAAAACTTTTTGAAGGTTCCTCATATACAAAAAGTCTTCCTGATATAGCCAGCCACAGAACTGTAAAATATTATTGATAGTGAAGTGTAATGAAAAGTATGCCATGGATGGAGGGGTTGAAGAATATATTTCATTGGTTTTTAAACTTAGGGGCAGGTAACAAGGTGGCTTTTGTTTTGTGTTTTTTTAGATGTGTCTTTTTGGTCAGGTTATCCAACATGCTTCAATAAGTAATCATATAATTGCTATTATACAAAATAAATTTTCATAATAACCTTATTTTCCAGATTGTCTAACATGAAGAACAGTAAAAAATATAATTCCTTAGAAAAGGAATTACTCTACATAAAATTGTTTTCCTTCAAGAAAGAAATAATATGGAATTAAAAGATTGTGTTAACTGTTACCAAGCAAATAATACATGGGGTCTTAGTTGTTAAATCTTAGACAAAGTACTACAAAATGAGTAACAAATATGTTCTTAAGAGTTTATAATTAAGTAGTCCTTAGTGCAAAAAAGTCTGAGTAGAATTTAATCTGGTAAATGGTTAAATAATATTTTAATCTAGTTCAATAACTGCTGAAAACCAGTTTAATGATATTGGAATTGCTTATTATTCTGTCACACTATAATTTCACTTATGTAGTACAGTAAAATTGTTGATGTGCAAACATCTAATATTGGATTGGAGCATTAGGAACCCTCAGAGTTTCCTTTCCCCTCTCATTCCCACTGTGTCACACTCTTTACTTCTTATATCTAATATACTGCTCAGATTAAAAACAAAAACACAGGGATAACCAAGTAAGTTCTTGCATATATTAAAATAAATTATTTATTTTCACACTCCTTATTATACAAGTAGAGTTTGTTTGTTTTAAAGGTAAAGAAAAACCTATGTAAGATGATTAACTAGTTAATTGTCCTGTTCTTGCTTTTGACTCCTGGCTACCCTGAACTTTTAAGAGGAGAACTGTGCTCTATAGTGTTTTCAATGTCTGAATTGTAAGAAGTAGATTATCTTTCTGCTGAGACAAGTCTGTGTGAGTTTAAACCTCCAGCCCTTTAATTAACAGTGATCATGTTACCATTTGCACTCTACCAAGGCAATTTCTGCTCCGGTAAAGAAACACAGGAGTAGTAGTTCCCTGAGACAACTGAAGTGAGGGCAGGATAAGGGGGTGTGGGAAGGGGAACAGCTGATTACACTGAAGACTGCATAACCCACCTGGAGGGGAGGGGACAACAGAATTGTACATAAAAGGATATATGGGATAGTGTAACATGTGACAAAAATAAAACAAAAGTAAGGGTTCCTGGGGGGAAGGGGAAGGGAGGGAGGGGATCACATGGAGCTGATATCAAGGAGTTCAAGAAGAAAGAAAATATTTTAAACCCGTGGTAGCAATGGTACAATAATGCTTCATGTGATTGAACTATGGAAGGTTATGTTATCTGTAAGAGCTCCCAATAAATTTTTTTTTTTTTTAATAACAACCTTGGAAAACTGCAGGCACACATCTACTTTGCCCTATGGGGGTGCTTTGGGTTGGAATCAATTCAATACCAGTGAGCTGAGTGAAGTCAATTACAAAAATACCCTGAGAAACCAATCCTAATGCCATCAAGTCAATTCCAGCTCATAGAGATTATGCATAGGTTTTTGGAGTTTGTAAAATCTCATAGGAGCAGATAACCTCAACTTTCTCCCGTCAAGTGGCTGAAGGATTTGAACAGCTGATCTTAGGGTTAGCAGCCCAGTTCTCACCCAACAGTCCCACCTGGGCCCCTTTACCAAGGTAATTAGTAATCCTGAATTTGAACAGCAAAAGATTCTAAGCAATGCCATTTTTTGTGTTACTTTTCTAAATTATTTTAACTCAATGAGAACATATATAAGTGAGTATACATTGTTTTTCATAATGGAATCAAAGTATAAACAATGTTTGATGGCCTGTGTTTCACACTTAATTATATAAAATGAACATTTCCCATAAAGAAATATTACTCAATGTTATTTTATGGCTAATTAATACTTCACTTAAGGACATGCATTGTTTATTTAAATTATCACTTAAAAATAAATTTCTGAGACAGAATTGTTGATTCAATGAATGGGTATATTTTGATACTTTTAGTGCATTAATAAATTTTGCTAAGGAAAGTTTATAGCAATTTACATGTCTATCACCACTGAATAAAAGTAGTTAGACATATCCTTGCTGATTTTAGGTGGCATTTTAATTTGTATTTGCCATTTTTATTAGCCAAGAAGGCATCTTCTCTTTTGGTATGTTATAAGTAATTTTGGCATTTGAATATTTAACCTTATCAGATTTATATTCTCTCTGTGTGTGCACATATAATCAGAATTTGAACAACATTTTCAATCTGTGTTTTGCCTACACACCAATTTTCTTATTGACTTGCACCAATACGGACTTCTTATTCTTTTAGTAGGTAGTAATCAAATCCAAGATCAATAACAAGTTCTCATGATATAATTCCAAGGAAACCAGGGACGGCTTAGTCTGGATATGTTAGGATTTCAGAACGAGATCTCTGTATATGAACACTAGAGGGGCTAGCATTTTAGATATGGTATCTGGGATTCACTCTTGTGAGGAAATATGGATAGTTTAAAGAATGAGCACTCTTAACAAATTTCATATGGAGAGGTTCATAGTTGAATAAAACATTCTACTAAAGAAAATAATGGCTGAGCCGGATAACTTTTAGCTCTGAGATTCGATGAAAAAAAGTAAGGACTTTATGCCTTTTGATTCAGTTAGGTTATATTATGTAATGTGTGTGTGTGTGTGTGTGTGTGTGGGTGGGTGGGGGATGCTATTTCCCCCAGCAACCTTGTCTGTGTAGGATGATACTTGGTGTTTATAGAACTTAGTAAACTATAAACTGTTTACATCCATCTGCTGATTCTGGGATTCTGTTACAGAGGTAATACACTAAGAAGAAATTGCTAACTATATTTTAAAATGTATAAGTTGAGAATCAAGATTTCATTTTGGTATTATGAAGAAATATTAGGACCAGAAGGATTCCAGGCACTGACGGCAATTTTGAACAGAGACACTTCATAATGCAGTGCGAAAATTGATAGCAGAATAAGCAAAAAATAAATTTGAGTAGATATTAGTGGAAATTAAGTGGTATGGAAGTGAAATAAGGGAGCGGGAAAATTGCGATTAACAGCAAATTAAAGAGATTGGGAAAATTGCAACATGCTGAGATCTTCAAATTGTTTTTATATGGAATAAAATGGATCAAGCCATACTAAGTGCAAAACAGAAAATATATCATGAATTTATGTGCTATTAAATAAGCATAAGGCTAGTCAAAAAATATAGTCAAAAAATAAGAATCTGGAAATGGGAACGAAAGAAAAAGGTTCACAGTGGGGTGTTTTAGGTGGGTAGGGAAAAGCCCCAAAATTTTAAGTATAAGTAAAAGAAAGCATTTTATTATGCAGAGAAGGTGGTAACATTAATAGAAACTTAAAGAATGAACTTTAATGAAGACAATTTATGCCAGTACAATACAATAGTGAAATTGAAGTTACATAGAATGATTTGGGGCTGGGAAAGTCATGGAGATCATATAGTCTGACCTACATAATAAATTAATTTTAGCACAATAGCTCTGAGATCTACTTCCTCAATATAGCCTTAATAGGGCACTCATAACTCTATATAATGAATTCTAATTTTAAATGTTTGATTTATCAAATCATAGATAAGTAATCACCAGGTTATGTACTAGGTGTTTGGTTGTTTTTCAGTTGAATTTGTAAGTAAGTTGTAACCAGTACCTATGATTCTTACATAGCCTTAGTTAATGTAAGAAAGAAGAAGGTTTAGTGGTGCAGTATGTTAAACACTGGTTGCTATGTGAGAGCCTGACAGTTCTAACTCACCAGCATTTTCATGGAAAAAGGATGAAGCTGCCTACTTCCATGGAGATTTTAAACTGTATGCAGTGTTCTCTGTCAGAATCAACAGTGCTTTGATTATTATTTTGGTTAGGGTTTTGGTGAAAGAGAAGGCTCAGAGCTTTCTCAATGATTTCAAAACTGTACGTGCAGTAAGCCAAGGTGATAGTGATGAACAATTCATTGATTAAGGTCGATTCAGGAGTTCCCAAGTGAAGGAAGATTTGAATAACATTCAAGGGCAAGCAGGAGTTGATGGTCAGAGGAAAACGTGTAACCTGGCGAACGCCAATCATAAGATATTTGTAATATTTATTATATATACATTTACAAAAATGTTATAAAAATATAAGAAAGGGAACTAACTTTTTAAAATACCTTGACTGAGATATAACATACAACTTACAACTCATCCATTTAAAGTGTATGTTAATAGTTTTTAGTATACTTACAGATATGTGTACCACCACCACAGTCTACTTTAGAATATTTTCATAGCTTAAAAGGATTTCTATATTTTTATGTGATCAACCTGTTTATCTTCCTGCTCTCCTAACACAAAAATGCTACCATATACTTCTGTTTACAGATTTCCCTTGCCTATTTGTTAAATCTAAAAAATTCCACCACAGTATTCTCCAGAAATGATGAGGACAAACCTTTGTTGCTGTGCTCCAGGGGAAAGCATAGTCTTTCACCAATAAATATATATATCTATTTTTTTCTGGGTTTTGTAGATGTTCTTAATCCATTTTTAAAAAGTATTTTCTATTCCTAGCTTGTAAGTATTTCCATTAAAAACAAGAGGATGCATTTTTTTCAAATACTGTTATTGTGACTATTGAGATAACCACGTGATTCTTGTTTTTCTTTTTATTAATGATGCTGTAGTGCTAGGATGCATTCTTTTACCTCAAACTCCTTTTTGTGTGTGGGGGTAGACATTATACAATTTTATATGAAATAGGTCAATGGCATCCGTTTTTTTGTCAAGCTATTCAGATCTGACTTCTAATCATAAACATAAGTAGGTCAGAGAGGTAAAACTATGAAAAGAGAACAAAGGGGTTAGAGTGAAGGTGGCAGTTTTGCACAAAGTATGAAAGAAATTATCTCCCATGACAGGCAGAAACAAATGTAGGGAGAAACAGCTGGATAGAATGGAAGTAATGCTGAAGAAAACCCTCCAATGACACTAGGATCTCAGCAGTTATGCAGGGAGAATCACATCCAGTTAAGGGCTATCTCTGTGTTCTGTGATAATTGCAGACAAGTGTGTTCACCTGACTCGGATACTCCGGTAGGAAGGTGTGGGTGCTGGGCCAATAAGAGAGGACTCGCAGTGGGAAACTGGTGAATGACAGGGTGATGAGCATAGTATGAGCTGATTAAATGTCCTGGGGACTTTGCAGAAAGAGATTAGCCTAGACGTGACTATTGTCTTCCAGTGTGTAGAGAGCTTCTAGGGAAGCTACCTAACTTTCCTGGACCTACATCACAGCATTGTGGTAAGGTGTAAATGGGTAGTTGATTTGGCTAAATGTTCAGCTGATAGGCTAGAGGTTTAAGTCCACATAGAAACACCTTTGTGAGAAAGGTCTAGCTATTATTTCTTTTTAAAAAATCGTCATTGAAAAAAAAAAATCGTCATTGAAAATCCTATAGGGCACAATTTTATTCTGACACACGTGAGATTTTCATGAGTCAGATTGGACTTAATTTCATTTGCTTATAGGTAAAGCACACACAATGGTGCCCAATGCAGTGTTAATTTTTATGACCTTTTTAGTCACCTTAATGTGTTGCTCGAAAGAATAAATGGAATACAATTTAGGACAGTGCCAGGTATATAGCGACCATTCCCAAATTTTACTTGTTTTCTATAATACAATATATTGTCCTTGTATTATTGTCCCTAATATTATTTGAAGGAGACCTGGTGGTGTTGTTTGTTAGCTAGTAACTAAGTGCTCAGCTACAAAAGATAAGTAGTTTAAACTCACCAGCTTCTGTACCAGAGAGAGGTGCAGCAGTCTACTTCTGTAAAGATCATAGTCCTGCAAGCTCTGCTGCAATTTTACTCTCTCATGGGACGTATTCTTTTAGAAGCTGGGATAGACTCAACATCGATGATCATTATAGATGGTTATCAAGAGGCAGGTGCTTTGGATGTATCACTTGGATTCAAACGCTGGCTTTATCACCTACTGGCTTTGGGATTTCATTTATTTGTGCCTTGTTTTCCTCATCTGTGTAATAGCAATAACAGAGCACCTGTTTCGTAGAGTAGTGAAATTGAGTTCATCCATTTTTACAATTTGGTTAGCAGGACTCACGGGAGACCAAAACAAGGTTTCTTGAGCCAAATCATGGAGCTAATGTGGTGTTGCTTCTGATAGGTTTTTTGGCCTAAGTAAATGATCAGACACGTCCATAGCCCAGAGTTAGAGAAGGAGACTCCATCTCTTGTCATGAAGAACTGCAGTCACATTGCAAAGGGAGAGATGAGCAACTGTGATTACACAAAGAAGGCATCAACATCTTTGAAAGCTTTTCTTACTAAAAACATTGTTCAAATGCTTACGAAGAATTAGCTGTCCCAAAAGCTTTCTCTAGAGGTCATTAAAGAACATTAGAATTTGTCATAAAAGTTGCTGACACTTCTTTGATTTACCAGCATTTAAAAGTGATAAATATATGAAGACCAAAAGGACCACATTGAAATGGTTCTGCCTGGGAAGAATGCTTTGGCTCATGGATCACTGATATAAATGTTGCCAAATTACATGCAGATGTTTAGTTAACTAGAAATGGAAATAGTAGCCTTGAGGTTTTCAAGGACAAAAGTGTAGGAGAGAAGTAAAATGGTCCATAGATATTGCAGGTGACTGGTAATACATGCAGAGGTATATTTGTTAAGTTTATTCATCACCCTCTACCCTAAATATAACTATAATTCTAGTGACCTAGAAAACTGGGCTCCAAGGAAAATTGATATTTTAGATTTTCTCAGAAGGTCTTCACTTTAATATTCTAAAAATTTGTTTTAAACCACGTTGCTGTTGTATTTTCTTTTATTTTTTTTCCCAAAACAGAAGCAAGTGAGATTGAACAATTGTGGATAAATGAAATGGTAAAATTTAAAAAGCCATCATTCATCTGCTCTGATTGTAGGCATTACTTTTATCTTGAATACACTGTAGGATTCAAGGAAATTTTTATAATAGTTCTTCCCACATAAGGATCCTGTTATTGTAGAAGTCTGCATTTAGATCATAACAAAAATTAAATTTAAGAGTACTTTTGAATATCAGCTTTAATATTTTTCCAAACAATTTATTATGGAATTTTTCTAGACTTGATGTGATTTATCAAGTAATATGTGTTATTTGTAACTATTTGAATAGAAAAAAATACATTATAAATTATGTATACAAAGACTTGGGCAAATTTGGTTTTTTATTTCGTTTTTAAATGTCCTTCAGTTGAAAATTGGATTATCTGTATTTGCCATGCTGTAGAAGATTGCCAAATAAGGTGAAACCTTTGGATTCTTTAGCAGTTATTTTTTTAAATGGAGAAAGTTTGAGGATTCTGTTTCTAAGCCATGATGTCACTAAACAAATATAGTAAATGACAGAAGGTAGCATTCAGATGGCATGCCCTATTTTCCATCCTGACCTGCTTATTTTAAGTTTGAACTTTCTTGTAGCATTAGTCAGTTTCACTTTGGATAACCTTGGATGGAATGACTCATGAAGCATCCAAATATTAAGCAAAAGATTAGTTGTTCAAACCTCCCCAGAGGCACCTTGATAAAAAAAAGTCTTGTCATCTCTTTCCAAAAAGGCCCAGCCGTTAAAAGCCTGTGGAGTGCAGATCTACACATGGGTCACCAGGAGGTAGCAAAGACTCAAAGACAATGTTTTTGGTTATCATTAGTTTGTTTTAAAGAGGTTTGGTATTTATTCCTCGTGGCATTTTGGAATGTATCAAATGCTGTATAATTTGTCTCCCAAGTTTATTTTCCACTTACCTCCATATCAATTTTTAGAGCCATGGTGCCAAAAAGGTAACAATTCTTACCTGCTAATGGAAAGGGTTGGCAATCGTGACCCATCCAAGTAGTGCCAAGTGAGAAAGAATGATCTGTGAGGTACTTCTTTAAAGATCTACTGTGTCTACTTGGACAGACGGCTTCCTAATGGGTTAGAATTGACTCCAGGACCCCCAACAGCACACATGAATGTCTGCTTCCTCCTACCAGGGATTCTTGACTTTTGTTGTGGGCGTGTCCTTCGCAGTAAGCACATTGGTTGATTTTGACTTGCAGCTACCAATAGGAAGGGTAGAACTGCTCCTGTGGGTTTCCAAGACAGTAATTCCAAATGGGAGTTAGGTGGTTTTGAACTGCTGATTTTATGTTTAGCAGCCCAGCTGGTAAATCCACTGTGCCTCCTGAGATCCTTGTGGCTGGCACCAAGGAAACACTAACTACAGTTTGGTTAGCTAACCAATTCAATGGATAAACAATTGCATTTACTTGATCTTGACATGACACTCTACCTAGTTATATATTACCTTTAAATATATATCCATTGCATATTTTAAAATAGTTATAATGTGTAATTTTAACTTTCTCTGACAACGTTGTCTTCATCTTGTCAGTCAAATTAGAATCAAACCTTACTTTTTCTTGGTATTTAAGAGGCTTACTTTCAAATACAGCTTTTATCCCCGTAGTTATAATTAATCAGTTAGAATTTGTATATTAATTATATTTTTAACATGCAATACCTCATCTATTGCTCAACTTGACTAATTATCTAATTAACCCTGTATTTCAAGAAATTCAGTACGTAATTGCATTCTGTATGTAATAAGATGCCCTTGAAACTAACGGGGATTCTAAAATTTGTGTTCCCATTCTCTCGCTTTTCCACTCTGCTTCTCACCCTTTCCTCTTTGTCTTATAACACTTAGTGGAGAATGAATTTCAAGTCCTTTGATTGACATTCAAATTAAAGTTAGTAGTATGCCAGCTCTGGGGGGTGGGGGGAGAATCATGCAGCTAAATTCAGACCAATTTAAAAGAGTATGGTGTATAGATTGAAATATATATTTTGTTTGGTTGTTTTTTTGTTTGTTTTCTTTTTTTAAATCATTTTATTGGGGGCTCATACAACTCTTATCACAGTCCATATATACATCAATTGTATAAAGCACATTCGTACATTCATTACCCTCTTCATTCTCAAAACATTTGCTCTGGCATCTGCTGGCATCCGCTCCTCATTTTCCCCCCTTCCTCTCCACTCTCCCCTCCCTCAAGAACCCTTGATAATTATTGTATTAATTGTACAAAATAAATATTGTATTAATTGTACAAAATAAATATTGTAAATTATTATTTTGTCATATCTTACACTGTCCGACATACCCCCTCCCCAGCTCCCATTTCATTACATGTTTTTTGTTTTATGTTAAATATAATGACTATTTCTAAACTGATATGGACATGATCTTATTTAAAAAGTAATTTATTACCTGAATGACTGTGGGATTTATTGTGAGAAGTAAGTAAATGTGTACAAATGAGAAAGTTTTGTAATATGAGGGCTATACATATATATATATATATTCAGTTCATAAATGCATACACGTACATTCAAAAAAGTACATACAAGTACATACATACAAGTTTATTCAAAAAAAACATTTAAACATTTCTCTTTATGAGGACAGAGCTTGAGACAAGTTGGTCAGTAATACACTTGTCTTAATCTCATAAGTGAACCTGCAAAAATGAAAACAAAAAAGTCCAATGAAAAGAATCAATTCCAAGG
The DNA here is from genome assembly GCF_000313985.2 of Echinops telfairi. Classification (NCBI taxonomy): domain Eukaryota; kingdom Metazoa; phylum Chordata; class Mammalia; order Afrosoricida; family Tenrecidae; genus Echinops; species Echinops telfairi. Next base: position 1,234,907 of record NW_022103947.1, read on the forward strand.
AAATCTGCTTGGCCAGTTAAATTCAAGACAGGGAGGTCAACTTGTTTTTATCAACTGTATTTTTGTGACTGTAAAGGTAAAACTTGGTAATTTTTTTTTCTTAAGGACACAGCTCAACCTCAGAGATCTTATGAAGTTTTTAGAAAATTACAAAGCGCATTAGTGAGAACGAGGCTGGGAAAGTTCCACTGAAGGTCTATCAGCACAATGCACCGTCATTTCTCCAGGCTAGCCAGGGTACACTATGAGAATTTCATTGTGAAACTTTACCTCATTTACCCTCAGCTCTGTTCTTGCCCTTTCTGAAATTTTTTAAATTGTTGTTGTTCCCCAAACAGAAATAATATTGAAAAGAAATATTATCTGAGTTTCTTGAGTCTGCCAAACTACCTTTCACATGGTGTAAACCAAAGAGGCCGCATTCTCTGAGAAAGGGTTGGAGAGATGGGAAGATTGCCTTTGGAAATGTGTTGGCCTATTGATGGAGGGAATTTCAAGGAAAAATAGCTTAACATTTTAATATTGTTGTTTCATAAATGTTCTTTGAATTTTGTAACCATACTTTTTGAAATACTCTTGTGGGTATAGCACTGTGTAAATGAATACATTTTTAAAATTGCCATTGAGGACTCTTTTACTCATACTATTATCATAGTTTTATTACACCTTTCCTTAATCCGTTTTTTAAAAGTCACTTCACACTTCTAGTAGCATTTCTTCCCTTTTTAATAATTAGAGGTGGGCTTTAACTTTTGACCTGGGGTTTTCACATATAGTTAAGGTGAAACAGCACTGTGATTTCTACGTCAGCTAGTAACATGTTATTGTGGTTGTTAGGTGCCATCAAGTGGGTTTTGACTCAAAGCAACCTGATGTGCAACAGAACAAAACACTGCCAGGTCTTGCACCATCCTCACAATTGTTCATAGGTTTGAGTCCATTGCCGAGCCCTTGTGTCAAACTGTCTCCTAGAAGGCTTGCCTCTTTATCTACCCCTCCACTTTATCAAGCTCAATGTCCTTCTCCAGGAACTGGTTTCTCCGGATAACATGTCCAAAGTAGAAGAAACAAAACTAGTAGATGCCAGCCTTGCCTCTAATGGCTGTTCCCTTGGAAGGTGATGGTCTTTTCAATATGCTTCACCAGCCTCACAATTCCAATGTTTCCGTTTTCCCACTGCCTTCCTTAGTCAATGCCCAACTTTCACATGAATGAGACCACTGAAAACACCTTTGTCTTCGAAGTAGCTTTCTTTAACAACCCCAGCACATTACTTTTCTCATGTCAAACCAGGCATCAGTCCCTTGTTCCATTTGCACAATCATCCACAGGTTCCAAGTAAGCACAGGGAACTGTGTTGTTCTGCAACTGTTCTCCAAATCTCTGGAGTTTATGGTCCACACAGTTGAACTCCTTTACATAGCTGATTCAACACAAACCAACATCTTTCTGGTATCTCTATTTTCAACTAATATCCATCCGATGTGTCTGATGATACCTCTTGCTCCACGTACTCTTCTGTATCTGGCCTGAACCTCTGACAGGTCCCTATCAATATACTGCTGCAAATTTTGTCAGATGATTGTATTAGACAGAGTTCTAGAGAAGCAAAACCAGGACACTTATAGTGAAAAGGAATTATAACAGCAAAGTAGTCCACACAGCAGTGCACAGAGTTACGTTGATGCATTTTCATGGATCAGTTAATATACTGAAGGTCTTCCCAAATCACCCAGCCACTAGCCGAAAGGCCAAGGAAGCAGAAAGCCGGAGGACAAGGTGGCAAAGCGTACCAGAGTAAAGTGTAGTGCAGTGTGCCGAAGCAAGTCACATTGTGGCCTCACGGTGCAGTGATGACAAGAGGCCAGGAGAGGTGTGGCATCTGGAGAGGTGGCAAGGTAAATGAAGTTGGCCCACAGGGAGCAGACAGGTGAGATGCAGTGCTGCCCTGGTGCTGTGGCTTGGAATAGCACAACAATGTAGTCCATGGTTGTCTCAGCAAGAATGCTCAGAGTGCTGCGGGCCTACAGGTAGCACAGCACACATGATGAGGCAGGACAACTGGATTAAGCAGTGAACTACTTTGATCAACAAGAAGGGAGGGAGACCAGCATCCAGAGGGCCATATAACTCACCTGCACCTCCAAAGGATGTTGCCAGGCTGCAACCTGAGCAAGAAGCTAAATCATACCCATATCTGCTTACAGGTTCCATGATGGCACAAAAATCCTAACTATCACAATGATCTCCAGCAAAACTTTATTTGCATGTGATATTAATGATATAGAATTTTTGCATTCTATTGGGTCATTTTTCTTTGGAATGGGTGATTTCTACCATTCAATTGGCCACTACCTGCCAAATTTCTTGGCATAGATCAATGAGTTCTTCCAGTGCTTCATCAGGTTTTAAACATTTTAATTGTTACTCCCTAATTCCTGGAGCTTTGTTTTTTGGCTAATGCATTCAGTGCAGCTTGAATGTGTTCCTTCAGCACCAGTTGGCTGTTATTCATATGCTACCCCTTGAAGTGGTTGACTGTCAACTAGCTCTTTGTGGTATAGTGATTCTGTGGATTCTTCCCATCTTCTTTTGATGCTTCCTGCATCATTCACTGTTTTGACCATAGACTCTTTCAATATTACATCTCAAGGCTTGAATTTTTCTTGAGTTCTTTCAGTTTAAGGTAGGGTGAGCATGTTCTTCCCTTTGAGCATTCTAACTATGTCTTTGCATGTATCATTGTATTTTACTTTACCTTCTTGAGCTACCTGTTGAAATTTTCAGTTCAATCATTTTACTTCATTTTTTCCCTTGACCTTAACTACACTATGATCTAAATCAAAGTTCAGTCTCTTCTAACATCCACTTTGATCTTTTCTTTCTTGTCGTTTTTTTTTTTTTGTCCTTTTATTGAACTTTCATTCTTCATGAATGATGTCCTTGATTCACATGAAGGTAATGATCCCACAGTTCATCAGGTCTTCTGTCATTATTTAATGGATCAAATCTGTTTTTGAGGTGGTCTCACAATTAAGGTGAAATAGATTCAAGGTCATATGTTGTCACTGTTTTAATTTTCTTCAGCTTCAACCTGAACTTGCATCTGAGCACATGATCGTATTTGCCTTGATTTTATCTCCTATTATTGAACTTCTCCATCACCACTTTTTTTAAACTACTGTTCCTAACTCCTTGTTTCCAACATTCGCATTCCAATTGTCAATAGTCATCAATGTATCTTGATGGCATGTTTGATCAATTTCAGACTGAATACAATCATAGAATTCTTCAGTTTCTTCATCACTAGCTTCATGTTTGGTGCATAAATTTCAAAAGTAGTTGTATTAATTGGATCAGTTTGTACATGGATAGACATTTTCCTGTCACAGACAGCTGAGTTTTTCAAGGTAGATCTTGAAATATCCTTTTGCATGATGAATGCAACACCATTCCTCTTGATTGCGGCATTCCCAATATAGTTTTCCAATTCAAATGACCAGTTACTGGTCTGTTTTATCTCAATAATGCCTAGAATACCTACCTTTGTGTTCTGACTTATTTTTAATGATTTCCAGTATTCCTAGAGTCACACTTTATACTTTTCAAATTTCAATTATTATGTTTGGAGCTATTTACTATCATTTTCAGTTTTGTTCCATCCAGAAATGAATGTTCCATAGCTTTCCCACAGGATTACTTATGCATCAATATGATCAACTCTACTTTGAGAAGGTAGCTCTTTCTCAGTCATAATTTGCATGACTTCTGACCTAAGAGACTCGTCTTCTGGCACTATCTATGACAATGTTTTGTTTCTATTCATTAGGTTTCCAATAACTGACATGTTTTGAGGCTACCCTTAGGTTTTTAGTGTTAATTCCTCTGAAAGTAAGTCTATTTCTTTTTCATAGTGTTTGTCTGGAATCTCTATTGAAACTTGCTCACCTCGGATAACCCTGTTGGTACTTTCAGCTTCATAGTAACACTCAACCCACCAGAGTATGAGAAACTTGACAAACGCCACAGTATAACATGGCTCCTGTCTAATGAGGTAGAAAGTAGATCAGAATATGATGGTCTTTGTGTTATAGAACAATCTTACTGTGTGAACATGGAGCCACCTTGAAACTTTTGTCCTTAAATTTAAAGAATTGGAAATATTAACATGTAAAGCTGAAAGTAATATATGTATTTATATGAGACCATTTTAAAAATGCATAATGTATACATTTACTTATATTTATACTTCAATAGTCATTGATTACTTATTTATTGTAGCTTTGTCATGAAAGTATGATTTATTTGAGATTTTAATCTTAATTCAATTTTTCTAAAATGAAATTAGTTAATATATTTGTAAATTGTATTCAAGCTTAAAAATTAATCAAATTAACCACATTAAAGAAATAGACTTTTATAAAGATGTACTCATTTTACTTTTAAAGTGGGCAGAGATTGCTTTTCAGGATCATACATTATGTAACATTCTGCTAGTGACTGTTGAAAATAAATCAAATAGTTTACACATCATCAAACAACTTATCATCTAGATTGGATTGTTCACATAAAGATGTCAAAGTGATGTCCAAAACTGAGTTGCAATACTGAGTAGTGGCATCCTTAATTAAGAAACCATGGTAATAAATGATTAAGCACTTGGCTTAACTGAAAGATTATCATGCAGATCCATGAGCTGCCCCACAGGAGAAAGATGTGCTCATGGTCTGCTTCCGTAAAGATTGTAGCAGTTCTGTTCTGTCTTACAAGTCACTCTGAGTTAGATTCAGCTAGACTTTGGGTTTTGGTTTGGTATGTTTGAATTATCCATAGGCTTTATGAAAAAGAGCAAATTTGTTTTATATCAGTAAGTTAATTTTGACCTACAATTGCACACAGTGTAATGGATTACTGTCTTATAACTTTTCTCATTTTATAGAAAACATTCATGAATGTCTTACACATAGAAATCTATTTGCAAGAGTTTGAACTTAATAAGAGTGTTTGCATTTGTGCAGTGCTAGTTTAATTGTCAAATCTAGACAGAAAAATCATTTGAAACATTTGATATTTTTCTCTTGAACAACACTTTTTTCCTCTGAAGAAAGGGCTAGAATAGGATAACCATAGGAGAGTATTTATTTTGAGCCAAAATACTGATTTGTTTGTGACTCCTTGCTCTTTCCATTTAACCAAGAAAAAGGATCAGAGGCTATCTAGTTACTGAATCTTCTTCATTTCTAATAAAATCCTTTCTCAGAGACCTGGAAAATATCATGACAGCTTGCCCATTTCGTGCTTTTAAAAAGGCATCTAGTTCATCTGCAGGAAGCAACAACTTAGTGGATAATCGTCTTCAAATTCTTGTTGGTAGTATTCCTCAAATCTGGATTTGTACTAAGTCATCCTGGAAATGTCCTTGACCCTTTATTGAATCCATTGAAAATTAAAATATATAAATCCAAAAAGTGATCTGATATTGAGCATTCACTGTATGATAGTAATGATAAAAATCTCAAACATATACTGATTCATTAGTACCCAATGCTGTAGAAAAAAAGATGCAAACAAGCGCTAATTACTTCTGTGATGGGGGAAAACAAAAATCAATATCAATTTAGATTATTATGCTCTGCATTATATCTGCTCACAAATAATTTGTTTTTTCCATTTATTAAGCCATTTATTAATGCTTTTTAAAAATAAATCCGGCTGACATTTAGGTATTTTATTAAACACAATAAATGCCAGAAAAAAATTGAATTAAGAAAGCTTGTAATATGCTTTACTACCAGGTGAACATTTCTTCGTGGCTGTAATTGGTTCTGCTCTGTATCAAGAATAAATCTGTTCTTAGGCCAGAGAAGGATTTTTTTTTTCATTGCTGGAGGCCATGACCTTTTTGGTGATAGCTGGTTATTAACAGCTTCATCTTATGTTTTATTCCTTTTGACTTGGCAGGAATATGATTATCAGCCTTGAGCAGAAATGATAATCATGACGAAAGGAGGCAAATCATTTAGAGAACAATACAGTCATTGAGCACTGACCAGTGTGCAGCGTGGGTTTGGCCGTCTCAGATGCAAGCTTTAACAGTGAGCGTCTATCAGACCTCAGGCTGCACTCCATCACTGCCTTCTCAAATCCTGTGCATTGAGGGTGTGCCTTAAGTCTTTAATTGTGTGTTTCAGACTGCTGTTGCCTGTGTTTAAAACAATAACAACAGCAGCAGGAGCAGCCGCAGCAATAACAAAGAAACAAACACAAACTCTGTGATAGATGATCATGTTCTAAATTTAGTTCTAATTTTCAAACATTCGAAATCTACTGGATAGAAATCATATATTGTATCATGTATGTTCTGAGGTTGAAGTGAGCGATGCCTAGTTCTTAATTGTTCCAGTTTGTGTAAATTTTATTCCTGCTAAATTGGAATTGAACTCACTTCTATTTATTTGTTTTCCTCTGGGATAAAATGTTATGTGGGAGGGGAAATGAAGGAAGGGACGGTTAATTTTAAACTTTAAATAAATTGTTTATTTAATTAACAATTAATAGCATAACTTGTAGGGGAGTTTCATGAATTTGAGTTAAATGGTATATATTTAACAAAGTCCTTGCAGCACTTACGTAGGGATGCAATTTTATTTTCTCTGATAAAGCCCTCCCTTCTGGGTATTTGAGAGCCAAACTCTTACACCTTGTACCTCTACCAAGGGTCTCCCTGTCTCTGGCCATTCTCTAATGGGAAGTGCATAAAACAATAAAGAGCCCACAATTTCTGCTGCTGGTAATGCTAAGGAGCTATTGTTCACTCTGCCCATAAAAAAGATTGTCTAATGAAATAATTGTTGGTATGTCCCATTTATCAGTTTATTAATCCATGTTTTATATTTATCCAGCATTGTCAAGCAATCATTATGTGATACACAAGCATTGAACAATATAACAATTTTTACAAAATCTTCAAGGCTATGAAGTGTAGGTGCTTTAATCTTTTTTAAAAAATGTATTATTACAAGAAAAGCTAGGTAGCATTTCTCATCATTGAAGAGCTCCTAAATGGTAAAAATCTATGCTGAAATTTGTGCTCTTGCATGATTATTTTTGTTACAAAACAACTGTAACAAAAACAAAATTTGCTTTATTGAGATAATCATATACCACACAACTTACCTTTAAAAATGCAGACTGAAATTATTTTGTTTGTTTTTTTGTTTTGTTTTCTGTTTTTATATATATTTTTTATTAAATCATATTATTGGGGGCTCATACAACTCTTATCACAATCCATCCATCCATCCATTGTGTCAATGGTGTACATTTGTTTCCCTCATCATTCTCAAAACATTTGCTTTCTACCTGAGCCCCTGGTATCCGCTCCTCATTTCCCCCCTCTTCCTCACTCCCCTCCCCCCATAAATCCTTGATAATTTATAAATTATTATTATTTTGTCATTTCTTACACCATCTGCTGTCCCCCTTCACCTACTTCGCTGTCCGTGCCCCAGGGAGGACGTTATATGGAGATCCTTGTAATCTATTTCCCCCATTGTTTTGATGGTGCTGTTAGGTCTTGTGCCAATAACCCCAAGGTCAGTGGCTCAAACCCACAAGTTGTTTCTTCTCTAAAAAAGGTGAAGTTGTCTACACCGGTAAAGATTTACAGTATCATAAAACCTGGGTCAATATGAGTGAGAATTGACATGATGGCATTTCCCCCACTTACTGAATAATTATTGAACCAATCCCTCATAATAAGCAACTCTGTAACACTTTATTCTCCTGGACAAAAAAAAATCCTGTATTTATTGTATCTTTCACTGTTTTTGTTCATTTATCCCCACCCCTTGCTTCAGCCATAGGGAAGTATGTAGAGGTAGGTAGTTAAGTAGTTGATAAAAAAATAGATGGATATATAGATAGAAAGAAGACAGGAAGATGAGTAAATAGACTTATAGTTGCTATTGAGTCACCTCCAACGCCTGGCATCCCTTTGTGCAACAATGGAAATGTCTCTGCGTCCTCTCGGTCACTTGTCGGTTTGAGTTGTACCTATGCACCCGTTGATCTCATGAGATCTGTTCCTCACTCTCACTGGCCCTCTACTTTACTAAACAAGGTCCCCTCCTCTAAGAATTGATACTTCCTGATGAAGGGTCCAAAGTAAGCAAATAGGGCAATGTTTTACTGTGATTTATAAGGCTTTCAAGGGCTAATTTATGAAACTAGATCGCTGTGATGCTCTTTATAGTCTGTCTTAGAATGAAAATTCTTCTGAAATGTGTCCTTTAGAGATGCTCCTGCTGGTATTTGAAATAGGAGACAGTTGATGGTTCCAGCCCTATGAAACCACTAATTTACTTTCAGTCTCTATAGATATGACAACTCTGATGTTTTCATATAAATGCAATCATAACTTGTGACCATTTGTAGTTGGCTCGTTTGATATATTGTACGGATTTCAAGGGTAATTAATTTGTAGGCCATGCCAGAAGACTCACTATCTCTCTTCCATTACTTAACTTGACTCCTGTAGCTGAGGAGGTCCTTTGTACCCAACAACTTGGTCAGCTCCACTGACTGGCAACACCAAAATTGAAGGAGAGCTCCAAGTTTTCCTTAGCCCTAGGGCTACCTCTCTGACCTCAGCATCCTTCAGCTGGGTCCTTATCATAAGGTGTTTATGGAGTAATGCTTGAGTTGTAGAAAAAAAGTATTTTCATAAGTTTTTTCTAGCAGATGTAGGAAAATGGAACCATAAAATAAAACATGTTTTGTCTCACAATAGATGATCATTTTTGGATTTTTCTTTTTTATTTCTTAAAATAAATTGGATATGGCTTCTTTATTGAACCTTTAATCTGATTTCCCATAATTTTATATTATAATTAGGAAATGAGAAGAAAAATTATATTTGTGTTTCATTTGATGGGCTAGTCAAAAAAGTAGTATCAATGAAGGATCACTTGGCGATGTGACAAATTTCTTACAGTGTAATAGGAAGCTGAAGATTCCTGAATAAGCAGGGCATTTCACTTATAAAATACTTCTTTGCAAGTTTATATTTATACATGTCATATCTATTAATTCCATCATTAACATATAATTAAGGTCTTTATTAATTGTTTATGCAATAATTGAATCATTTGATGTTGAATTTTCTATTTTACAGAAGTATATTAGCATATGCAAATAACTTGAATAATAATACATTGATATGTACTCATTGGAAAATATGAGTTGAGTTATTAATATACACCATTTATATTCAAGAGAACACGTTTAGAGACTGATTCTATTAGCACTTTAAGAGTTTTACACAATCTTTGACATTGATTATGATTAAAGATTAACCATAGGGAGCAAAGTGGTGTTCTCTCTCTTATGAGCAAGATATTTAATCTCTTCTCACTTGAATTTATATGGTAATTTCGACAAAACACTTCTGGCATTGGCAATTAGGAAAATAATGAATGGGTAAAGTGAGCTTTATCATGTCATGTGATCAGACCCAACAAATGTTGTATCAGTCAGTGCTATATATTCTACATAGTAACAATGATTAAAAAAATAGGCTTTTTCTACTATGATCTGTGGTGTCTTAAGAGCTTTAATATTGTATGTGATGATTTCAAGTAGTTCTGTTTTTTAAAAAACATCTGAAAATAGTTAGTTGAGCTATTGAGAGCATATAAAGACAGTGAGAGAAAAGTTTTTTTTGGATAAATTTTATTGATTGATTGATTGATTCATTCATTCATTGATGTCTGAAGGATTGGCTCACAGGATTGTGGGTGATGACAAAGTGAGGCCAGTTTGTCTTCCAGGTTGGTCAGAGCATGAGGTGAGAATAATTAATGTAAGATTTTTATTATGGTCAGAAGGTATAATAATCCCTAAGGAAACTTCCCTTTTTGCTTTTATGATCTCCGATTGATTGAATGAGGTTCATGCACATTATGGAAGGGAGATGGCTTTGCTTAAAAAATCAACTGATTAAATGACATGTAAATACTTCTTAACAGCTTATGGTCTAGAATTGGACCAAAAAACTAAGCCCTAAAGCTTAGCCAGGTTGAGACCAAAAAGTAACCATCACAACCAACTGGTTAGGGCCTACATATAAGTCTAAAAATATTATCAGATGGGAGACCAATAAAGTATTCATGTGTTATATGTACCTCCCCTTTAAAGGCATCCATTTAAGGATCTATTTGAAATTTCATAGTTATAGATGCTGTGTGCAGGGGTAGCATGGTAAGGAATATCACACAGTTAAAGGTACCAGAAATAATTAGTTTTAACCCAATCTGGTTTGTTAAATACCCATAATTGGATTACATAACATTAGTACATATGAAGGAATGCACTCTGTTTAAAGAAGGGAGACATATTTACCAAGTGAGAAGTTTAACTTCTAACAAGGAATTAACTGAAACATGTTTTCATATTATATTGTATTTGCTTAATAAAAACCTCAAGAAATTATCTTGTTTTCTTTTCATTTTTGGTTTGCCATGTTTTTTTTTTCATAGGCAACTTACTACTGAACTTATACTAATACACTATACCATTGCTCTAGTGTATAAATATTTCATTTATTAGTAATACGTTCTCTTTCACAAATTATAATAACATACTCTAAACAGAGGATATTTTTAGCATATTTTTATTGTGGTATACTAATTGCTAACACTTGTGCTACCCTAGCAATATGCATTTTAAAATTTAAAATCACCTTATCAAAGAGAAATGTAATACCCTTCAATTTCCAGCACACATTGCTACTTCCCTCCAGCAAGTAATAAACTGTCATCTCTATGCATTTTAAAATTTTAGATAGGGGCCCTCGTGGCATAGTGGTTATGCATGGGCAGAGATCCTCATGGCCAACAGTTCATAACCACCGGCTCTTCTGTGAGAGAAAGATGAGGCTTTCTACCCCCAGAAACAGTTACACTCTTGGAAGCCCACGAGGGGATCACTATTAGTTGGCATCAACTCGATGGCAGTGAGTTTTTAGTGAAAAATAAAAGTAAAATTATATAAAACATATTTCCTGTATGAATTATATAAAACATGAATTTCATTCAGCACGTGTTCAAAGTAATCCATGACCTAGCATATATGAGAACTTCATTTATTTTTGTGGCTGAGTAATATATATTATTGTGGTATATGATTGCTTGTATATACCACATTTTGTTTATCCATTCTACCCTGCTGTACAAGGTCACCATGAGACTGCATTGACTTGATGGCATTGAGAATGAAAGTTGATGAAAACTTGGGTTGTTTTTATTTTTCCTATATTGTGATTATGTTGGGATGAAGATTGGTATGCATGTATTTATTTAAGTTTGTCCTTTGAGTTATTTCGGGTATGTACTTTGGAATGGAATTGTGGCATCA
>NW_022103947.1:1246666-1248804 GCF_000313985.2 Echinops telfairi
AAGAAGAAGAAGAAGAAGAAGCAGCTCAACAGGATTGGTTGACACAATGGCAGATTGTGAAGATGGAACAGGTCTGGGAAATATTTCTTTTTGTCATGCATAGGCTTATTATGAATTGGAATTGATTCATGACGTTGAGAGAAATCATGTCCATTCTATGTTTAAATTTATAAGATATAACAAATCTGTTTTGTTTAGTGGCTGCACCATATTTCATTCAGATCATAGTGACAAGGGTTCCAGTTTATCCACATCCTTGCCAATTCTTGTTATTTTCCATATTTTGATGCTTTCATTCATGTCATATAAATGCAAAAGTTGAACAATGAGATGGGAAGACAAGAAAAACTGATGCAGTGCAATAGCGATGCTAACAAAGAACACTGACTATGCCTTATACTAATAGGAGACTGACTAAATATCTCTAAGAAGAAATAAAATGTGAAGCTCCTCGGTAGCAAGAATGATGAGACTTTGGCTTTAGTTGCACATTTCTGAGAAAGAGTAATCAATAAAAAATGATATAATCTTTGGTACAGTGTCAACAGAAACAAAAACAAAAAAACCCACTCAATGATGTTCACTAATACAACAGCCACAGCAATGGGCTCACATATACTAACTTTAATGGAGATAACAAAGGATATGATGTCATTTATTTTATTATATGTAAGACTGTCAAGAGTCAGAGCAGGCTTGATGGTAACTACTAATAAAGCAACAACAGACATCATGTGAATTATGCTAATATTTCCCTTAATTCAAATATAATTTATGTACAATAAACTTGACGCTGCTAAGTAGAACAAACTGATCCATATTGGAAGAAGTACAACTAGAGTGCTCCTCAGAGGCAAGAATGGTGACACTTCTTACATGCTTTGGACATGTTGTCAGGAGAGACCAGTTCCTGGAGAAGGACATCTTGTTTGATAAAGTGGAGGGGCAGAAAAAATGTGTAAAGCCCTCAAAGAGATGGATCAAAACTGCTTGCAACAATGGGCTCAAGCATAGGACCAATTCCAAGGATGGTGCCGTCTGGGCCATGTTCCTTCTGTGGTGCCTAAGGTGGGTGTGGGTCTGAACCGACTAGAAGACACCTAACAAAAATAATAACAAAATTGACTCTTCAAATGTACAATTTAGTCATTTTTAGATGTTCACAAAGTTGTCCAGCCATCATCACTATCCTATAGCAGAATATTTTCATGACCAAAAAACCCCCAAAACTCTAGAATGATTAGCAGTCACTTTAAACTTATCTTTCCTCTGATTTTTCAAAGAAATTTTTTTTGTGTGATAAGAATTGTATGAGCCCAATAAAATGATTTTTTTAAAAAGAAATTTTTTTCAAGACACAATTTTTGGTTGTATTAATCTCTATTGTTTTTGTTCTCTATACCATTTGTTCACCATTTAGACTATTATTTTTCCAGTTAGCTTCAAGTTGTTCTCTTTTCTTCCTAAAGTTTTAAGTGGAAGGTTAGTTTACTAATTTGAAATCTTGCTTTTTTTTAAAAGTAGGCATTTACAGCAGTCAATTTTCTTTTAAGCATTGCTTTAGCTGCATTCTGTAAGTTTTGCTATCCTATATCTTAATTTTCACATATCAGAAATAATTTTCTCTTATTAACTTTTGTTTTGTTCATTAACCCATTTTCATATGCTGCTTAATTTTTACATATTTGCAAATTTTCTCTTGGAATAAATTTCTAATATTGTTGTTGTCTGAAAATGAATTTAGTTTACCTGATTTTAATATATTTAATTTTTTGCAATTGTTTTTTGGTCCAAATATAGTCTAACTTCGAGGTTATTTTTAAATGTATTTGTAAAGAATGTATATTCTAGTTCAGTTGAATGACATACTCTATAGAAATGTTGTTTGGCTTTTTATTTAATTTTTAAGAATGTCATTTAACTCTCCTGTTTTCTTCTGACCTCATATCAAATTTATGTCTACAATTGAATATGGGTTGTTGAAGTCTACAGTTATTACAAAATTATTTCTGTGATAACAATGTTTGTTTCATGTGCTTTTGTGCTTTGCTATATGTACATATGTTTATAACTAAAATGTGTTTTTTATTTTCAAGTAGACTGGCTCTCTATTAATAAAGTCTATTTGTAATGACCTT
>NW_022103947.1:1249216-1253460 GCF_000313985.2 Echinops telfairi
CTCATCCTACTTTTCTTTATTTAATTGTAGTCATTTCAGAATGGTATCCAGTCATGCCAAATCTTCTTCAATCCTATCTAAAGCAATGGAATTTGGGATTGCTTGAAGAAACTTAATAATTTTGTGTTGGCAACTAATCCAGACTTTTAAAACACTAATGTGGAAGGAAAAAGGTGTGTTAATTGGAAAAATGAAGTCAAAGAGAGACCAGTGGCCACATGTATTTTCCATATGGTGTGCTGGTTTGCTCACGCTTCCATGAAGCCTGCTGAGCTATAGATAGCATATTATAGCAATAAGTGGGAATCGGAACAGCTTACTTGTGTTAGATTATGAATAATACAGGTGGTAAATATTTATTACTAATTCATTTTTGTTTTACTAATTCTTAATTCATTTTATTTGCTCAGGTGTAATATGTGTTATTTTACCAGACTCTCATAAAGTCATAAAGTGCTTTAACCCAAAACCTATCCTACTGAGTTCATTTTCATTCCTAGCGATCCTATCTAGTGTACTTGTGACTGACAATGTTTATAGGACCAGAAACTCTCATCTTTCTCCCAGGGAGCAGCTTGTGGTTAGCAAACCAACAAGTAGCACACTATAATCAGGGTTCCTATTTAAAGCACCGGCTTGGAATTTCACTTATTCGCTCCAGCATATTTTGCCTCATCACAGATTATACTTATTTTTTGTTTTATTCCACCTATTGTAGCTCATGTCTCACCTAATGCATATGCCATCACTTACTCTACTTTGAAAATGGCTTCTCTCATTCCACAACGGTATGCTAAGCACCCGCAAGATTGTAGGTATTCTTTGATATTTTCATTAAAAGTAGCATAATATGCTGTAGATATGAAAGCTTTTTAACCCTCCCCTATCTAGGAATCATGTTATGTTCCCATTTGTTTTCCATTATCCTCCAGAAATAAAAAAAAATAAAATAAAATACAGAAATAAAATAAAATACCATTAAAACTTTTTTGCTGCAAGCTTTGAGTGCACAGATCTGGTTAACTCTCAAATGAGAGCTATTCACCCTGTCATTCAAAGCAGTAGATGTGTTTTGAAATTTTTGCATTTAATTTATAAACTGACGTTCTTGCTTAACTTTATCTTCCTGTTTTTCAAATTTTTCCCTCTTAAAAATTGAAAAATAGCAGCTAAGGAATGTGACCTGGAATGAAAATTTCAAGAAGGAATAATATTAAAATGTACTTACCATTCCCCCTTGAAATCACATTAATGTCATATTGAATCTGATAAAATTCAATGAATTTCTAATTGAAGACTGTTTCCCCATTCCTGATTCCACTTGTCCTGCCTAGCAATAACAGCAGGAATGAGTCATAGTCTCTTCAGAAAGCACGGAACTTGCAGATTGAGTTGATGATGGATTTTTTTCCCCTTGATTTAAAATACTCTTGCCTCTGTCTTTCTGTCAACCCGGGAATAGTATTTTGATTTGTCATTTTATATTGATTTTCATTTGCTTCATTATTTTCTTGGAACCATTGAAGGAATACATCAAACAGAAACATATTTGGCAAGAAGCAAAAAGGAAGCCTCTCACTGACTTGAGCACTGTTGGATTTTCTTACAGATGCTTTTAATGACTCTGTCAGTTGACTTTTTAATCACATGAGGTAAAAGTGGTGCCCAAAGTATTACTTGAAACAGTCTCGACTGAGGGTAGCTATGTACGTGTGGCAACAAATGACTGAGGCTCCTCTTAGTCTCTTAGCAGCAAGAGCCTTTCAATAGGACTACCACATATGTTATATTATCTGAGTACAGGTGATAATATTTCCTTAACTCTAGATGCTAAGGGTTGTTAGTAATGCACATTTAATTGGCTGTCTATACAGAAATCTTGTTATGTTCAGGAAAGTTCTATATGTGCTCACAACATTTGGGAAAAGTTACAGTCAAATATTTATTTGAGAATTGCTTGTATATAAAGGCATTGAATGAGAACATGTTTTTCAAACAATTATATTTATTAAGAAAATATTATCACCTGTACTCAGATAATATAACATATGTGGTAGTCCTTAGATATTTTCTTGAGGTACAGAAATTGAATTATCCTTAACAAAGGAGTTGGATCCTGCATAGTGTAAACACCAAAATATTCACTTAATACTTAAGACAAATATTGATTTTTAATAATATTAATACTTTTTCTTAATATTAAGAAAAAGAGAGAGGATTTTTTTAAAGACATGATTGAACACTCCCTCCCATCCTTTGAAATAAAGAATAAACTTTTTGGTTGCATTTAAGTTGCTCATAAATATTCTGTTTCTTTTTTGTTAATCAATTCCTAGCATAGTAGAATTTCATTTTCCTAAGAAGTAAGGCCAAAAAAATTCCTGTGGCCAATAGAATCTGAGGAGGTTTTGTATGACTGGGTAAACTTTTAAACTTTGAACTAACTGCAAAATCTACTTGCTAACTGCAACGTCTGTGGTCTGGGGAAAAGGTGTGCACTCAGCTTCGGAAAGATCACAGCATAGAGAGTAGTTTTGCTTTGTTAAATAGGGTCATTGTAAGTGAGAACAGACTTGATGGTCATTGGTTTGATTTAATTTTGTTGTATTTTAATGTATGTGATATTAAATATTTTACGGAAAATAATGATTTTTTGGGAAACTACCCAAGATATACTGAACACTGCACACTACCCAAGATATACTGAAGAAAAAAAATGAGAAATTGTATAAAAAAGATAATTAGAAAAAATAACAGTTGCATGACAGTTGATTCTGGGCCATCCTGGCCCTGTAGCCCAAGGGAGAACTGCTCCATAGGGTCCCGAGACTATGATCTGTAAGGAACACATGGCCGCAGCTCTCTCCTAAGGTGCAACTGGCAGGTTCCAACTGTCCACATATCATTAACCGTCAAATTTTGTAACCACTGAAGCAGCAGGAGTCATTGGAAATATGTGTAAATATAATCATATATTCAAATATTAGAAAGAAAGCAAATACAATTATTTTTATTAAACAGCAGAACATTTTTGCGAATTTTCAGATGGGAAGAAAAAAGTTGTATCTTTAATTCTAATGAATAAGTGGTTCACAACACAGGGAGAATTTGAATAAAGAACAAGAAATAAAGATAAGTCAACATACAGCCAAAAAATTAATTTTAAAATTTTGTAAATTAAAGTTGTCATGCTTAGATAGCAGATGGGCAAATTAAAGGAAACATAAACAAACAAAATAAGCAACCAGTGCTATTGAGGAGGAACGGAGTGCAAGTGGCACATCCTAAGCATTAGGATGTTAACAGCAGGGTATAACCCATATGCTCAATCTGTGGGAGAGAAGTGAGGTTGTCTGCTCCTATAAAGATTATGGCTTTGGAAACCTCATTACGCTGTTCTGTTCTGCTCAAATAGGATCACTCTGAGTCAGAATAAACCCAGTGGATTTTCAAATACAAATCTAGAGATGAGTAAAAAAGGCTGAATTGCAATAAAAGTTTTCAGATATATAAGAACTTGAATACTAGGAGATACTTTTATTGATATGGATATGGACTTTGTAACTTAACCAAGTACAATACAAAGTAAAGTAAATATTGGAAATGTATCTGCGTTGGAAGCCCTGGGGTGCCTCTTAGCTCTTGGCAGTTCTTTTCCACCCACCCACCCCACAGAATAAATAACTAGTCTTGAAATGGGAATTCTTAGTAGAGAAAGTGACCAGTTGGTCAAATTGGATCCCCTATGTCATTGTATATAAAAGCTGGAATTAAAACCATGCAATTGATGGTTTGGACCTAAAACTTTGTGATAAAAAAAATGTGGCAGTCTTCTTTGTAAATATTATAACCTTGAAAACTCTGTGGGACTGTCCTACTTGGCCATTGCTGTTGCTATGAGTTGGAATTGACTTTGTGACAATGAGTTGGTTGTCTGTTCATTTGTTTTGCTACTTCTTGCTTCTTAGCAGGCAGGTGAGGTTTTAGAGAAGGGGGCTTGTCCAAAGAGTATTGTTGATCAGTTTCCTGCATGGAATACAAGTAGCTGATGCCTGAAAACCTAGAGAAGGAAACATGGGACATAAAAAGAATAGCTTTCTTTGATACCTGATCCCTTCGATACTTCATGATCACACAGGCTGTGTGCTTCTTCCATGGGGGATTTATTGTTTCTCAGCTAGAAGGCCACCTGTTTCTCTTCAAGCCTTTAAGACCCCAGACACTATATCTTCTGATAGCCGGGC
>NW_022103947.1:1253695-1254528 GCF_000313985.2 Echinops telfairi
GAAAGCAAATGTTTTGAGAATGATGATGGCAACAAATATACAAATGTACTTGACACAATGGATGGATGTATGGATTGTGATAAAGAGTTCTATGAGCCCCCAATAAAATGATTTAAAAAATCTTTCTAGTATAAATACATCTAAGAATATTAACAATCTTATTTTCCCAAAACTAAGATTATGAACCTTGTTTTCCTTCACATACTCTTTCTGTTTGTGAAATGTTTCCCCTAAAATAGCAAGGTTGGTTCCAGTCCACCCTGTAAAAAAAGGCCTGGTAATACGCTTTCCTAGGATTTCAACTGAGAAAATTCTTGGTAACAGTTCTCTTATATATATGGGGTAACCAACAGTTAAAATCTAGTAAATGGCAAGTGGTTTTATTTATTTTGCTTTTAACAAATCTAAAACTAGAGAATACGCTGGGGCACATGGAACTACCCAGGTTTAGTGGATTGGTATATTTGTTATTTAATAGATAAACTTGTGGTTCTAGACTCAGAAGGCTTGAGTTCAAGCTCTGGAATTATTATCAAGGTAGATGAGTAGTTCAATCGGCGTAACAATTAGAGTCCCAATCTGAAAATGATAGGGAGCTTAGTCATATCTATGTTAAACTTGTATCAATTTTACTTGAAAATATTCATGCCAAGTTGGGAGTTATACTTAAAAAGCCTGAGTGATTGAAAACATATATTTGACAATAGTTAAATGTTTGTTGAATAAATAAATTTATGTTTTCTGATGCATTTAGAATCATGGCATGATATTTCCCAGTCAAAATCTATTTAACTTGAATCTGCTCCCACCTTTTGGTTTATTTGGTCATGTTG
>NW_022103947.1:1255620-1257371 GCF_000313985.2 Echinops telfairi
AATGTATCCAATTTTTAACTTTTAAATGTATATTGATGTAATATATACTTCAAAAAGAAGAGGAAGAAGAAAGAAGGGAAAAAAACAAAACATACATTCATAGAACCACAACCTGTCAATTAAGTTTAGGGTGATGCAATGCAAATTTTACCTAATTTCTATTTGGGTTAATTTATTTTTAATCATACTTCCATCATTCTAAATATAAGTATACTATAACCTTCCTTTATACACAAAGTTTAAACTCTCAGTCCCCCAGATTACTTGTTTCTAAAACAGATGACCTAACATCAATTCTACCAGTTTCTTTAGTGTGCTTGTATAGACCATACAGCAAATATTTCTGAAATACATGATATATTTTGTTTTTGTTGAAGAGCTAATCTGCTTGCTAATACAGGTCATGACAGATTATGATTAAAAGGAAAACCAGTTGTTATAGGGTTAATTCAGACACATGGAAACTGTGCCAGTGTAGACACAGTATAACTGTGCCATATGCCTTTCAAGAGCTCATGTTTTGGATGGAGATTGTGGTAGTTCCATAATATCATGTCAATTTGAAGGTATTAAGAGTGAAGGGGTGTAGTCTCCTCTGTCAATTAGGTCACATTCTGATGCTGCCTCCTGGTGGGTATGGCCTTCTCATGAGGAATCCGGTAATTTCCTATCCCTCTCTGCCTTGTCTTCCTATTGACAAGCCATGTGGAGACGTGAGACTTGCTAAAATCTGCAAGAGCTCTCTCTCTATGCTTCCCCTTCCTACTGACAAGCCACTCGGAGACCTGCTGGAGACCTACACAGCCGTGTGATACCGCCACTGCTTCCACAAGAATTTGCACCCACTGACCAGTGATCTTCCTGCATTTTGCAACATTGCTTTTGGTTGTATGAGTCTGAAGAGGGATTTATGTACTACTATCAGACTTATAGGCTGCTATAGGATTTATGGACTTGATCCGCACTGGGCTGGGATGTCTACTTAAGATACAATTCCTCTTCGATATAAAGCTCTCTCTAATATTTACATGAGTGTCCCTGGATTTGTTTCACTGGTCTAACACAGAGGTCTCCAGACCTTTCTTTGGACGTTCTTCTGTGTGGACTTGAACCTTGATCCTGTTCCTTAGAAAGCAACCACGTTTGAATGCTTGTCACTCAGGAAGTTATGTTAGAGAAGACAAGCTTTCAGAACTGCACTCAACGAGCAGTGAAGCAGCAGGAGTTTCATTTAACTAAACTTCATTAATGTACAAGTACATAAGGCTTCGTGTGTTTTCTGTCATTTATGTTTCAGAAGAAGCTAGCAGCTAGAGCATTCATCAGAATAATAACCACAAATACACAGGAAAAAATCAAATATAGATAATTTTTGAACTCTAGGTCTTTGTCTTCACCCACAATTACTGCCAGTCAGAGTGGTAAAGTTTATATCATTGCTGTCTGTGCCTCTTCCTCTGAAACACTAGTCCCGAAGGGCATTGCCATGCCTACTGATTCATGGTGCAACGGATCACAGAGACATTCCTTCACATAGGACTCTTCAGCCTACAATTCTGTTCTAATAAGTGCTGATAGTTGTCAGGGGTGGTGGAGGCTTTCCTCCAGTTAATCTGTCAATTTTCTTCACACAGTGCGGCTGCTGTGAAAGAAATTGGAGTTGCTATTCTCTGTGTTTTGATACAGTTTGTAAAATGCAAGGTGGGAGACCATATACAATACACAGCATGCTAGTAATTTCTTTAAAACGA
>NW_022103947.1:1263314-1264480 GCF_000313985.2 Echinops telfairi
GGGGCTTAAGTGGAGAGGAAATGTTTTGAGAATGATGAGGGCAATGAATTTACAAATGCGCTTTACACAATTGATGTATGTATGGATGTGATAAAAGTTGTATGGATGTGATAAGAGTTGTATGAGCCCCTAATAAAATGATTAAAAAAATTATTTTTAAAAATCGAAGACATTGAATGTAAGAGAATGTTTTGTCCACAGCATACGGAGAGTGAATCATGTATCAATGTCAAACCAGCATTTCCTAATACTAAAGCTGAGTCTTTTACTAGGTCACCATGCTTTCTTAGATCTGGATAATCCATTAAACAATCCTACATTCAATGCTGTAGGTAAGATATTCCAAAGGTGTTCTAAATGTAGTAGTTCTTATCCTGTAATTCAGTTAAGTCATAATTAATTCACAATGGTGGAGGGAAATCTCATCATCAAGTTGGTATTGAATTATACCACACTTGACGTGTGTGTGTGTGTGTGTGTGTGTGTGTGTCTGTGTGTGTGTGTCTGTGTGTAAAGGGCTATGTTTAATTTTAAAGAAGCTGAGGACATTTCCTACTGAGTAGGATGTGTGTGCATTCTCTACATACTTGTGTATGAATTTCCAAATTGATGGTTTTTATTGGTTTCCAACATAGGCAGGAACTCTATCCTTTTAGTTTCTAATTATTGTGTTTGTAATTCATTATTGTAAATTGTAAAGTTTTGTTTCCCCCATTTTCTTTTGCTGTTATCCTTTCAATTTCATTTTTCATTCTTAAGAATTCAATAGTCATTTGTTCAGGTGGATCTTGGCATTTGTTTGTTTGTTTGTTTGATGACTCCATGTTCCAGCTTTATTTTTATTTATTTATTTTTTAAGTCATTTTATTGGGGGCTCATACAACTCATCACAATCCACCCATACATCAATTGTATAAAGCACATTTGTACATTTGTTACCCTCATTATTCTTTTTTTTAATTATTTTATTGAGGGCTCGTACAATTCTGATCACAGTCCATATATACATCCATTGAGTCAAGCACATATGTACACCTGCTGCCCTCATCAACCTCACAACATTTGCCCTCTACTTTAGCCCTCAATATCGGATCTTGGCCTTTATAATTGTATATCTCCCCTCTTTGGGGAAGAAAACCAAGTCATACTTTGTAATTTACATTGTG
>NW_022103947.1:1264933-1270231 GCF_000313985.2 Echinops telfairi
CTTTCATAAACCTGGTCGTTTTCATTTGGTAGAAATGTAAGGGTTATATTTAAATGTTTCCATACACTAACAATCATTTCCCTTTTTTATTCCTTGGATGCAAAAGCAGATATGGCAGATTTTAACAGCACAATGCTGTAAATGTGACCCACTTGTCATTTATATTATGAGTTGAGCAAATGCTAACAGGAAGTACCTATGTTTAGAGTAGGACCCTGCACATTAAAGGTTTAGCAGCTTCATTGTTCTTTACCCAGTAGGTGTCAAGAGGAAACAGCTCACCTTTGGTTATGACATCCAAAAATGTCTCCAAACATGGCCAGATAATAATAATGATAATAGTAATAATTGTAGTATAATCACTGATTTAGAGCAAAATAATCCTTGGATCTTGGTTATAGTGAAGGTTTAAAATTGATAATGATTTTTCAAATATTTTAAGAATTTAGATTTTTTTGAGGATAGTACCTTATAGGCCACAGTGCCAAGAACAGTTCCAGAGATATTCCCCAAATAATAATTCCCATGGCTTAAAATTGATTCCAACTCATAAAGTTCCTACATAGGGTTTTGAGGCTTAAGGTTTCAGGGGAGTACATAGCCTCATCTTTCTCCCATGGAGCAATTGCTGGTTTGAATAGGTGACCTTGTGGTTAGCATTCCAATGGTCACTTGATAGTGGCACCAGTAATCTGAATAGTTGCCACATACTTTCTAGACTTGTACTAATGATTATAAATAGAGTAAACTTTTACCGCTGGTGGACCATTTGAGAAATAAAGTATTGTAAGATAAATACCTCACTTTAAGAATCATTTGCCCATTTTATTGGTTCAAACATGAAGATTCAAGAAAGTGACTCTTGTCTACTATCATATTTTCTGGTCTTTCTAAATCAAAACATTACAGAGACCAGAAAATATGATAGTTCTGAGTAGTTTTCCGTGACTTGATTATTTTTTTCTAACCATTTTTAAGGCAAGTCAAGCTTTGTATTATGTATCAGACGTTTTTAATTCTTGATGGCTGCCTCCACATACTCTTAGGCTTGTATTTTCACTCCAGGATCCTAGTTCGAAGACTGAACATTACAGTTTCTTTTTCAATGTCGTTGTGGTTTGTCCTGGGATCTAGTGTAGACAGGTCCTGGGATCAAGTGAGCTGCTCTAATTCTGTTACATTAGAACAATGTGTGAAGCTCAGAATTGCAAGTTTCTAACTTTACAGCTGATGTACAGCATGAGTCATTCCCATTGCTACCCTCAGTTTCCTCCCTGTCTTACATAGATTCATAGATCTCTAGGCTCTTCAGCATCCTCTAGACCCCAGAAAGGAGTTTTCCAGAAAATGGCTCTTCAACCCATAGTCTCCAAGGTGACAGTGCCCTGTGCAACCCTGATGAAAGATCTCCTACATGGTGTTATACTGTCACCTCAGGAAAAGTCACATTGTTCATTAGCTCAAATTGGTAGCTTTATGTTTCAGTCAAGTAAATACACACTTTCCCTATAGTAATGACTTTTTCTCACTTTGTGAGTACTGCAGGGACCCTTGTTATCGAGAGATAATCATATTCTAGCGGTGCCACTTACGGTGCCCAGTGGAAGTCCCAAGGATGCGATTATCCTTTAATAACTCTAAAGCCCGTTATGTATTATTTTGCCTTGTGTTTTATTTGGAGTGTGCATGAAAGAAGCCATTAGAGATCTCTGTGGTTGATAGTATTTGTTGTGAATATGATAAAATAATCAAAGGCTCATTTGTTTTGCTTGTAACTAGTCAGCATGATTAGAAATGCATTGCATTTCACATTGGAAATATATTTAAATGTAATCTCTTGCTTAGTAGTTTAGTAACCCTGATGTTAATACTAAATTATTTCAAGCAACGTGAATGGAAATCTGGGAAATAAACACAGATAATTTGATGTCTTTGTGACCTTGCCTCCCAGACAGATTGGTCTTTAACTACTTGTGAAGAAAGAAAACATATATGAGAAATAACTTCGCAGATTGGTCTTTAACTACTTGTGAAGAAAGAAAACATATATGAGAAATAACTGCTGATTTAGTGGTGGAAAATCCCATAAAAATGTAAGTCAAACAAAATAATTGTGAGTGAAATCCCTTTAAGTGAGGGGGCCTTTTAAAACATGGCCAGTTATCAAATGGCATCTCTTTCCTTGGGCTTCATGGTATCCCTTGATGTTGGAATGCTATAATAATAATTGTTGTGGTTAGGTACCATCCAGTTGGTTCTGATTCACAAAGACCTAAGTACAACAAAATAAAACACTGTGAAGTCCTGAGCCATCTTTGCAATTGAGCCATTTGTTGAAGCCACTGTGTCACTCTGTCTTGTCATGGATTGTCCTCTTTTCGCTGTTCCTCCACTTTACCAAGCATAATATCAGTTTCTAGCGACTGATCACTCCTGATAAAGCTTCCAAAGTACAGGAGACAAAGGCTTACAATCTTTATTTCTAAGAAACCTTCATTCTCACCGTACTTTTTCCAAGACAGATTTCTTTACACTTAGGCAGTCCATAGTACTTGTAATAATTATGAGAAGCATGGTTTTTTGAATACTTGCTATTTATCAGATAATTTCAATACATTATCACATTTGTTCTTTACAAGAACCTAGTAGAGTAGTTTATAATGGCACTATTTATAGCTAGGAAAACTGAGTCTTGCTTAGATTCATGTAGGAAGTAAGGGAGAAAGCTCAGGTTCAAACATTATTTCAGAGATATATTTTCTATTGATTATTTGAAGGTATACTGTCCAGAACGCTTAAAATCAGTTGCTGTTGAGTTCATTCCAACTCCTGGCAATCCCATGCTTATCAGAGCAGAAGTGCGCCCCAGAGGGTTTTATCAGAACATTTTTTCAGAAGTAGGAAAACAA
This sequence comes from Echinops telfairi, assembly GCF_000313985.2. Lineage (NCBI taxonomy): Eukaryota > Metazoa > Chordata > Mammalia > Afrosoricida > Tenrecidae > Echinops > Echinops telfairi. The sequence goes on from NW_022103947.1 coordinate 1,267,843, forward strand.
ACTCTTTGTACAGCACTTCTTGGTGGGCTTGAGAGCATTAATTATTTCCGTCACCCAGGAACTTGTAATGCAATTATGAGAGACTTTTAATGATGGTGATAATCTATGCATTTATTGCTAGGTAAATACACTATTTTCATTAGGACAGCAATTAAACAAAAGAAAGATAGGAAGAAATTCTGACTGTACTGGGCAAAGTAGAGACTACTGTTTCTTCTCTCCTGGAGCCCAACTGGCAAAATGGTTAAGAGTTGGGGTGCTAACCACAAGATCAGCAGTTCAAAACAATCAGCTGCTCCTCTGGAGAAAGATGAGACTTTCTACTCCTGTAAAAAGTTACACTCTCAGAAATCCATAGGAGCCATTCTACTCTGTTCTGCAGGGTCATTGGGAGGTGGAATCGACTGATGGTAGTGAGTGACTAAATCGGACAGTGCTGCGAATCCGTGAGAGCTGGATGCAGTACAGAGTTCCTCTGACTTTTTTTCCTGGTTTGTTGCTTTTTTAAAAAATCATTTTATTAGGGGTTCATACAACTCATCACAATCCATACATACATCACTTGTATAAAGCACATTTGTATATTCATTGCCCTCATCATTCTCAAACATTTGCTCTCCACTTAAGCCCCTGCCATCAGCTCCTCATTTTTTCTCCCACCCTCCCGACTCCCCACTCCCTCATGAACCCTTGATAATTTATAAATTATTATTTTTTCATATCTTGCCCTGTCCGACGTCTCCCTTCACCTGCTTTTCTGTTGTCCATCCCCCAGAGAGGAGGTTATATGTAGATCCTTATAATCGGTTCCCCCTTTCCACGCTACCCTCCCTCCACCCTCCGGGTATTGCAAATCTCACCACTGGTCCCGAAGGGATCATCGGCCCTGGATTCCCTGTATTTCCAGTCCCTATCTATATCAGTGTACATCATCTGGTCTAGTAGGATTTTTAAGGTAGAATTAGGATCATGATAGTGGGGGGCAAGGGATGGGGGCGAGGAAGCATTTAGGAACTAGAGAAAAGTTGTATTCCCATTAACATTATCATCATGCTCTTGCCTGTCACTAGAGAAGGGTTGTTTTTGTCCTGATGGTTCAGTTCTGAAGTATTTGGAAAGGGTCTAGCCTTGCCAGCTGCTGCTGTTTCCTATTTTGAGCTAAGAAGCTCTGCAGACTTTCATGAGTTTCAGGCACCTTTGTATTTTCATGGTGGTTACACATTAGACTCTTAACCACAGGGTCAGCAGTTTGAAACCACCAGTCACTCCTCAGGATCAAGAAGGGGGTTTCTACTCTCCTAAAGAGTTGCGGTATCAGAAATCCATGGGGGCAGCTGTACCTATCTGGTCGCTGTGAGTTGACACTCTCTGGATGAGATAGTCAGTCTGGTCTTTGTATGGTACTATGAAGTCATACCTGTATCTATAGAGTCAATTCTGATTCATGATCATCCCGTATGTTTTAGAGGCGTATTGTGTTGCATATATTTTCAACGAGTGCTGTCTTGGATGAAAACAGCCAGGTCTTTCTCTGAGGGGCTTCTGTGTGAGCTGCTAACCTCTCAGTTAGTAGCTGAGGGCTTAACTATTTGTGTTGTATAGCCAGTGTCTTTATTAGAGATGTAACTGAATTGTTCAACCCTCCTGGACTTAATCTTTCTGACTGGAGATTGCTGATGCTCTTAATGCCCTTGTTGGTGTGTTACCTTTTCAGATAGAATATTTTAAAGTTTATAATGAAAGTATAACTGAATTTAATTGTCTCTTAAAATGATTTTGATATCATGTAAATGGTATGAGTGTGAAAATAGAAAGGCTAATACACTTTTGGTGATTTAAAAATAATTTTATAATGATAGGTAGTATTTATTTTGTGCATACTATGAGCTTGGCAGTGTTTTTTGCATGGTTTGTCCTACTCAGCTTTCCCCACAACACTACTAGGCGGACATGCAATTTTTATGTTCATTTGGCAATTATGTTCATTATTGAACATATTGTTCATTGAACATCATTATGAACATTATGCATAAGGAAGCAGGGCTTAATAAGTAAAATGAAAGGTTTCCTATCCAGGAAGAGAGTATGAGTCAGTCAAGTATAATTGATGCATGTATTTTTTTCTCCATTAGTGTAAATTGGCCCCCAAAGGGAGTATAGTATTCTTGTGTCTTCCTACATATTAAGGGATGGAATCAGGGGTCTATCCCCCTGTTACTGGCCCATTTGAGCTGTGAAGTTGTAACTAAATCACTATAGTTCCCTTAAAAGAATGTAACTGTTTAGAGTTCTTTGAAATAAGAATTAATAAAAATATCCTAGTTGTAAATTTAGAATATTCCCAATATAAGCCTAGGCATTATTAGAAATTTCATTTAAAGAGCATGTC
>NW_022103947.1:1271740-1273150 GCF_000313985.2 Echinops telfairi
CCCCTTCAATCTTAATAGTCTCAAGTTGACACCAGGTTGTGTAACTATCCCACATTTGGATGCTGAATCACATAATACATAGAGCAACGTTCTTTCAGGAGTCAAGAGTAAAGGAATGATTGATTCAGAAACCTTTGAGAGCAGTCTCAGACTTTCCTCATCATGTTTCCAAAACTCTCAATACATTTTCCATTTTCTTTGACATTGTTCTTTGTTCCATCCATAATATCTAATTAATCCATTATAAGTTTTGCTTGCTTACTAAAGAGATAAGTCTTCTAGTCTGAATTTGTTTGGAAATAATTCTAAAAATCAGAGATGTGAACCGCGTGTCCAATGCTTTAGAAAATTGATAGAATATTTGGGAGCATGTGTTATTTTAGGCCCTGCCATCTTTTTGTTTGTACAATCACCCCATCATAAGGCCCTCCAAAATGCATGAGGATCTCTCACGAATGTGACTGCCACTAGTCTGATGCTACTGCTGTTGCTGCTGCTTCTGCTGCTTTACTGAGACTATTGCTACTACTCCGACTCCTACTGCTACTGCTCTCAGTACCACTGCCACTAGTACTGCTGGGGCTGATGCTGGTGCTACTGCTACTGTTACTACTGCTGCTGCTATTGTTACTACTGCTCCTAATCCTACTTCTCCTACTGCTACTGCTGTTGTTGCTATTAATACTACTATTACTACTTTACCATGTGCTTACAAGTGAACTGAATAACTTACATTTTGAGACTGAATGCTATTATTGTTCTTATTTTACAGCTAAATTTGAAAATTATATCAATTATGTCAATGGCTTAAAATCACATGGCTAATAAATGGTAGAATCAAATATACTAACCAGGCAGCTTATTCCAGAGCTTTTAAAACAAGAAAAAGGATTAGTAGCAATACACAATCATTTAGTGTGCTCTTAATAGCCTCAATTTGAAAAAAAAAAAAAGAAAGCCTCAATTTGTTTTCTTATACCAAGCCAATTCACACACTGGAACAACTCTATTCACAGTTATTGACATCATTTTCAGGTCCAACCTATATCAATGACAACAAATAAAATAATGATAATGATAAAAGGAACAGGTAAAATAATATTCTGTGTTTTTCAAATATTAGTAGAAACACATTTGTACATTTGTTGCCCCCATCATTCTCAAAACATTTGCTTTCTACTTGTGCCCTTGGTATTAGCTCCTCATTTTCCCCATCCCTTCCCACTCTCCCCTCCCTCATGAACTGTTGATACTTTATAAATTATTATTATTTTGTCATGTCTTACACTGTCCGATGTCTCCCTCCCTTTTCTGTTGTCCATCCAGCAGGGAGGAGGTTATATGTAGATCCTTATAATTGGTTCCCCCTTTCTACCACATCTTCCCTCCAACCTCCAGGATCACTCACCA
>NW_022103947.1:1275978-1277087 GCF_000313985.2 Echinops telfairi
GGCTCTTATAAAAAAATCAGCTGTCTGTATGCTATGTTTTCATTTCTGGGTCTTCAGCTCTTTTTCATTGGTCTGAATATTTGTCGTTATACCAGTGCCTCATTGTTTTGACTACTGTGGCCATATAATATGTGCTAAAGTCAGGTAGATAAAGTCCTTCCACTGTGTCATTCTTCTTGAGGAGATCTCTGATAATTCTAGGCTTCCTCCCTCTCCATGTGAAGTTGGTAATCAGTTTTTCCTGTTCCTTTAAGAAGGATCTTGGTATTCGTATTGGGATAGAATTGAACTTGTATAGTGACTTGGGCAGAACTGACATCTTTACTATATTGAGTCTTCCAGTCCACGAGTTTGGGATATTTTTCCATTTGTTGAGGTCACTCTTGGTTTCAGGTAATAGTGTTCTATAATTTTCCTCATAGAAATCTTTCATTCTTTTAGTCAGGTATATCTCTAGATATTTCAATTTGTGTTTGGCTATTGTAAGGGGTACTACCGTTTTAATCTCTGTGTCGCCCTATGGGTGGAGTTGTTCTATATGATGGTCTTTTATTTTCACACAATGAGTGTTGATCTTCTGCCCAAAGTGGATCAGTTAGGATCTTTTGTAAGGCTGGGTTTCTTTTTATGTATTCTTTGAGTTTTTCCTTGTCTTGGAAGACTATTACTTCTCCATCTATGTTAATAGAAAATTATGCCAGTTATATTATTCTTGAGTTTGCATTGTTTTCCTTCAATTTTTTGGAATATTTTACTCCATTCCCTTCTCTTATTCATCATGTCCACTGATAGGTCTGAACTTACTCTTATTGGGGTACCTTTATACATGAGTACTTGCTTTTCCATAGCTGCTTTTATGGTCTTCTCCTTTTCCTCATAGTTGGATAATTTAATATTATGTGTCTTGGTGACTTCCTGGGATTCAGTCTTGCTGGTGTTCTTTTAGCCTCCTGAATGGTTGCCTAGTTTCATTTATTAAGCTGGGGAAGCTTTCCTCTAAGAATTCCCTCAGTATTTTCACTGTTGCCTTCTTCATTGTGTCTTGTTCCAGTACTCCAATTATTCTAGTATTTTTTCTATTCTTAGTAGCAGACATGGCTCTCAGGTTT
>NW_022103947.1:1278296-1279508 GCF_000313985.2 Echinops telfairi
AGGAAACCAACAAAAAAGGAAAACTGAATCTGCTGAGACTGTAACAGGAAAGAGTGATTAGAAGAGGAGAAAAGTAGAAAAAGTGAAAGAGGAACAAAGAGAATGAATGAAAATAAAAAAATCAAAGGAGAGAAAAAACAGATAAAGAGATAGCTGAGCCCCATGCCTCGTCATGTTTAGCACTACCTTGTGCCATTTGCAGCACTGTCTTAGGGGGCAGGCTGTGGCTGTCCCCACGGGGTGGGCAGAGTTGCCCTAGGCAGAGAGTAGGGGTCTGTAAACCAGCAGTCGCATGTCAAAGGAAATAGAGGGAGAGGAGAGAAACAGAAAAGCAGAAAGAGAGGGGAAGAAAACAAAGAGAGAGAGAAGAGAGAAAGAAAAAGATAAGAAAGAAAGAAGGGGAAAAAACGTAACTGTGCTCACTAAGATTGCCTGTGATGGTAAAGAGAAGAAAGAGAGAAGGAAAAAGAAAGAATTAAGAAATAGCTGATCCCTGATTGCCTGAATGTGTGGCCAGTGGGGTTTATACCCTGTCCAAGATGACAGATTGATGTGCCCTTTTAATGCAGGAACCCAGTGGTGCTTGGAGGAATTTTCATAGTTGGCAACATCACCTTAGAAATCTGACAGAGGTTTCCTCAGCAGTGCAAAGTGCTGTAGATGGCTGTCACAGTTGCCTCATGAGTGTTGTGCAGCCCTCCCACTGAGGGAAGGCTGGAGTTCCCCCTGCTATTTGGGATAGTAGCCTGGAAGCCAGCAGTGGCATATGATAGGGAAGAGAGGAAGAGAAGAGGAAAAAACGAATAAAATAAAATTTGGGAAAAAACAAAACAAAACAAAACTGAGCCCATTGAGATCTACTGTGGTGGGAAAGATAGAAGGGCAAGAGAAGAAACAAAGAAGAAATAGAGTGGTAAGTAAGGAGATAACTGAGACTTGTTCACCTGACTGTGGGGCTGAAGGAATTTCAATTCTGTCTCTAGGCAGCCAGGTGGTGTGCCTGCTTAATGTAGGGTCCCACAGATACTGGGTGGGATAACCCTCACAGGCAAGATCACAACAGTGGCCAGCTGTCAGTTCCCACAGTGGTATTGAGCACTGGAGTTCACTGGTATACCTCCCTTGTGCTGCATGTAGCACTATAGCAGGGGTGAAATGTATTCCCTCAGCCCTGTGTAGGGCTCCAGGACAGGCTGGACCTCCCCAACTGTG
>NW_022103947.1:1280543-1300065 GCF_000313985.2 Echinops telfairi
GCAGGAGCTATGGTGGGGTGAGTCTTAACTAGAGGCCATCTTCTCCACCTCTGAGATTAAAGAATTTTAAGGATTCAATATAGAGATGAACTACTTATGATACAGAGCAGGGGACATTATACAGTTAAGAAGTCATGATGTGCTTATTGCTGATGAGGAAAATATAACATTTCTATTTCAGTGTATTATGTTAAATTCAAATGTAATTCATAGTTGACATGTATAATTAAGCTAATTTTGAGTGCCCTATCTCTATCTCTCTCGACATAAAATGACCTTTCCAATTGTAAAAAAAAGAGTGCAAGAATGTTATTTTACTTACAAGTAAGGTTATCTGAAGTTGAATTGTTTAGCAAAATAACCACATATATTTAGAAACAAAGATATGAATATGCATAGAAAAATCAAGCATACTGTATTAAGCCAGGTTGACTAGAGAAACAAATGTGTTGACACTCATACATGTCTAAGAAATTTTTATATCAAGAAGTAGTTATAAACATAATCAAGATGTATAAATATGCCAGGCCAGTCCAACTCAAATATGTGAGCCTGATACTACTTCCTGTCTCTTTTCAGACTCATGAATCTACATGCAATGATGTAGAATTCAGGAAAGTCACAGGCTGGTGGAACACAGACTTTTGCATCCAATGGTTGTGAGTGCATCTCCAGGGCTTAGGCAATAACCAGGGTCAGCCATGAGGAAATTGAAGGCAGAGAGAGAAGGGGAGTTTCCCAGGACCTTCCTTTTAAGAAGGCCATGCCCACAAGGAGATGCCATCAGCCTGTGACCTGATTGACAGGCTGAACTCCACCCTATATTTTTATATATCTTCAAGTTAACATGAAATTGTAATTACTACACATACTGAATAGCACATGTAATGTTCCCTTGCAAGTGAAGTGTGTATGTTCTAGGTCATTAATGAATAAACTTGCTGCATGATTTATTAAAAAACATATTGCTTGTGTAAAACCTGGCATATTTTCTTTAGGAAACAAACTAATAGATGTGTCCATAAAAAATGTTCTCACTGAACATTGTGTTACAATTAATGTTTTTACTTGGTCACACGAAGAGAAGAAATAACATCATTTTAAGATGTTTTTCTATTGTTACTATTACTATTCATGTTTGTATAACTAGAAAACTTGCATAATATTTCCTTAGTAATTCACCTTTTTATTACTTAAAAACTAAGTAAGTCAATGTTTTAGAAAATTACTTGCTTTATTGAATTGGAACACCAGAAAATAACACAGGTTTCTCTAGCTGTGATACTAATAAGAAAAGACTAAAGTGGAGAGTTCACTTGCTCCAAATCACAAGGCTAGTAAAAGGTAAAGCATTGAAAATAACGTGGCTCCTAATCTTAGTCAATTCTATCAAACTGTTCTATCCTCCTAATTAAACATTAAGGTAATAATTAAGATTTGGCTAAATAAAGCCCTATTTTACTTGAAATATATATTTGTGTATTTTTTCCTACTTCTAGGGATAATTGCATATAGAAACTTCACAGCATGTGATCTCAAGAGCTGCCCTAAAAGGTAAGCTTCCCATAAGGGAAGATTTTTCCTATTTGTACTTCACCTTTGATTAGCATCCCTGGTTTCCATGGTAACACTGAGATCCTTTTCTTAAGAGTGATACTATGAGATTATTTTGATGTTTTTGGAATGTTAAACTTAATGAAGGTTAGTGAAGACATAAATTAATGTTTTATACTAGTAACTTGATGCCTTCCCCAGTTTTCTCTGGGGAAAATAATGGAGGTAGGTTTTCTGAAGTTGAGATTGATTTGGTAATTGTAGAACTTCAGAATTTAGCTTCATGGAAAGAATATCAGGAATGCATTTAAGGCTGTTATAATTTTACCAAGTGGTCTTACAGGACAAGTTGTATTAGCAGTCAGACAACACAACTATTAATTAAGTAGGTTGGACAAATATCTTGTTCTTAAGATTGAAACATTGTAGAGATAAAGCTTGAACATTGCAACTCACTCTACAATATATAAAAATGCTTTTCTTAATGTAGTATTCAGATGTACAAATGTAAAAAATGAAACCTATTTAAATGTGAGATGAGTAATTATAGGTTATATATTTCATCTATAATTATTCATCTCACATTAAAACCTTGTAATTTCTTGAATGATTGAGATGCTTTCATTAGTCTCTGGACCACACCATAGGATGTGTGATAATGGTGTGTGTGTGTGTGTGTGTGTGGTGGTCTGCCTTGATATCAATTGACTTGGAGAAGAGGGCATGTTTGAATATATCGTACCTGTGCATTGAGGTCCTAAAAAATCCAATAAAAGATTTAGCCACAAAAGCTCCATATGCTGCTTGGTTGATTAAAGACACCAAAGCACATAAGAAGGTATTGTAACTTTTAGGGAAATTCTGCATCAAGGACCCTGTCAGAGCTTGTCCTTTTCATCACTTTGTATTATTTTTGCTATAATAAATCTGTTGTAATTATAACATTTTCCTAAGTTATGTGAGGAGGTATAACAAATTATTGAACCTAAGGAACTAGTGAAGCTAGCAGATCAGAAGTGAGAAGGCTTGCTCCTATGAATCCCTGGGTTTATGGATGATATCTTCAGTTTATGGATATCTAAAACTCAAACCAAATACATGGCCACCAAGTCAATTCCAATTAATAATAATTCTATATAGGATACTTATAATGAAAATCTTTCTAGGAGCAGGGAGCCTCATATTTCTTCCTCTGAGCATCTGGTGGGTTTGAACTGCTGATCCTTGTAGTAGCTGGTGGATTTGAATCACAGATTTCATGGCTAACAATCCAACACCTAATCCACAGTGCCAGTAGGACTCATTGAAGGGATATAAGGACCTCTTAAATATGCAGAAAGCAGGTTGGTACTGGCATATGAAGTCTCCCATGGCAGCCAGTAGAAGTGTGTTCTTCAACGTGTGAGCTCTGACCACATCTCTGGTACTACAGAGGACTGCAGAAGGGTTGGTGCCAAAGCTGAACAGAGAAACTGAATGTGGGAAGCCCTGTACCCTCACAATTGTTATCAGGGAAAAAATGAATCTGAAATTCATCATGTCTATGTTGTCAAATATGCATAAGCATTTATAGTGAAAGAGATCTCCTTTCATTGCTATTCATACATTAAGCAATGTCTTATCTTCTAATTCAATAATTAGTTCTGATGGCCAAAATTTCCCCAAACATGATAAAAATTGCCAAACAGTACAGAGTGGAGACGGTTTACCTAATAAGCAAGGTAAGCACAGGTTTACTTGTGCTTATTTCATTATCTATACTGAACAGTTTCATCACAATATTTTTCCAACTTCTAACTTTTCCTGTTTGGTGAATCAAAATCATAGTTTCAGTGGCTGAATTAGCCATCTTTCTTGTGGTAAAAAACAAAACAAAACAATGAAATTGTTCACTATAGATTAGAATGTAAGCATTCATAAACCCATGTCTACCTTGCCTATACTGGGAACTTTTCTTGTCGATTTGAAAAGAGGCTTTGATTCTCTAGAAAGGTAATTTGGGTCTGGGAGAGAGTCAGATGCCAGCCATATCTAGAAGCAGGATTTTTGATGTAGTGAAAAGATGTGAAATTGTTCACTCTAGATTAGAAAGCAAGCATAAATAAGCCCATGTTTACCTTGCTTATTGGGAAATCTTACACAGGTACAGAGAATGATGGCATTGATCAAATTTTAATGAATGATTTTAAGCCTCAGTGAATATATTTTGGCATTACAATGAAAGAAATTAGAAAAAATCACGGATATGTGTTATAAACCATGATTGAATAAGAAAAATTTAAAAATCAATTATCTATTGATCCATAGCAAACCATCCCAAACCCAGGCTCAAAAACATTAATTATTTCTCATGAATCCATGGTTCAGCTGCTTGGGTCTTATGATCTGGGACAGAATCCTATCTTTGCTGGGTGTGTTCATGTGTCTGGGTTCAGCTTTATCCTCATGGCTAGCATAATCCTAAAATATTCAGAGTATTCTTAAACTTGTCAGTAGTTTCTATTTTCACCTTCCTGTGATTCGTCCAACTATAATTCATTACAGATAATGCAGTATGCATGATCTTTCTAAATCATTATTCTGGTATGATTATTGCTTCATCATTGTGTCAATTCCAACTTATACATGTTAGCTACAGGGACAATTTTACTCTATTCTATAGGATTTCTATGAGTCAGAACCCACTCAATGCCAGTGAGGTCTTTTTAATTCTTGATTTATTTGTTTGGTTTTATAGGACATATTAGAATAGGGTTTCCAAGGCTGTAAACCTTTATAGGACCAGAAAGCCTCATATTTCTACTGCAGAGCAGCTGGTGGTTTCAAACTGATGACCTTACGAGTAGCATCCCAAGGAATTAACCACTACACTACCAATGCTCTTTCAGATGACCACAGCCTGTGACACATTTTTCATGTAGTTCACCTATAGAAGACTCAGCCCATTTGACCCTGGATTACTGCTCAGATTTTGCTTCTTTGTCCCACTGTAAGCACTACCACTTACATTTTTTTTAAGGCTCAAATGCATTCTCTTTTTCCTATGTGTTGATTCTATGTGTGTATATTACCTGAAATACTATTTTCTTAACTCTAACTCATCGATAATTGATCATCTCTTGTTACCAACTTCTGAAACTCAGTTTTCTAGCTAGCTTTATGTGATTTCTCTCATTTTAGCTAATCCAAATTCCCCATATCTATGTGAACAACCTGATAAATATCTTGTACTTTTAGCTGTTTGCATACTATATTACTCCCCCACTGTAGAAACAATAAAGCCATGAGTCAGCATCCTCTTGTTTGTCCTAGCATTATAGAATTTAGTATTACACGCGCAGAGGATACACTCAGAATTATCCATGCAGAGAATGAAGGCTAGAATGACATCTTTCCTTTTCTATATCCTGTCTATACGTTTGGGTGATTGGGCCTGGTGATCATTAGGTTTTGTGTCAACTTGGCAGGGCCAGAATTCTCAGTAGTTTGGCAATGAGGCCTCTCTCATAATATGATGTAACATAATATAAAAAAACTCCATGAGGATTAGGCTGGATTGCTATCCCTCACCCAGGCAACAGCCTAATGCTGTCTCCTTGGGGAACATATCCGTGAATAGATGTTGTGGAGAACTCACTTTCTCTTTTTGTCCTGCTGGCCTCACTCCATCTGGCTTCTTGGGATTTGAACTGGGGCCCACCATGTGGCTTGTCACTTTGGGAGCTATGGGCAGCCTGCTGTAGTGCCAGCTGACCTTGGACACCATAGACTCTGCATCTATCAGTAGTGGTCTTCCTGCTTCACTTTCTGATTTCCTTCTCCTGCTTCATCATGGGGCAGTTGCTTAGGTTGAGAAGGGCTTCACGGACTTGGGCGGGACTAGGCTGCTCACTGTGTGACTGTGGGGCCATGACAATGTGAGCCACTCTTCCTCTGTACGTTTCTTTTTAATACGCATGAGTGTCACTGGTTAGCTTCTCTAGAAAACCTAATAACACAGTCATGTCCAGAATTAAGAGTAAAAGGCAAAAGGTGAGGTTCCCTCAAATTTTCTTCATCCCTACTTAGAGAGTAGCTGAAAATCTTTGTTACCCAGGACTTTTTCTTTTGCCACAGTTTGTTAAAGATAAGAAGGGAGCTCCTAGGTGGTGCAGACAGTTAACATGCTCAGCTATTAAACAAAAGACTTGAGATTGGATGATACCCAAAGATGCTGCTGAAGAAAGACCTGGTGTTCTACTTAAGAACCAGTCACTGAAAACACTGTAACAGTCCATTTTGTTCTGACATACATAGGTTCCCTATGAGTTGGGGTTGACCCAGTAGCAACAAATACTAACTACTCTGGGTCAGAATCACTTACAGATGTATTGATTTTGATTCGTACATTTGCTGCTTTTTCCCAACTCCTCCTTCTAACCCTTCCCCTACTCTCCCCTCCCCTCTCTTCTTTAATTTCAAGGAGAAAAACAAAGTTTCAACACTTGCCAACATACCAACATTTGGAAAACCCAGTGTGATTGAGTCTATGTCAACTCATAGCAACCCGATAAGGCAATGTAAAAGTGCCCCTGTGGGTTTCCAAGACTAAATTCTAACGGGAGTAGAAAGCCTCTTCTTCTGAGCATCTGGATATTCCATATAAAATATTGATTCCCAGATTATCTTTAAAGAAATAACATCTTACTACCCCTAGACAATATTCCTATATGTCAGGGCAGCTTAAATGAGTAGTAGCTGCCATCCCATTTTTCAAAATCATTTTATTGGGGGCTCGTACAACTCTTATCAAAATCCACCCATCCATTGTGTCAAGCACGTTTGTACATTTGTTGCCCTCATCATTCCCTCTCCACCTTCTCCTTCATGAACCCTTGATAATTTATAAATTATTATTATTTTGTCATGTCTTACACTGTCTGACGCCTCCCTTTACCCACTTTTCTGTTGTCCATCCCCCAGGGAGGGGGTTACATGTAGGTCCTTGTGATTGGTTCCACCTTTCCACCATTGTTATTCCTCATGCTGTGCCGCCTTTTATATATGCGGCCCAGACTTGATTTCAGTAGTGTCAGCTATACATGGACTTTGGACTGACGGGCTGTTGGTGCATAGCTCAACTTCTAGGTGTCTGACTCTGGTGAACCAAAGATCTTAGGTTCAGTGGCTGAATGATCCATTTAGTTGTTTTTGTTGTTTATCTATCAACTAAGTTGGAACACTTTGTTTTGTGTCTTAAGCTCTAGGCTTAAATTTCTGATTTAGCATTTTAGCTTATCACCTAACCTCTCTTAACTTGTTTTCTCATTTGTAAAGTGGAAAATATATATTATTTATACTTTGCTTCACATTAACCACAATACTTAGTCTAGGCTGCATACTTAGGGGAAATATGTAAGAAGATAATTACATTATTTTACCTTGGTCTGATAAAAATGATTTTATCTTTTGTTAATCTATAATAATAAAAATGGATTAGGAACAGTAAATTTTGTTACATGCTACAGTATCAATTAACTTTGAAAACATAAGTAAAAGAAGCTGAACCCCAAAGGCCACCTCTGTTATGATTGTATATACATTAAATATCCACAGCAGCAAATCCATAGAGACATGTTACAAATTGTTGCACAACTTTGTACATACATACACACAAATCAGCGGATTTTATAGTGGAGGGTGATTGTATTGTCAGGTGCAGACCACAATATAAAAATGATAAATATATGTCTTAAGAAGACAAATGTTCAATTTTAGACTTATTGACTTGGAGAATAACAAAATAAGCACAACTCTTGGCTTGTCACTCTAATCAATGAGCACTATTATTTAAATCAATTAGTCTTGACCCACTCTCCAAAGGCAAAAACCAAATCAAATTTTTAACTGCAAGGATTCATGAAACACAAAGGTCATGAATGATTGGGGTTAAAGAAATGGTTTTTATTTTCAAACCTTCCTTACCTTATTGTCTTGCCTACTTCATATTGCCTCTCAAGGGTTTAGGAGGAGCCCTGATGGTGCAATGATTATACACTCTGCTGCTAATAGAAAGGTTGGTAGTTCAATCTCAACAAGTGGCTTCATGGGGGAAAGACCTGGAGCTCTTTTCCTAAAAGGGTCACAGCCCAGAAAACCCTTTGTGTCAGTTCTACTCTATCACATGGAGTTACTATGAATTAACATCAACCCAATGGCAGTCTATAACAACAGGCCTTAGGTTCCCCAAACTCAAGCATAGGATTGATACGCATAGTCATTTTGCTGGATTTGTGTGAGGGCTAGCAGAAATAGATGACAAGTACTTACAAGGGTTCCATTTCCAAGCAGCTCCTGTATAATTGCTATGTTTATAATTAGTGATATTTGGTTGTAAGTATTAGAGCATTAGATGCTTGGCAGTTCGCTGTCCTGAGGTTGGCTTTCCTTCAGTGCCACTGTGGTCAAAAAGAAGAGAATGCCTAGATTTTTCACTGGGACTTAATGTGTTTAATCATCTCCTGAAGGACACTTGATTTGGCAGGGAAATATTTAACAGGGCATCATGATGTTCATTTGTCTGGGCTTCTCTTGGTAGTCTGTAGAGCCTTCCTGAGCTGCAGTAACATTAGCTGTGCTGTGAGAGCAGCATGAACATACCAAGAGGGTAATGTTAGAACTGAAAGAACATATCCCTGTGGCCTTATATTAGAATGTTTCTGTGCATGTGTTTCTGAAGGCAATTTGTGTTACTAATAAACAGGCTGCTATCTATGTATATGTAATGTACACACACACACTGTAGATGCATTTTAGTTTTTATTGATTAATTTATTGATTTTGGCTTTGACTTTGAAGATTGAAATTGTAGTCATAGGCATATAAAGGATAATTGATTTATTGTGCATTCCTGTTGTTAGCTTCCCACTGATAGGGACCCAATGCACAATAGAGAAAAGCTTGCCTGATCCTGCACCATCCTTGTCATTGTTATGTCTGAGACCATTATAATAGCAACTGTATCACTCCAGCTTGTCAAAGGTCCTCCTCTTTTTCCCTGACCCTCTACTTTATCAAGAATGATGTCATTTTCTAGAGACTGGACCCTAATCATTAGAGCCCTCATCCAAAGTACATGGAGTGAAATCTTACCATGTTCACTTCTAAGGAGGTTATGGCTGTACTTCTTTTAAGACTAACTTTTTCTTTCTTCTGGTTATTCCTGGTATAATCAATATTTTTCACCAGCACTATAATTCAGATGCATAAATTCTTGTCTAGTTTTCCTTATTCATTGTCCAAATGTCACATGCTATGATAAAATCAGTGATGTTCATATACATATAAGAATTTTATATCAAGGAAGCAGCCCTGCCTAGTTCAATTCAAGCCCATGGGTCAAATGGTAACTAGAGCCCCACCCCCACCTCTACCTCACCCCCACCTGCAAGTTCATGCAGCTGCAGGCTGGTGAAGCAGGAAACAGAAGCTGGAATGTGGGAGATCGCAGGATGGTGGGTGCAGAGTCCTGTGTAGTCTATTGCAAATTATAGGATTGTGCAGACAGTTAATCTCAAGTATGAAAGAAAATCACTAAATAAATTGTTCTGTTTGCTATTTTAAGTTTTCCTTATCGATAATGCAAAGTATGCTATAGAGAATGGATAAAGTATATGAGGCTTTGGGTTATTTGGAACTGATAGTCGCTTGGAACTAACTCTATACCAGGTGCTGTATTAAGACTTGGTGACATGATGGTGAATAAAATAGGTATATGCCCTGATGAAGTGACAAAGCGTAAACAGGTGAAAACAATACAAATAGTGCTGAGTACTATGAAGAAAATAAATGCAATGATAAAGCAGCCATGGTTAAAATCCTATATCCTTCCTAGATTGTTGCATAATATTGGGTATGTTATGTACCACAGTAGATATCTGTTTTTGATTATTATGATGAACTGATTATTTGATTATTTTCCTCAATAAAGCTTTTTGCCTTATCTGTTTTATATGATATCAATATCACCATTTGAATCCGTATTGTCCAAGGTTTCCACTCCTTCATTTTCAATCCTCTGTTTCATTTTAGATATGTCTTCTGTTCATAGCATGTAGCTGTACTTAATTTTAAAAGATTGGTAATGTTCCTTTCTGTCAATATAATTAAATATTTTACCATTATTTTGATACTTAGATATTCAGAACTTTTCTATCATTACATATTTTGTGTTGGGAATATAGTTTCTGTATATTTCTCACTTCATGCTTTTTACTGAATTCACTGATTTTTTTATTCCATCATTTTTTCTTATGTTTTAGTCTATTTTCAGTTTCTCCCTTAATTTTTAAAATTTGCAAAGCAAAATTTAACCAAATCTTCTTAGTAAAATCTAACAACATTTAACTCTAATTTTACTTCCCAAAGTTCCAAGTTACTATTATGATAGCATTTTAGTTCAATCTGGTGTTTTACAGTTACTAAATATTATTATTATTCTTTAATGCAGTAAAATTCAACTTACATTATTTCCTTATGTATTGTCTATATTACTTATCCATATTTTGTCTAGCCTCCCACATCTTTTTTAGTTCAATCCAGCAGGTAGTCCACATGAAAAAGGATCCCTGATGGTACACTGGTTAAGTGCTTGTCTGAGAACCAAAATGATGTTTTGAATCCATGCACTGCTCTGTGGGAGAAAGAGTTGACAGTCTGCCCCCATAAAGATTATTACTTTGAACAAATTATGTTGCTTTTGTACCCTGCTGAAATGTTTAATTTGTTAATGTGTCAAGAATCTTTTACACCAAAAAAGAGAACGGTGACAAGAAAATTAAGGAATCAATACTTTTTAAAATAGCATTTAAAAATTAATATACATACATATATATCATATAATTTCATAGTTTAATCACATCAAGCAGAGTTGTACAATTGCAACAACAGTTTCCAAGCATTCTTTATCTACATGGACCACTTGACATCAACTCTCCTTTACTCTCACCCCTCCCACCACTGAACCACCCTCCCACTGAAACCCCTGATACACTTGCTGTCTCTGTAGAGTCATCAATCCTGGGGAAAACATTTAACATAATTTCAAGAAGGTGGCTTCCAATGACATGACACCTCTGAGATACATCCAAATATGGACAAGCAAAAACAAACAGAACAATACAAACCAAAGGTACAGTCAATTTAGGAAACCATATCAGGTTCAGCATGTGTCGTAGGGAGTCTACTGGCAAAGTTTTAATGGCTCGAGTCAGATTTCTGCCTATGAAATGCTATACTACTGCTCCAAAGCTTTCTGTTTAGTGACCACCTTCCCTCCATCCCTCAAATGTAGATAGAGGGCATTCCCCAGAGTCTTGTTTGCTGTGCAGTTCCACAAATGGATCTTGGGCTCCCACTGCAAACCATAGCTTTCTGTACACCAGGGTCTCACCATCTAGGCTCTGATACTAGTCCCTCCTTCGACTTCAGACTATGTAGTTTACCATCCTTTGGTCACTGATGATGGTGTGCATCTTCTATGTGGACTTATTTGACATCTCACTTAGATGGTTGCTTGTTTGGAAACAAGTCTTTAAGAATGCAGACACTATTTTATTTGCTAGCTAGGGACCATCTACATTCTTTGCCACATTTTGTTATAGCTCCCATTTCTTCTATTTCTTTTTCCTGAGGGCAAGTGTTGAGCATGGCCATGATGAAAGAACTAATTGTTCTTCAACTGGAGCTAGGATTTAGTGTAAGCTCAAAACTCATTTCTGGATCTATGTTTTGTTTTGAACTTTTTTCCTTTTAATTTGTTAATTAATGGATGTTAATACATGTCATATCATTCCACAGTTCAATCTCGTGAAAAAGAACCGTACATTTGCTTCCATAATCAGTTTCCCAACATACTTTTTCTTCCTGGTCTCCTTGATATCCTATCCATTTTACCTCCCCCACCCCCGTTTACAAACCTCACTTCCAACCCTTGTTCTATTTACTGTCCCTATAGACAGTAAATAAAATCATCAATCCTGAGATTATTTTCCTGAAAAACAGAAAAAATAAATAATACAATTTCCATAGGTGACCTCCAAAGACATAGCACCTCTGAGATATATCAGACTGTGAACAGGCATAAACAAAGTGAAAAAGAATGCCTGTCCCCCATTTGGCGGAATGATACGTATCTTAATACAGCATGCAGGGTGTTGATGAAGCAGGACCTTCCTTAATTGTCCGCCTACCAACAGTTCACCAATCTTGGTACAGCTGTCTTCTGCTTACTCGCGGTCATGTATTTTCTGATGTAAGTCCTCAGCTTACAAGTCTATCTGTGGTAGGGTCCAGTTCATCCTGTGAAGTTCCCAATTACAATCTCACTAGTATAGACTGGAATATGCTGGGTCAGCCACCCTGAAGATCGAGGATTCAGTGACTCAATGTTCTAAGGCACCCGGTCTGGTTCCCAGACATTCCTCTAGAGTCCTGAGATCAATGCGGTCCATTAGTTGCATGCCACCAAAGTCATACTCACCCTCCTGTCCCCCGAAAGCATTTTCACTCATTCTTCCCCCCCACCTGGGATTGGTCCTCCCACTTTTCCTACCAACAGACCTGCCTTTGTGTTTCCCAGATGTGTTTGCTCCCTTCCCCTCTGCTTTGTTGTCTTTCACACCCTTCCCTCTTACCCCTCTGTTAGGGCATTCTACATGCCCAAGGAGGCTTCATCGTAGAATTACATGACAGCTGCTCAGTAGACACCCCTAAATCTAGCCCTAACCCTAACCCTCACCCTCCCCTTCTTTGGCCATCTGTTCCCAGCTGATGTGAGGCACCCTCCGATCAAGTGACCTGGATGGTATATGGCTCATTGGCACTGGTCAGGCTCTCTACCAGGATGTCTGGCCCTGCAGCCAGAAGACTGGATGCCCTACAAGCCTCAACTTGTGTCTGTCCTGCTGCCTGTCCCTACAGCAAGTGGTCTCATATAGTATTTGTCCTTTTGTGATTGACTAAATTCACTCAGCAAAGTGTTTCTCAGCTATTTCTATGTCTCGAGATATTTCATGGTTCCGTCACTGTTCTTAAGCAATGTGTAGTATTCCATTGTGTGTATGTATATACCAGAGGGTTTTACAATTTTATTTCATCTAGTCTTCTACTGATGGGAATTTGGACTGTTTCCAGCTTCTTGCTACTGTGAATGAACATGGATGAGCAAATGTCTGTTTGTGATCTGTTTCTTATTCCTTTTGAATATATGCCCAATAATGGTATTGCTGGATCATATGGTATTTCAATCCCCATATTGCCTTCTACAGTGGCTGTACATATTTACTTGTCCACCAGCAGTGCATTTTGATCTAACCACACCCTTTCCAACATTTGCTGTTCTCACTTTTTTTTTTTTAAATCAGGCTGTGGTTATGGGTGGTAGGTGGTAGCTCATGGTTATTTTGACTTGCATTTCCCATATGGCTAGTGACCGGGAGAATTTCGTCATGTGTTTATTAGCCATTCAAGTGCCATTCTTTGTGAATCATCTGCTCAGGTTCTTTGCCCACCTTCTCAGAGAGTTATTGGTTTTTCCTTGTTGTAGTTTTGTAAAATATTGTTGATTTTAGTAATTAGTCCTTTGTCTATGATGCGGTTACTAAATATTTTCTCCATATCTATAGGCTCTCTTTTAATGAAGTCTTTCAATCTGCACAATTATATTATTTTTAACAGGTCCCACTCCTCTATTTGGGTTGACATTGTTTCTTTATTTCTAAAAGCCCATGTATTCCCTGAACTAGAGCTCCTAGATTTACTGCACTTTTCTCACTGATGATCCTGATAGCTTAGTATTTTACATCTAGGTCTTTGATCCACATTGAGTTTGTTTTTGTGTGTGGCGTGAGATACGGGTTTTGTTTTATTTTCTGCAGGTGGATATTCAGGTTTTCCAACATCATTTATTGAATAGGGCATCTGCTTCCCATTTAATGTTTTTTGGGCCTTTGCCAAAAATCAATTGTCTGTATGCAGATGTTTTTATTTCTGGGTTTCCTGTCCTAATCCATTGGTTCATGTATGTATCATCACACAGTACCAGGCTGTTTTGACAAATGTGGCTGTATAGTAGGTTTTAAGGTCAGGTAGTGCAAAACCACCTACTTTGTTCTTTTTCTTGATGAGTTCATTGCCTATCCTAGGCTTCTTCCTTTCCATATGAAGCTGGTAATCAGTCTTTCCATTTCTCTGAAGAACAATACTGGGATATGGATCAGGATTGCATTGAATTTGTAGATTGCTTTAAGTAGTATTGACATTTTCACAATATTGTTTTCCAATCCATGAACACTAGATATTCTTCCATGTGTGTAGATCCCTTTTGGTTTCTTGCAGTAGAGTTCTGTAGTTTTCTTTGTACATTTTTTTGTTCTGTTTTCCGGTTAGGTTTGATCCGGGGTCTTTCAGTTTTTTCATGGCTAAAATGAATGGTACTGTTTCTTTGATATCTGTTTTGGTATTCCAGTCCCTGGTATATAGGAATCAGTACAGCTGATTTCTGCTTGTTAATCTTGTATCCTGTTAGTCTACTGAACTCCTCTATTATTTCCAACAATCCTATTGTGGGCACCACAAAAGTTTCACTTATTTATCCACTTGTACTCCCTTTATTTCTAGTTATTGTCTTATGGTACTCACTAGGATTTCCAACACAATGTTGAATAAGAATGGAGATAGGGGACATTCTTGTTGAGTTTCCTTATTTAATGGAAATGTCAGGTTTTATCCATTGAGTGTGGTATTAGCTATTGATTTTTCTTATATGGCTTTTATTGCCTTGAGGATTTTTCTTTCTAGTCTACTCTTCTTGGGAGCTTTTATTAGGAA
This sequence comes from Echinops telfairi, assembly GCF_000313985.2. NCBI lineage: Eukaryota > Metazoa > Chordata > Mammalia > Afrosoricida > Tenrecidae > Echinops > Echinops telfairi. Next base: position 1,294,965 of record NW_022103947.1, read on the forward strand.
TGGGCGTTTGAGGTTAAATGCTTTTTCTGCATCAATCGATATAACCATATGGTTCTTATTCTTTTCCTTGTTGATATGGTGGATTATATTCATTGTTTTTCAAATGTTGAACCAACTTTAAGTTCCTGGTATTCCCACTTAGTCAAGATATATTATTCTTATGATATGTTGTTGGATACTATTGGCCAACATTTTTTTGAGGATTTTCGCATCTATCTTCATGAGAGATACCGGTGTGTCATCTCTATCCTTGTGGGGTCTTTGCCTGGTGTCCGTGTTATTGTTATCCTGGCTTCATAGAATGAAGCCAGTTTGGCAGTTTGCGCTCCCTTTCTCTCTTCTGGGAGAGTTTGTACGATTGGTGTCAACTCTTCTCTGAATGCTTGGGAGAATTTTCCTTTGAAGCCATCTGGACTGGGGCTTTTTTTGGTTGGGAGTTTCTTGATAGCCTTATCTATTTCTTCTTTTGCTATGGGTCTGTTCAAGTTCTTAATGTCCATAAGTGTTAATTTGTAGAGAGAGTGATTTTCTAAGTATTTGTCCATGTCCTCCAAATTATTAAATTTGTCGGAATACAGTCTTTTATAGTACTGTGTTTTTTACCCATTGATCTATCTTTCTTTGAGAGCAGTGTACTGAAAAATCCCCTACCATCCTTGTTGAACTGGTGATTTCACTTTTAGTCTCATTGTGGATTTGGTTGATGAATTTCAAGGGACTTCAGTTGAGCACATAAATGGTATTATGTTTATGAGTTCTTATTCTATTGAGTCCTTGAGCATTATGTAATGCCCATTCTTATCACTAGTTTATGTATGTACCTTGAAATCTATTTTGTCAGATATTAGTATTGCCACTCCCACTTATTTTTTATTGCCATTAACTTGATAAAAACTTTGCCACCCTTTGATTTTTGAATTTTTTGTTCATGTATGTTTTTTTGTATTTGTCTCTTGAAGGCAGCAGATTGATGGATTTTGTTGTCTAATCCAGTCTGCTACTTTTTGCCTTTTGATTGGTGCATTTAGACCTTTGACGTTTAGTGTAATTAAGTCTAAATGTAGATTAATCACTGATATCTCCTGTTATTTGTGTTTGATATTTTTCTTTCTTCCCCTTTGTAGGGTGGTGTGTGTCTGTGAAGAGTTTATTATTGTCTTCATTTCTCCACTAGATCTGTAATATTTTGGGTTTGCAGGGTGTTGTTTTCTGAGTACTGTCACACCCTGTGATTGTCTCCTGCTTGAGTGCTGTGGTTGTTGGTTTTCTGCTCATAAAGAACTGGAACATACTTTTGGTCAGGCTGGTTTGGTTTTCACAAATTCTCTAAAGGTTTCCTTATTTGAGAACACTTTTACTTTCCTTTTAAATTTGATGGAGAGCATCTCTGGATAAAGGATTCTTGGACAGCAGTTGTCTTTCAACTTTTGAAATACAGTACTGCAATTTCTTCTTTCCTGCCTGGTCTCTGTGGAAGGTCTGAGCTTATTCTTAACTTTTTACCTTTATATGTAACTGCTTTTATTTCTCTAGCTTCTCTCATGATTCTCTACTTTTTCTTAAAATTGGGTAATTTGACTAGTATATGTCTTGATGTTTGTTTGGGAAGCTTAATCTAATTGGTGTTCTCTCTGCTTCCTAATGGTATCTTCTCCTTTGTGACATTGAAGAAAATTTCTTCTAGGAATGCTATTGTTATTTTAACTGTAGGTTTTTTTTTTTTCTTTCTTTCTGTTCAGGCACCCCAATAATTTGAATATTGTTTTGCTTCACAGAATCCCACATCATTCTCAAGCTTTCTTCAGATTCTTTTGCTTTTTTGTTTGATTGTTTCTCTTGTTTGCTGAATTCTGTTGGTTATCTTCATGTTTGCTGGTTTGATTTTCCATTTCTTCTATTCTATTGTTGAAATTATTCACTTTGTTCTTCATTTTGACTACATCATTCCTTAACTCCCGGATTGCCTTTTGGTGTGACAATTCTAGTATGTCAATTTTTAAAATCAGTTTTCATGATTGATCCCCTAATTTCTTCTAAGGCCTTATTCATTTGCTTGTTTTCTCTATCTGACAATTCAAGGGTGACTCCTTTTGTGTGATCTTTTGGGTTTGGGTCATCTCCAGTAATTGAGTTTTGTTTCTATAGATTTTTTAATGGTAGCTGCTGGTGTTAGCTGTTGTTCGCATAAGATTGTGGAAGAGCTAAGGTGCTGCACTGGATTGTGGGATGTGTAGGAGGGGAGGGTCTAGCTCTATAGGTTAGTGGAGGATCAGATAGGTATGGGAAAGGGTATTGTGTGTACAAGATGAGGGACTGTTAGTTGAGTGAGTAGGAGGAATAGGATATAGGTGCTCAGGAGTGAGTTTTAATTGGTAGTATTAATCATAGAAAGTCTTCCTGCTAAGTGTATTAATTTTTAATGGGTTGGGGGTTACAATTTTACTTGGTACATTAAAGGAGAGTGAGTATTACTCAGGTGGAAGAATCAGGGTCTAGAGTTTATGGTGGTTGGGTTATGTGAGGGATATATTGAATCTAGCAGAGTCACTTATCAACCCTGTAAATTATGTAGGGAGAGAGCTTGTTGCAGGGTACCTATCTGGGGGCAGCGATGGACGCTGAGTAACTGGAAGTACTGAGTAATTGGAAGTACTGAGTTTCAATTCCCCTGATGGGGAAGGGAGCCCTGTGTTTTCTTTCTCAAAGGATAATAAAAAATATATCTACTAACCTCCTGGAGTCTGCTACACTAGGGTTCAAATTCCATCTCTCTGTCACTGGGGCTGGCTTTCTCCCTAGATAGTTGGGTTTAGCTATTTGGAGGGCCAAACCTCTCCCTTGCTATTAGGGAAGTGTGCAGAACTTCATCAAAGGATTATCCCAATTGGAATTCTGTTCTGTGGGTTGTAGCAATCTCCAGCATACAGAGCCTCCAGAAGTCTATGCAGATGGCCTTTGGATGCCCCTAGAGTGGCAGATTGTCCTGGGCTATCTCTCCATGCAGATGGATCTCTGCACTACAAGGGGAAGGGGAAAATGGTGGCAGGGAGGCAAGACACAAGCAGTCACCGTGGCCGGGGAGTGCAGTGTATGGGTTGCTGATACCAAAGGGCAGAGGTTGCTGTGGCCAAGGGGGTATATCATGGGGGTTGCTGGGGTACTGGAGCACAGGGGAATGCTCAGGGAGCCAATGCAGGGGAACACCATGGGCAGAGAGCACAGCCAAGCCCTCCATGGGGAAATTGACAAAAGTACCCTGCAGTGCTATGAGACCCAGCCTCGAGCCCAAATCTCCCCGAACTGGTCTCCTCACCCACAGATCCAGTGATCACTGAAACAGAACTTCCAGTTGCTGACCACAATACTAGTTATAATAGCCTCCCCAAAGATGAAATACCTAGGAATAAATATAACTCGGGGGAGGGGATGGAGGACCTTATACAAAGAAAACTAAAACACTATTTCAGAAAACCAAACAAGACCTCCATAAATGAAAGACTATTTCATGTTAACAAATGGAAATCTTAATGATGTGAAAATGTCAGTACTACCCAAAGCAATCTATAGATCTATATTATTCAATCCTAGTGTACATTCCAACATAATTCTTTAATGACTTGAAAAAAGCCAATCGATTTTATATGGAAAAGTAAGAGATGAGGATATGTGAACCACGATCTAAGAAGAACAAAGTAGAAATTCTTACCCTTCCCAATCTCAAAATCTACTACCGAGCCACTGTAGTCAGAACAATAGATACATAGACCAGTAGGATAAAACTCAGAACCCAGAAGTAAACCCATCCACTTAGCAATAGCTGACCACCACTCAGTTTGTTGTACTGCGGTGGCTTGTGTGTTGCTGTGGTACTGGAGGCTAAGTCACTGGTCTTGCAAATTCCTTTAGGGTTACTTAAAGGAAAGTTAATAGGTTTCAGCAGAGCTTCCAATGGAAAGCATAAGGGTAAGTTTAAGAGCCCTGGTTCCTTTCATAAATATATTATCAAACATACCTGAAAACACAAACACATCGGAAAACAAAATAGATGACTGGGACTTCATCAGTAATAGATACTTAAGTACCTCAAAAATTTTACCAAAAGAGTGAAAGGAGAATACATCAACTGAAAGAATTGGCAATGACATATTGGACAAGGGACTCATGTCTAAAATTGATAGAAGACTTCATCTCCTCAACAAAAAAAGGACAAACATTCAATAAAAAATATGGGCAAAGGGCTTAAGCAAGCATTTCACCAAAGAAGACGTTGAGGCAGCCAGCAAACACATTAGCCATGACCATAATCATTAGCCACTAGAGGGATACGTATCAAAACAATAATTAGCTATCCACTCACCCCAACTTTAACATCAAAGCTCATAAATACAGGAGACAGAAAATGCTCACCAGAGTTTGGAGAGACTGAACCCCTCATTTTTGCTGTAAGACTGTAAAATGTTACCAACACTGGGGGAAATGGTATAGTGCCTCAAAGAGTAGGAACTAGAAACAGCATATGATCCAGGAGTCCCTCTACTTGATATATATCTCAGTGAAACAAGATCTATGAAAGGAAGAGGTATACGCACACTATCACAATAGCGAAAATTGGAAACCACCTAAATGTCCATCAACATACGAATGGCTAGGCAAAGTACGGTACACACACATAGTAGAATATTTTGTAATGTTAAAGAATAACAAAGAATCTGCAAACACCTTAACAAGAATGAACCTGAAGAACATATGCTGGTGAAATTAGTCATTCACAAAAAATAAAAATCTTTGATCATTCCCAGGGATGGAAATGATAAAATGGTAAACTAGAGGTCATACATTAATAAAACTTGCAGAATTTAATCACTGTAACATCTTTTAAAGCTTCTCAAACACCGGAAGGGGGTTCTATTCTCTTCTAGAGGGTCAGTTTAAGTCAGAATCGATTGGCGGGCAATAGGTTTTGTTTTGTTTACTGATATGAATAGGAAAGTGTATGTATCATTAAGTATCATTATTTTGCCATTATTTTAAAATTGGAATGCCAATCCTTGGATACAAAACCGTCTCTGAAAACTTCTTCCCAGAATTAACTCCTCATTCT
>NW_022103947.1:1307214-1340782 GCF_000313985.2 Echinops telfairi
TTACTATACGTGAGTTGGTCTGCATGTTTACATCATGTTTACAAAATTGGAAGCCTTCAACATAAATTTCCAAATTTGTAAGAAAAGGTGTTCAAATTATATCATCACAGTGATCTTTTATATCTATGATACATCTCTGTATTGCACTCATAGGAAGGAAAGTAAGACCGAACATAGGTTTGCTCCCCCTTTTCATTGTTTTTAAAATCAACTTATGATATTTATTGGGCAAAATTTCACCCATCCACAAAATGAAAGCCTGAGACCATAGTGTTATAAATAAATTATGTCTTTAAGGTAAACCAAGCAAATTAAAAGGTAAACCAGGCAACCTACTTTATTCCCACTATTCTAATATTTAATTATTCATTTATTTTTGGCATGATTATGACATATATTACTTCAAAAATTTTTTTCACCCCTCTTAATTTATGATATTTTATATAAAGGTCTTTTCCATTTTAAAAAAACTTCATGGAAAAATCACATTATATTTTATTTCCATTTTCCCATCAATGTTTTGAGGCCCTCTTGCATAACTGGGTATAAAGAGCCATCTGTTGTAATAAACAGGTGGACTGAGTTAAAATAAGTTAGCTATTATTTAAAGATCCCAGAGGTGCTGTAGGTTAGACACTGTCTTACTAACTGCAAGGTTGACTGTTCAAACACAGCAGCCACTCCATGGAGACAAGGTTGAGACTGTCTTCCTTTATAAAGCATACAGTCACAAAAATTATATATCGGGTCACTATGAGTTGGAATCAACTCAATGACAATGGGCTTTTGTGTCTTATAAAAGTATCAAGAAGTAATATACATCTTGCAGTTGTTTTTCCATGCCCAGTCCTGCACCATCCTCACAATTGTTCCTGTATTTGAGCGATTGTTGTAGCCATGGTGTCCGGTCATGTCTCTGAGGGCCTTTGTGTCTTTTGCTGCCACTCTACCACATATGATGTCCTTCTCTAGGGACTAATCTCACTGACAACACGTCCATATTATGTAAGATAAAGTTTCGTCATCCTTGCCCCCAAAGAGCACTCTGGCCAGACTTCATCCAAGAAAGATTGGGGTGTCCTTTCAACACTCTATGGTTCTTTCCTTTTTTTTATAGCACTGAAATTCAAATGTGCCAATTCTTCTTTGATCTTCTTTATTCAGTGTTCAACTAACACATGCATATGAGGCAATGGAGAATACCATGGTGTGGGCCAGGCACACCTTAATTCTCAAAGGAACATCCTTGCTTTTAAATACTTTAAAGAGGTCTTGTGCAACAGATTTCCTGATGTAGGATCTGCATTATTGCTCTTTTAATACAGGAAAAAAATTAATTAGCTTTTGTACCCCATTATCATTAAACCAAAAGTTATATAATTTAGTACAGAATCACCATTTTAGGTGCACATATATTGAAAGAATGTTAACTTCACAGATCACTCCAAACATATTATGATTTTAGTTTTACAATCACATTGTAAAAGTGATCACAAAGCATAAACTTCTTGGATTTGAGCATCCTAGTCAAAGTTGAATAAACAAATATTACATAATAGCCTTATAAATTGCTGTCAAATTAATTTTAACTCTGATAATATTAAGGAAAACATAGACACTCTTTATGTCCTTTGGGAATTATACAAGAAATTTATTAAATATGTAAGCTGCTTCCTAAAATTTTGGGGCAGGGTGAGGTTATGAGCAATGCAGTCGACTATCTGGAGATGATTTACGTAACTCTGATTTTGCGCACTCTTGAACATGGATGATCTTATCCAACGGAGGCACACAAATGCAAAGTGGAATAAGATCTCAGCTGGAATCCTGATGTACCGATATAAGGAGCTGAGTGCACTGACACAAACAACCAGAAATAATGTAGAGAAACGTGAGAAACTTAAATCCAGGGATGGGGCATTGAGACTGAAGGGAAACAGCAGTCAACTTTTTCTGAAAAGGATTAAATATCATACACAAGAAGGATGTTAACATAGCTTTCTGGTGAGCCGGTCGGGGTAGGCCACGGGCTAGTTAGAGCAATCTACCCTTGCCATTAAGATCAGTTTTGAAGTTAGGCTGACACTTGTCTCAGAGGTCAAGGACTGAATGTGTCTTGGCAAAGTGATCATAGTTATTTTACCTTTCATCTACCTTTGAAAGAAAAGATAAGAGATAAGAACTGGATTCTTGCTAGAATAACAGGACATTTAAAGGAGAGCCATAATTATAGCTATCTAAAAGGTAGGTGGGAGCCAAGATTTACAGCATTACAGGATTAGCCATGCTGGTAATGACAGAACCTAAGGTAGCCCCAGCAGTGTTCTTAAGAGCTTGAAAGCCAAGGATCCAGAGAGCACATCATTGCAAACAGCTGTTGAATAATCCTCTTAACTTCATCTTTACTCCACAGGGAGAGAAATAACAGGAAATAAAAATGTCAACTGAGTAGTATGGCAGTAAAATTAAAACAGCATCAAAAGTACACAAAGACAAAAGTGTCCTGATGTTAATGATTTTAAATAAGTGTTGTAGATTGTTATGTACAGATATACACAAGTATGCTTGAATACAAAATAAAATTGAGTAGAATTTTAGACGTGGTTGTTTAATCAAAGCATCTTCTAAAGCTATTATTCACTGAGGACCTAAATCCCTCCTAATGTCCTTTCATTAAATGTTTCTTTATGAAATGTCTAGAAATGAAACTTCTCAATCAATATTTAATTGATTCTTGCACACTGAATTTAATCAGGACCTATTTTGATGTCAGGGTAACCAAAGAAATTTTGAGCAAGGCAAATGAAACAAAGAAAAATAAGGAACAAAGCAGACAAAAGACTTCAGACTTTGTATAAAAATAACATAATTTTAATGTATTAAGCTACTGGGTTTCTCAAAATATTGCAGCAAAGCCTAACCAGTCCTGCTAACTGTAGCCCCAAACACGTGATTTAAGTGGACATGATATACTATATTTTTATACTCTGAAATGTAAGGGTTCCATCTCTTAACAATTTTATGTGTTTGAAAGGTCCAAGGATGAGTTTAACTCAAATCTGTTGGCTGCTGAAGTTTGGTTCCATTGATTGCGTTATTAGAGAATTTCTGCCACATATGTGACATGATGTAGTGATCATGCTAGAATGGAGAAAGTGTAGAGCCTCCTAAATAAAAGATAACTCAGAAAAATGCCAAGCCAAAAGGTGCTTATTTTGCAGCTGTGAAACTTAGGCTCAGAAATGGCTATTGACTTGTCTGGAGTCCCACAAGATCAAACAAAATACAAGCTTTGACACGTAGAGTTAAGCTTTTTCTAAAATCCAAGCAAGGCTTCCTCAGGTAGATTGTGTGCCTCTCTCATTGCTCAAGGTTGTTTTCTTTTCTCTGGTTTTTTTTTGTTGTTGTTGTTCTTTCTTTTTCACTAAGACAAGAGGGTGACTTGACTTTCCCTAAAGAACTCCAAGCTAAAAAAGCCAAACTCTTTGCCATGGAGTCAAAGGTGAGTCAGCGCGACCCTCTGTGGGTTTCCAACAGTTACTATTTACTGAAGTAGAAAGCCCAGTCTTTCTCCCACTGAGCTCCTGGTGGTTTCACACTACCAACCCGCCAAATCACAGCCCAATGTATAACCACTATGCCGCAAAGAACTAGGTGCTGCTTATTTGCATTTAGAAATAGGAGAACACAGCAGAGCACATTTTAAAAACATATAACCATCCTCACCTAATGAAGAAAATGGTTATCATAAGGGCTTATATATTTTGACTGCTTATCATGAAGCATAAGCATATTCTCTTAATACTTATAAGCATGTTTTCTTTTATAATATTTATCACCTGACATGGAGACCCAGTCCGCTTCATCCATTTTAGTAATGATGAACTTGAGGTTTTTCAGAGTGATTAGAGCAGTTCCCTAGTATCTTAGAATAAATTTGTTGTAGTGATGGTATTCAGGCTCATCTCCATCTTCTTTCTAGAGCCAGACTTCATACGTGATCACTGCTGCTACTGCTATAGGTGAACAGAATGTTCCTGAACCTTTAGTGTCATTAAGGGACTGTGCACATGGCATAGAGGAAATACACCCACTTGGGTGGATGGCATAGCAAGTTAGTTGCACACAAATTCTTACCTTCTGCACAATGGTGTACTACTAATAGCGATTTGTGTATGATAATCTGGTATTTTCAGGAGATACTGTGCTCTGCTGCTTTTGGCTGGTGCTGCAGAGAATCACACTTAGCAGTAAGAAAGCTGTTGATTGCTTACACAGGTTTCTGTGGCTTGCCAGCTCCCCTTGCCAGCCTGCCCCCCCTTATCAAAGAACCAGCAGTTCCAAGTGAGGTGAGAATCCCACTTGACAAGCAGACATAAGCCATTTGGGGAAAATATAAATTAAAGGTCTCGAAACTAGAAATAGGAGCATTAGCAGCAGGACGTGTCTTGGGGATATGTTTGTCAGATTACATAGGGGAGTTGGGAGAAAAAGTGAGTCATCGCCTCCCAGCGAATAAACCCTGCTGTGTCAGTCAGTTGGGAAGTCTCAGAAGCTATTTTAGCTATTTAAAGTTGCCAGAGTTGTTCTTAGTGCTCCAAGCTAGAATCTGCAGCTCCTCCAAATAGCTTTAACATCTGTCCAACTGCTGTCTTGTGATTCTTTGCCATTGAGTCAATTCTGAATCCTGAGACTCCTACAGGACACAGGAGATCTGCTGCTCAGGGGGCTCACTGCTGTAAATCTTTGTAGGGGCATATAGCCTCATTTTCCTTCTATGGAGTAGCTGGTGAGTTTGAACCACTGACCTTGCAGTACTCACTGCCATCGAATTGATGCCAGTCCATAGCAACCCTATGACAGGGAAGAACAGGGTAGAACTGCCCTGTGAATTTCCAAAACTGTCACTCTTTAGGGGAATAGAAAGCCCCAGGACAGCTGGTGGTTTTGCATTACTGACCTGTTTGTTAGGAGGCCAAAGGTAACCACTCTGTCACCAGCGCTCCTGACCTTACAGTGAGAAGCCAGATATTTACCGCCCCCCCCCAGACCACCCTTGGCTTTTAAGGGTTGAATAAGAATACAAGAATGCAAACTTTCTTTTCTTTTTAAAAAAAATTTAGCCTGAGATCCCTTCATATCTATGATATTCCTTCTGTCAATGAGATAAAGCCACAATGTTGATTTCAAAGAATTTTGATCTTTTAAAAAAAAGTACTATTTTAATTTGCTATCATTGGGCACATTTTATCAATGTCTCAGACAAGAAGCTTAAGTTGTGGGTAAAGAAACCCCCTAAAACAAACAAAAACTAAAATTGAACTAGTTGTCTGAAACCCTCTTTAAACTCAACTGGGTCAAAGTAGAATTGTGTTCCTTAGGGCATCTGTTGGTTGAGATTTCAGAACTAGATCACCACACCATTCTCCCAAAGTTGATTTGACTTCTGGTAAGCAGCCAAGAACATAACAAATGTGTTCAGAGATATCTGCTCTGAAACTAGCCCAAGCAAAAATTTAGTCTAATGAGAGCAATCTCCAAATTGACAATTTAGGCACAATATTTACCCATTCTGAAAGGAGCCCATGTGGACACTCACCTTGCTTTCTCTGCCCAAGTGTTGCCCATTTCCTCTTAATGAATTATTATTCCTACTTGACCATGTATTCATGAAACTGGCGTTCCATGGCCCACTATGAAAAGTATCTACCAAGTCTCTTGATTGTTTTTATTTCCTAAATACAAATTTCACAAAGTCAAAATTATTTTTTTCTCATCAGTTTATATTGGGAAGACATATTGCATGTGGCTGGTGTGCATCCCAATTTTGGGCATAATGTAAATATTTCCACCAGTGAAGACATACCTCCCTGCCTTCTAGAGCCCCTCGGTAATGTCTTGAAGTTTTGTTTGTTTGCTTGCTTTATTTAGATTTTCTAAAATCTTTGTTTCCTTGTTGTTCAATTTTTATTGTGAATTGGGTGAACTTTTACAAAATAGGCCATCAATTAACATTCAACAAATCATACACATTTTATTTCAATTCATCCATTGCCATCCTTTCCACATTTATCTTTGTGTCTTCTATTTGTTCTTTAAATCTTACTTTGCTCAGGGCCTTCTAATCCTAATAGCAAAGAAATTTCAGCAGAATTGCCTATTGCCTATTGCTTAATTCAAATGTATTGCCTATTGCTTACTTCATTCCTCATTGTTAGGGCTGGGGAGGGAGGACCCACTGTGTTAGTCTGGGTGGACTAAAGAAACAAATTCATAGACACGCATATGTGTTTGAGAAAGAACTTATATAAAAGAGCAATTGTATGTTGAGAAAATATCCCAACCCAGTCCAGTTCAAATCCTTAAGTCTGATATTAGCCCATAGGTTTGGTAGCAGTCTACAAATTCCTCTTCAGACCCATGCAACTTATTCAATGATACTGAATGCAGGAAGATCACAGGCCAGTGGTTAGAAAGCCTTGTGGATCCAGGGATGGTAGAAGCATGGTGTGAGTCTCCATGCAGCTCCCCCAGCTTTGGGGCTTTGGCTCCATCAGCATATCTCCATGTGGCTTGTCAGCAGGAAGACTAAGCAGAGAGTGTGTCTTGCCTCCAGTGATCTATTGATCTCTGTTGTGCCTCCGAATGAGGTCATCAAGCTGCAAACTGATTGACAGGATAGACACCTTCAGAAGTTGACAGGAGATTATGTAACTTCCACAGACCACTCATTATCAACTTGAAACTCTTATACAACTCTTTATCCATATATACCTTTTTAAACAAAACAATAATAAAATCATATCTATACCTAATAGGATAAAACTAAACTGCACACAGTTCAATATATGCCAGCCTACTTTAAACATGATATTCTTTAAGTAAACAAAACAAAAATATTCTGTGCCTAACAATTAAGTGAACACCTACACCTTAATCCTATGAATATATTCCCCCACCTATGAAAGTTTGTAGGCCAGCCTTATCCTCCTCATTTTGGGTATCCAATTTCTATGCTGCCCACTTACATCAACCCAGTGCTCTGAAGAGATAATCCTAATCTTTGATGTGACAAATCGTCATTCCAGTTGGAACCTTGTGACTTCTGCATCCACAAGCAAACTCAAATCAGGACAAGACGTCCATAAAGTTAGCATCAATGTGTACCAGTTCACAGGCTCAAAAATCTTCTCTTCATCTGGCCAGGTTCTGGTCAACTCAATGTGGACTGCCTCACTTAGCTGCACCAGGGTGCCTATGGGCTGCCTTGCCTTTAGACCATGGGTCCTATCACAAATTCTCAACAACTCTTTCCCCCTTGTGGGAGGTCATGAACTTCAGATCAGTCAAGCCGCTCCTCTAGTCCCTGTAAACCAGTACCCCAGGTATCAGTGGCCAGACACAATCCATCTCTATTGCTGCCTTCCTCTCACTTCCACTCAACAAGTGGATCCAGGTGATCCTAGCAAGAATTTCAGCCTGCCCACAGGCTCCCTTTAATGTTCAAATTCCTAGATAGGAGGGTTTCTTTATTGTTCCAAAATTTTTCCAACTTCAGACACAAACCACTGGTTTAAAATAAAAACAAACAAATGAACAAACAAACAAAGGGTTCCTTTTTTTTTCTTCAATCTGCCAACATCCTCTTAGGGAAGTCTCTTCACCTTTGAATGTCCTGAGCATTCAAGACACTGGGTTGGGCTTATCTTTCTAGAGCAGTGTTTGTGAACCTTCCTAATGCTGTGAACCTTAAATACAGTTCCTCATATTGTGGTGACCCCCAACCATACAATTATTTTTGTTGCTACTTCATAACTATAATTTTGCTACTGTTATGAATTGGGCGACCCCTGTGACAGGGTTGTTCGAGCCCCAAAGGGCTTGCAACCCACAGATTGAGAACCGCTGTTTTAGAGCCTTCTTTGCAGGCTGGGATGCAGGATTCAATTTAATGGCTCAAGGAAAGTAGGCTTACAAACGCATATTTTTACTTCCCAATAATCATTTCTATTAATCATTATATCAATAACAATAGGTAAAAGAAAATAGTATAAACCTAGTAGAGCCAGATCCTGAACTCAATTCTTAAAAGGGTCAAGTTCAATACTAATCTATTATATCTTAATCCTTATCTAAACTATTCTATTGACATGACATATGGGCTTAGACCTCTGGATGCATTGCTTCAGGCCAGTGCCAGGCTTTCTGTCAACAAATTTTGACCTTCTGTCAGCAAATTCCACTAAGCAGCATGGTCTCAGAAGTTCAAGAAGTGATTTTTTTCTACCAGACCTCAAGATTCATATTTATCATAATCATTTTCACCATTTCAAGCAGGAATAACCAAAGACAACAGCCAAGGAAAATAATCGAAACTTTAACTTCCCATGTTCTTTCCAGAAAACAACACAGTAAACTGCAAGACCATATCTGACCTCCAGCTAGCTAAAGAAGAAAAAACACCATCAGGTAGAAGTCAAACATGGATCCCCTCTCCATCGTTATGATTTGTTTCTCTGGTTCCCCTCTCTCAAGGTACCATAATGTGTTAGTCTCGCTGGACTAGAGAAACAAATTCATAGACACTCATATGTGTTTAAGAAAGGAGTTTATATAAAAGAGCAATTGTATATTAAGAAAACATCCCAGCCCAGTCCAGATCAAGTCATAAGTCTGATATTAACCCATATGTCTAATACCAGTCTACAAATTCCTCTTCAGATTCATGCAACACATGCAATTACTTGGAATGCATGAAGATCACAAGTCAATGGGTGGAAAACCGTGTGAATCCAGTGGCGGTGGAAACAACTCAGCCCTGGTGTGGGTCTCCATGTGGCTCTTCTAGCTCCAGGGCTCTGGCTCCATCAGCATAGCTCCATGTGGCTTGTCAGCAGAAAGTCAAAGCAGAGAGTTGAAGCAGAGAAAGTGTGTCTGAACTCCAGTGAGCTATTTATCTATGTCCTGCCTCCAGATGAGGTCATCAAGCTGTGACCTGATTGACAGATACACTCCACCCTTTCACAAGTTGACAGGAGACTGCCTGCCAACTGCCACACCTCCTATTGCTTGCCATTTCTGCTTAGGAACATATCGTAAGTGATGTGACTGTTTCCTTTTGTTACACAGCTCAAAAACCAGGGTAGTGCTGCTCTTTGTGTCTTTGGTCTTCCTCATGTAGCCTAGTTTAAACTAAGTCAGACAGTGAATTTTTATAGGAAGACATTTGGATACTGTTACAGATGTGTACTTTTTTATTAGCAATGCCAAGACTGACTAAGGGGTGCTGGTGAGATGGCCTGGGACTTGTTTATTATCACTGCTTTGTACATCGACCAGTACTACCCTAACTCAATGTCCCAACAGATCACTTGGGAATCCTGTGAAATCTTCAAACCCTGCCTCCATAATCCAGAAGTGGGGTCTGAGATGTTGCCTTTCTAATAAGGTCCCAGGAGATTCTAAAACTGCTGTTCCATAGACCACACTCTATGTAGCAGTGACAATAAGATAATGTTTCTCTCATAGGATTACTTAATTTTCAGAACAAGAGAGACTACTCTAATGCCTTATTTAGCTGTTGAATAAAATAAACTTCAGCTTTGGTAGGTAATTTGCTGCAGGACAAGTTAGTTGAGAACAGTGTTGCAATTAAATGCTAAGTTTTGCTGGCTCTATGGTACTTCAGGGTATCTCCTACTTGTGATGTAGGTTCAAATTTCTTTGTTCACTTTTATAAGACCAGCTTCCTCTATAGCTTAATTCACTATCATTGTCTCCTTTTCACCGCAAGCAGGTATTGTAAACATAAACATACAAAAACAGACAGATTTATCATTTTTTCAGCAAGCCTTTTCAAAGAAAAACCCAGGATGCATAGACTGTTGACTGATACTAAAATTTTGGCAGCAGAGTGTATATAAGTCCAGCGACAAGAGGACTAACTTGGGCTAAAAGGGACTGATGAAAATAAAGCTCAGATTTATTCGGGAGGTTTCCATTGAACAGGCTGTGTCCTTTCTCAATGGAAACATAGTGTCCAATTCCTATTATAGGATCATACATTGAGTAGTTTAGCCTTAATTAGCTGTTATAAAAAGCGATTATCTTCCCAATCCCATGTGCATTTTGGTATCACACTTTAGTATCTGTAAACTTACAATACTGTAGTATTTTATATAGCTCCGAAAAAATACAGAATATATCATATTTCACCTTGAAGTTTTAAAAATAGTTCCAGCTTTTGCCTTTTGTGTAATGAAAGGTGAGTATGTGAGTTCTATACTTATCATTTTGTCTATAAACCTACTAATGTAGCATCATCAGTGGATTGGGGAAACAATTTGTTCTCAATGAAACAATCAGAATAGCAGGAAGAAAGTTGATGGCAGCAAAATGTCTTATTTTGACTTTTAACAAGTTCTTCTATCAGGATATGAACAAAAATGGGTATAATATTTTTCTTGTTCGAATGTGGACATCACAGTCCACCTGTCGTGCTATGACCTTATGTAAAGTTACCCCTTTCAGCTGCCTTTTTTTTTTTTTTCATGTATGACGTGGAGGTAGTCACAACTCTGACTCTGAGTAATCAGAAACAGAAACAGAAGTCATTTAACAGGTCATCGGCATAGTAAGCATTCAGCAAACATTCTCTTCTTCACATTCCCTGAAGCACTTAACATATTTAGAAATAAGCTAAAGCAAAATGATAATTCTCTTTACTTACCTCTGGCACCTAAAATGCTCCTGGGTAACCAGACAAATTTTAATTGCAACCCAAACTCAACAATTAATAGTATAAACTTGCTGAGGGAAAAATAAAGGGAATCTGCTTTCCAGAACCAATTAAAAATGATTTTAGATTATGTTCTATTTCAGATCCCCCACACCACTGCTTCCCCTGTTAGCACGCATACTTGAGAGTTCATGGTAAATAATGGCAAGCAAATCAGAACTAAAGTTCACAGTCATTCCTCATCATACGGCTACACTGCCGTTATTAGTGCCCATTTATTGGTTCTATGGAATGAACTCCTCCATTGGAGTTTTATACAAAGCACGTTTTAATCGCAATATAGTTACTTCATCAAAGAGAGTAACTTCATGTTATAAAACACCAAATTTTATCTTGATTTAAGATATATGACCGGTCCAGTCACAGGTCTGTGTATACAGGGAGGTGCTTGCCTTTGATTCCCCTTTCACATCCAGCTGAGCCTCAGGAAGGTACTGTATGTGCCTCCCAGCGTAATTAGGGTAATTAGAAGCTTAAAGACATTACACTCACCTCCTCCAGATAAATAATCACCACCTCTGACTAAATGATAGCAAACATTTATTTGTGATTTTTAAAATCTAGGACAGCCCTATGACACACACAAAATGTGACATTATAAGATTTGATTCCACCCAGATATATCAGTCAAGTCTTGACCATTTAATTAGCTTGACCTGGGATTACAGATAGAGTTGGCTCTGTTTTTATAACCATACTTATTGTCTGGTAGGTAAAAACAGAATACTCTTATTTAGTCATGTTTACAAGGAACCCCTTTCTGGATGTTTAGTTTGTTGGTTATTAACATCCTGAGTGTGATAGTTTATGAAGGATGAGCGCAAACCATAATATTTTTTACCTTAACGTTGAGTCAAAACAAAATTTAAGTATGCAGCCAAAAAAAAAAAAAATAAAGAAAGAACTAAAACAACAAAATCTAACCAGTGGTCATCAAGTGGATTTCAAGTCCTAATGCCCTCCTGTGTGTCAGGGTTGGATCATGTTTGCTAGGGCTTGGAATTGCTGAGATCTCTCAGATACAGCCAGCCAGGGCCACTGTCGTCAGGGCCACTTCAGATGTACCGCTGTCTTCAGGGCCATTTCTAGTTGTTCTTATATCATCTACATGGGTTAGGTACTAGGCTGCTAACCACAAGGTCAGCAGCTCAAAACTACCAGCCAGCTCCTGGGAGAAAGATGAGGCTTTTTATTTCTGTAAAGAGACACAGTCTAAGAAATCCAGAGGGGCAGTTAATTCCACCCTGCAGAGTCCCTATGTGTCAGAATGGGCTATGAGTCCATGGAAGTGAGCTTGCTTTTTGGTTTGAACCTTTCACTTAGTAGTTGAGTGCTTGATCCTTTTCTGTCTTAAGACTGAGACAAGCTAAAACTAGCATATGCTGAACCCAGCCATGCATAATTGACTTTTGTCATTCATTCATGCTCTCATGTAACCAGAATAAGTTTTAATTGTAACCCAAATGCAAAAAATAATTGTGTAAATTTGCTAAGGGAAAAATAAAGTGAGCAAGATTTCCAGAACCAATTAAAAATTATTTTAGAGAATGTACTATTTCAGATTCCTCACATCACTGCTTCCCCTATTTAGCATTCCCTACATACACTGATTGTTTGCAGTTCCTTTGGAATTCTAAATCCTATGCAATGCATTGGAGGCTGGTGGAGTAGCAGGTGATCAGTGTTAACCAGCTGTTAACCACAATGTCAGTAGTTCGAAACCACCAACCTCTCTCCAGGAGAAAGAAGAGACTTTCTACTCCTGAAAAGAGTGACAGTCCAAGAAACCTACAAGGGCAGTTTTCCCCTGCCCTATAAGGTTTTTCTGAGTAGGAATGGGCTCTGGTGGCAGTGATGTTGAGGAGGCAGTGAACTGCTAAGCATAGAGCCTTCCCTCAAGGCAACGGTAGTTGGAGCAGAGTGAAAAGCAGGCAAACTCATTATGACCATGTATTATGAGAACTGTATACTTTTGAGTAAAGTTTCACACTAGCGGACAAATTTGAGCAAGCCAATGAAGAGTGATCTGGAGATTAAAAGACACTGGAGCCTTTCAAATAGAACGTTGTTTTAAGTATGAACTAAATGATTAATTTGCATCATCTTATATTTACCTGTGAAACAGGTCTTATTCAATTCAAGAATACTTTTGTAATCCTCCAGGGTTTTTTCCTTTCTTTCTCACTTTCCTCCTCTAAATTCTATTTCATCTTTTGCTGAATTGGAAATTCTGAAAAATATATGTAATTTCCCTAATATGTCAACCTTTTATGTTTGCCCAACCAAATGTGAATACAACACATAAGTCTGAAAATTGACTGTTAAGAATTTTGTTAATACTCAACACTTACCCTATTGAAAAGATTGGTACGGAGTTCAGTTTTTCTTCTAGCATAGTCACAATAATGATGGTCATACCTGTGCAAGTGTGGCTTTTTCCAGAGCAGGTGAGGTGTGGTGTTGGTTTTCTTAAGCAGTAACAGTGTAAATTAGGACGTGGTGTCTTAAGTGTGGGAAAATACATGGTAACTCTTTGAAAAGGAGAGATTCTTCTTTGAAGTGAATTACATTTCTGTTTGCATCGATTGCATGTCATGTATCTATGTTATTCCTACAACAAAACAAAATAAAGCAAAACAAAACATGATGATGACATCAGACCATGTCTAACTTGAAGTGAGAGAAGAGAACCACCATACTATCAGACCCACCTGAATCTTGTGAAGTGGATATTATACATACATTTTAACCAACATTTTTACCAATTCTGACACCAACCATACTTCTCGCTAGTACTCTAGACCGCTCTGCTGATTTCAGAATTTGTTACAATGGTCACACAGAACTCACAGACCACATTACGTGTTGTGGGGGTGATTAGAGGATTAAAAGGCTCAGGCTCGGTCTCAGGAAGCATGTATGTAGTCTCCCTTCTTTAAAAACAAGACCTGTCTCCCAGTTCCTCTAAAGATATGATCCTCCAGACCTCTTCAGGTCATGCTTCTCTCTCAGCCCTTAATCCTTGGCCCTTGGCCCCACTCAGGCCTCGTCTTTGTCTTGCTGAGGCAAATGGCATAAAGCTCTTCAGCCTTGCCAATATGTACCTAGAGGTACCCCACTCTGCCAATAAGCAAGCTCATAAGATCAGGAGCTGTGTTTTAGTGATTCTCAACCATGGGTGATTGTGTTACCCAAGAGGCACTGAGCAATCTCTGGAGACATTGTGTTCTTCTGATTGAGGAGTTGCTTTTTGCTTTCTAGTGAAGAGAGGTCAGGGATGCTGCTGAGTGTCCTGTGCCAGCACTGACAGTTTTCCCAACAAGGAAGCATTATCTACCCGAAATATCAGTGATATAAAGGTAGAGAAACACTGCTCTACCATATGATATCTTTTGCTCATTCTATGACTTTCATATCATTAACTTTTGGTTTGGCCTACTATAAATGAGAAATAGATTAACTAGTGTGCTTATATACAAGGGGTTACCACTATTAGCAACAACTCACCAGCAATTGGTTTGTTTGTCTCCTGCTGTTGTTTGGTTTTATGGAAATATAACAGAAGAAGAGCTGAGTATTTAATTCATATTGGAAATTATGTATTTATTTGTAAAGTAAAAACAAAACATAAATGCTTTTCTGCCTATAAAATACACATGATTTTTTCTACATGAAATGGCTCTAGAAATTACTTCCCCATTGAGTAGCTGTAGCACTTGTGACTTATTCAAATCGTATACATTAAACCTTGTACTTATTGATAGGCTCTTGAGATCAGACATTGGCTTCATTGGGCCTTCTATATAATGTGATCAGAGAGGGATGCTAAATAAGTAATCACATAAGTACATATTGGTTTTTATAACTTAGACAACATTTTATGATAAACAGAATACAATATTTTAAGAACTAGAAGAGAATCTTTGTTGGAGGGACAATTCAAGGTTTCCAGGAAGTGATGTTTGAGCAGAGAAATGGAGGACTAGACTTGATGCAGCCCAGGGAGCATTTCAAGCAGCCGGAAGGGTGTAGACACCAGAAGAAACCTGAAGCCTGGTTCATTGAAACAGCTGTAAAGAGTTGAATATGCTGAGCTGTAGTACATACAGAGAGAGACGAGGATTAGGCAAGATTCGGCTTTAGGTAGGCCTTTAATTTTTACTTCATGAGTGAAAAAGAAAAGTCTATTAGAAAATTTTCACTTCCTTATAGAATAAGAAATTTATAAATAGAACAGTTACTATTATCTGATTTAGATTGAAAAGTTAAATAAAGGAGAGAATGTTATGTTCTAAGTTTCTACAGGAGAATGCCTTACAATACTTTACTAATGGAAGTGTTTTGAGTGTATCTTTCTGAACCACTCAAGATCTGGTTGATTCTCTCATCTTTAAAATGTCTAAGCAGTACTATTCTTATGTCCTTCCTTGGTGAACCTGATTTTAATAACTCTCTGAGAAGACATTGCTTATTTTGAGTTACTGCAGAAGAAAAGTCAGTGCTAGTCAAATGTCTCCTGTGTATCAGAGGAGTGATGGTTATGTGTAGGTTATTTACTAAGTGCCAGAACTTGGCTAACATGTCACAACTACCCTTACTTTAAGAAAGGATACATTTTCTTCCTTATAAAAATCAGAAAACAAGGGTAACAGGAACTGATGATTTAAAACCACATGGTTAACAACTGGTAACTATGCAATGAGAACTAGTTTTTTCAACTCCCCAGTTTACACTTTCCAGGCAGGATCTAGATGCTTTCTAGATCTACTTTTAGCTGTGCCCTTCTATGAGAATGGAGGACAATTGGTCAGTATCCTCCTCAAAGTGGCTTTTTTGCATAACTTAAAGTCAATTCAAGGTGGTATTGATAGCAAGCTTCCTAAAGCCTGAAATGTAGTAATTCTGCCAAAGACTGAAACAATAAATAGTAAGGTAACACATAATCTATAGCCATGATGTAGATGATTTCCCACAAATAGAAAATAAATAATGTGTATTGGATATTTCCAGTTATATGATTGCTTCTTAATGATCACTAAGGAATGGAATATTTATTACAGACTGGGCAACTTTACGTTCCTTCCAGTTAAGAGACAGCTTTGCCGGAGTATGGTGCAGCAGGATTTCTTTCTTTCTAAATTTAATACATTGCTTAATGAAAACATACACAGCAAAACCTGCTCCTATTACAGTTTTGAATGGCATAGTGGGCTTGCATTGTGTTAATCACAAGGTTAGCATTTCAAATCCACTAGCTGCTGCATGGGATAAAAGGAGGCTTTCTACTTCGGTCAAGATTCACAGTCTAGGAGCCCCACAAGAGCAGGTCTGTGCTGTCTTCTAGGGTTGCTATGAGTCAGAATGAATTCGATGGCAGCAAGAGACTTAATGAGTGTAACATTGGTTACATTGTTCACCTCATGGCAATATTCTCATTCTTTTATTCTAATTATTTCACTTCCTTTTGCTTACTCTCCCAAACTTCTCATCTGTGCTTCAAAATAGCTAACTACCCTTTGGTTTTGTGTAGATATTAACTTTTTTCCTGAGGCAACACACTCAAGGAAACAATCTTTATCCATTTAGATAAACTGTTACTTACTTCCAAGGAGATATCAGGGAATAGTTTCATTGAAGGCATTAAGAGCAAACCCAAAGCATAGTCTCATGGGTTACTCCAGACTCAGTCGATCTCCTAAACATGGATTCT
Source organism: Echinops telfairi (assembly GCF_000313985.2). Classification (NCBI taxonomy): domain Eukaryota; kingdom Metazoa; phylum Chordata; class Mammalia; order Afrosoricida; family Tenrecidae; genus Echinops; species Echinops telfairi. Next base: position 1,323,723 of record NW_022103947.1, read on the forward strand.
TTGAAATTTGAAGTTCTGTTTCACAATTTTCTCCCCCTTTTTTTCAAGATCCATCTGTGTTCTTGATTATAGCTTCAATGGTGGTTGCTGGCTGGGCACCATCTACCTCTTCTGATCTCCAAGTGCAGAAAGAACTGGGTCATTGTATACGATAAGTCTTGTAGTCCAGCAAGTTCTCTGATTCTTAGTTTTCTTTCTTTCACTTTTGTTCCAGATCAATAAAACCATGTTTTATATTAGTTGTACACTCATCAGCTTTTAAAGTTCTAGATGCTATTCACCAAGTTGAGAGATAAAATATAAACTTTAAAAACTGAATTATGGCACTTACCTGGATGGTCCCATGAGAGCAAAGTCTTAAACCTAAACGGTTAGGTCTAATTCGTATAAGCATTTGTACCTCTCCTTTTTGTGGTAGTTATTATTGTACAATAACAGTATTTTAATGTGACTTCTTAGCTTTCTTTTACTTTGACTTTGCTTTTGGTAAAAAAAACCCATAGTATTATTTTACCACATTAAGTCTGGAATCTGACATTTCCAGGTTTGAATTCTAGGGTTTAAACAGACTAGCAGGAAATTAAAAAAAATATTTTGACTCCTTGAGCCATCTTCTGCAAAATGGTCTCAGGGTTGAAGAAGCATTTAAGATGCCCAGCACAGGGTCAGTTAGGGATTTACAAAGTTAGAAAGTGCCATCAGAATAACTTCTGTTCTTACCCTTTTTACTATTTTGCTGTTGTTGTTTAGCTTTCTGTTTCAAAGACAGGTAAGTTAGTGTTGGCATCTCAGAGGAGAGGTTGCCTACTGTCAAAACTTCCAAATCTGTTCTTAATTTAGATTATGTGTAACCTTTCAAAAGAGCCTTCTGGTATTTTCCTCACATAATCATTTTTGATCTTGTAGAATCTAGTTGAGATTCTGTAAGACAGTTGAATAGTTATAATGTAAAATTTGCTAATTAAGCAAATGAAATCAATAAACAGTCTATGTGCATTATGTGAAATCCATGGGTGATGTATTGCATTATTTTTGGAAGTTGCAAATAAAAGAAAAATATGTAAAAATGGATAGTATGAGTCTTTGTCTCCTGGTAATTGAAAGCATTTATTAATGACCCCAGCAAAGTTAAGGATAAAAAATTCTATTGTTACTATTTTTAAGAACATCTCCATAGTGAATCCAGGCCATTGCCATGACAATGTCAAGTCTTATAATTTCTTTCCTTTGTGTATGTTTTTCTTTCTAATGGTTGTACTGCTGCAAATATACCTTTTTATAGTTCATAAAACAATATTAATAATGGTGCAGATTTATTTTCTACTAGAGACATTTCTCACACAATTTAATTATCCTTTGGGGATAAGGAAGCTATAGTACATTATATGTTCTATGTATACTGTATATTTCACCTGGTAACTTAAACACATTCCTAAATTTTCAGTTTTGTAAGACCCCACAATAAATTTTTATCTAATATCATTATTTTATGACTAGAGGATCCAGTAATAACATATCCAGCATCTCTTTCCTCAAGCTCAATGCTAAGTAACTGCTCAGTCTGACATTTTCTTTCCTCTGGATTTCCTACATAATCTCTAAAGATGTATATTCCTAGAGCATAGATCCTGTCTGTTGCTCATATGGATGAAAATAAAGCCTATAGTGAGATTGTTCCATTCAGCATCCCCAGTAATCCTCTGTCCTTAATTTAACTTTCTAATCCTTGCTATATGATATGGGTTCTCACATCGCCTGCAACAGTGGCCTCAAGCACAACAGTGATTGTCAGGATTGCTCAGGACCAAGCAGCGCTTCTTTCTGTGGCCTGTTAATCTTAATAACGTAGACTTACATCAAACACAAATGTACATGTTGTAATTCTACTGAAGCTATTAAAGAGTCCTCGGGGTTTATTATGTCTTCTTTGAGCTACTAACCACAAATCATAGGTTTAAACCCACCAGCCATTTCTTTGGAGAAAGACGAACCTATCTGCCCCCATAAAGTTTTAAAGTCTCAGAGACACAAATAGAGCAGTTCTAGTCTGCCCTACAGGTTAAATCGACTGGATTGAAGTCGGTTTGGTTTTATATCTATTGTAGCCCCAGAAACAAAAGGTGAAAATGGGAGGAGAAGGAGAAAGAGAGAGAGAGAAGCAAGGGTTCAGGTTTTGTTTGTTTGTTGTTCATTTCCCTAAGGAATCCCATTTGCCAGTATTAACTGAGATTTGTTGTGACAGTCTGTTCTCCCCCTGATTTCCAGTGTGATTCTAGAGTTTCATATAAATTACTTTTATACAGCGTGGACCCTGACACAAGCAAAAAGTCAAATCCAGGGGAAATGAAGAAATGTCACGCTGTTCCAGCTCTGGTGAAAGAAAGACGAGTCTCCTTATAGTCCTGTTGAAAGAGAGTAAAGTGTGTACGCCTCCAACACAGCAACCCCTGCAGAATTAGAATAATGTTGCCTACACGATTTTTCCCGCTCATTGATTGAGGACAGCATATTACTGCTATCTATCCTGGGAGCCAATCTATGGTGGGAAACCCCTTTCCTTTCTCGTCTACACTCATTTCTGAGAAGTGAATCTATGGAGGTGAAAGAAACAAAGCATCTTCACAAAACAATGCAATCTAGTGAAAGTTTGAAAACTGTAGTCATGAAATAAGCATGTCCATGATAGCTAAGAAAAGTCCCTTCACATGCAATCCACTAAGATGAACCTTCAGCATCTGACATTGGGAGTTCTTGCTTACAATCTATGCTTCTTCTCATCCAAACCATTTGTGTGTGTGTGTGTATGTGTGTGTGTGTGTGTGTGTAGTATTTTCTTTGTTAAAGAGAGAGAGAGAAAATAAAGGAGGAGGAGAAGAAGAAAGTCTGCCTTGACACAGTTCATACCTCTTTTTTTCCCCTTGCAATTGCAATTATATAGTTCATATCTCTTAAGACTTGAAGGCAGTTGCTTATTTCTAGGGCTTTTTAAAAAAATTATCTTGTTGACTATGCTTGCATCACTTTTTTAATAGCTAAAAATATCATATTTCATATTTTTAAAAGTACTCCCAAACAGTTAAAATTCAAAAACTAATTGATTCCTATAGTTTGTTGAAAACCACAAATCGTAAGGATATATGCAGTTTTAAAATAATTTTATTTGGGGTTCGTACAACTCTTATCACAATCCATACATAGATCCGTTGTGTCAAGCACATTTGCACATTTGTTGCCCTCATCATTCTCAGAACATTTGCTTTCTCCTTGAGCCCTTGGTATCAGATCCTCATTCTTCCCCTCCCTCCCTGCTCCCCCCATATATGATCTCTGTATTTAACCTTCATTATCTAATAATGTTTGTGAAGTGTCTGTTTATGTGTGTATGCAGACAAGGGAACTTTAATATGTTTGTGGAAATGTCTCATTTTTCATTGGATTGAATCTTTTTTTAACACAGAAATGGAATCTATAGGCCTTTTGGATTCTATAATACCTACAAATCTCAGTCTATTTAAGATCTTAACTTCTTGACCCGACAGTATATCATTACATTTACTTCAGGATTCGTAAGTATTATTATATGTCCATATAACTTACCTCTAAAACCTCATTCTGGCTTTCTAATTTAGTATTTCAATATATTAATTTATCTACATAACCATTTCATTTTCTTATCATTGTATGACTTCATTTTTATCTGTAGTTTTGAAACTCTGAATGCACACAGTCCACAGGTGATGAATGATACCCATTCCTGTGTCTTCAAAGTTGTGCCAGTGCTAACTGTTCTTACTTAGACTTACTTTAGTCCAAAGGAAGACAAAGCCTTCTCAATGATTTACAAGCAGCATATACGGGGAGTGAAAAGCGATGATGAAGAATTTGTTCCAGTAGAGATTGCTTTGGCTATTTCAAAGAGTAGGCAAATTCACGTTACATTAATGGGCAAGTAAGAATTGTTTGCAAGTTGGCCATTTATAATTAGGGACTGCTTGGATATTTAAGTAAATGTGCTTGCCTATGAACTGTTGCCAGTTGGGCACAAAACCGGTCCTTTGTCAGAATCTCCCTTTCTCTGGCTACTTTATCTCCAACTTCTTCTGCCATTTACTTTGGAGTCACCCAAAAGTATAAGAGGTAATGGGCATGCTATCATTATTTCCAAAACATCTGTGAGCTAGCACATTATTCAGTCTGTTCCCCAATATCACTGAATTCCAAATCATATGAGCAGCTGTTGAGACATAAAATATGAATGAACTAAGTTCTATATGTTTCCTTAAATACTAAAAGAAAGAATTACTTGAACTGAAGTGCAAGACGGATTAAAGCCTTTGTCTGTGTTAAAGGGAACCACTATTGCAGTGTGAGAATGCAAAGGTGTGACTACAAATTCAGCAAACAGAGTTTCTTCTCTGCTTAACTTCCAGTCACACCTTGAGCATTATTTAGAAGTGAGGAGAACGATGGTAGTGTAACATTAGGTGGTGAATTAAAATTTTGTCTGTATCTCAAGCCAATATGGGATCCAGGTAAAGAAACATGATAGTTTGAATGGTGATGTATGGCTTCATAGTCTAAGCACTGTCCTCATTTCTTTGGTTTTAGGGAAAGCTGGAGTTTTGTGCTAATCTTTATAAAGCAGATGAGAATAATTTGATTTCCCTCACTATTCTAATGACAATACTTCTTATGGTCTGTGATAATTAAAAAAAATTTTGGTAGCATTATTCGTTAGCAACTGTATTAGTCTGGGTACTTTAGAGAAACAAATCCACAGCAACTCATGTATAAGAGAGAGTTTTATATAAAGGTTAAGTGTACATCAAGAAAACATCCCAACCCAGTGCTGCCCAAGCCCACAAGTCCAACATTAACCCATTAACCATATGTCCAACACCAATCCACAAAGTCCTCCTCCATCTCATCAAACGGACACAATGATGCTGACTGCAGGAGGAAAGCCGAGTCAGTGAATGTGTAAGCATCTCAGTGCTGGCAGGGGTCTCCAGCTGCTCCAGCACCCAGGGCTGCATCGGGGTAGGTCCATGTGGCTTCTCCTCAGGATGTCTTGCAGGAAGTGAGCCCCATCAGCTAAGGCAGGAAATTGACCAAGGTAGCTGCACCCTGGGCTGACCATCAGAAAGCAAGAGACCTGAGAACTCAAAAGGTGAGACTCCTGAGCCATTTATCCCTCCGCCCTTCAATTAATCGCACATGTGTTTATCAGCCCGGTTGGCACAATAAACTAACACAGCAACATATACATTCCTTCTAAGCATTAGGCAAAAGACATGAGAAGCAAGAAAAACTGCATGGGAGCCAGCACTGGAAAGGGAATAGCAGGAGGCTGCCACAGTTGAGAAAGGTACAGAAATCGCTAATACTTGTAAGTTTAGACCAATAGATGGCCCCTGTTGCACATAATGCCATTATCCTAAGGCTTTGAGGCAGGTTGCTCAAAGTATATCACATACCAACTCTTGTTTGAAAATTAGAAAAATGATTATATTTATTATAACTCACAAAGTCCGTCTGAGGTAGAGTGCTGCCTTGCATCCAATTGGCAGATATTGCAATATTTGCCTCAAAGGGTAACGGAATTTAGAGCCTGCCTGCTTGCTTTATTCACTTATTATGCTAGTCAGTGTCTAACCACTTCATGTAAGTCAAATGATGGTTCCCTCTGTACAGTGTCTGAACCAGTTTGTGGTCTTACTACCCATTAATTAGAATGTAATTCTCCAGCTTCATAATCTCAATTGGCTCTTTGTTTTTCATTGTGGTAAAATATAAACCATAAAATAATTGCTCTCTTAATCAGTCTCAACAGTCCAATTCTGTCATTAATCCCAATCATAATGCTGAAAACCATCATTACTATGTGTTTCCAAAATGTGTATGATGCCCAGCACAAACTTAGAATCCCCTAAGTAGGACACTTCATATTTTCCCCTCTCACCACCCTTAATTTTAGTCTCTTTTCACATTTAATTTTCCCAAAGAAGTTAGGAACTCATTGAGGCTGCAACCACAAAAGCACCTAATAGATAGCTTTTCCAGGAAAACAATCCTTAGTCCTGCTTATTTGAGTGCCAAAGTCACCTTTAGTTCCAGAGTCTAGGGAATATGTATTTGTTTTTGTATCCTCTGTGCTCTTTAACACACTCACTGAATTCACAGCCTAAAGCCAGCAGGGAGGCAGTTCTGCACATCTAAAGACATTGTGTCATAAAATACATTTCTGGTATTTAATATCTTTCAAGGCACTTATATGGCACCAGAGATAACCATTCTGTGGTATACTTAAATCCACTAAGCAAAACAAAAGCTCACTAATACTATGTTGGACAGAACTATTTTATACCTGTGGTGCTTTGGTTGGCTTGAAATTATAAAATAACCATGAAAATAGCTTTTGCCAAACAAACAAACAAATGGGGAGAGCTTACCAGAGTCAAGTTTACTGACACCCACAGAAAGACATGAGCAGAGAATAAGGGGGGGGGGGGCGTGACAGAACGATGAAGTCCCCCCATGGATTCTGCTCCTGCTTTATCTGACAACATTAGAAGGATAACAGCTTAATTAGACAATTTGATTCAGAGTCATTTGCATATTTTCATCAGAAAAGTGCTTCTCAAGCTTAAGGAACAAATCTCTCATTCTAAAAATGGTGATGATATCAAAGACTGGTATCCTTTGGCATTTTAAAAATAAACAAATGGGTTATATTATTTATTGATTATCAAGGTTGATCCATATTTATCATAGATTAAAAAATAAAATAATTGGGTGGAATTTCACATTATATGCTTCATATCCCACTCACTTCTTTCTGAAAGATGGAGGAAGAGTAGACATGTGGTTTTGAAGATTCTACAGCTATAGAAACGGTGATAGCTTTCAGGCATCTTTACTGGAGAAACATTTACTGGAGAATCATTTTGGACTTGATGATTGCATATTCCTTTCAAGGAGGAAATTAATTCCAAGTTTCTCTAAGTGTATCTGGGCGAGACTTTGAAATTTAAATGGGAGAATACATGTGAGAGTAGGGTGTTCTGATTCCTTCTGTGTTGCGATGCTGCACTTGTGCAAGACTGAATTGATACCTTATGGGATTCTTTCTTGTCCTTCTAACTTCTAATTCAGGGACAAAACCAGCATTTATCTCCTCAAGCCAGCTATAAGTTTGAGGCATCCTTGATGGCCCCAAATAATTAATTTTCTATTACATTCAAGGCAAAGACTAACATCCTGTTCGTTACTTATACATCCCTGTGTCTTTTAAATTGTTCCTCTATAGCACTTACTTTAGACACAGTTGATTTCCAAAGCCTAAATTAAATAAATAAATAAAATAAAAATAGCAAAAATAAAAAATATTAACCTGCAGCCATAAAGTCAGTTCCAATTCATACTGATCAAATATAGAACTTTGAAGATTGTAATTCTTTATAGAAGCAGAAATCCTCATCTTTCTCCCATGGAATGATTCGTGTTTCAACTGCTGACCTTGTGGTTAGTTGCTTACCAGTTAGCCCACCAGAGTATATGTACCTTTAAAAATTCTACTTAATTATCTCTTTTTAAAATAAATGTATCCTTAAAATTTTATATAAAATTCAAATCACTTCTCCTATACAATTAATCCATTTGATCATTTTCTATATATTTTTGTTACTTTTTATTTTATTTTACTGGAATCAGAAGCACTTTATCTTCTACATCTGTCTTAACATTCTAGAAGAAAAATTCAAAGAGGGCAGTTATTCTAGCTGTATTTTCAGGGATGTAGCTGAAATGTCTGCAATAGTGCTTTCTGCATTGTAGACTCTCAGAAAGTATTTGCTGATTAGATGAATATTGAAGGAATAATTTTCTATTTCTTGCAATATTATTATTCAATGTTCCACTACGTTAAAATGCATGAAGATGGGGACTGAAGTGTCTTGTTTGTGTTTAGAGCTAAGAGTTGTATCCATAGTTCCTTGCTGATTCTGTTCTTTTGTACTAGTGAGTTGACCTTGACTCAGAGTGACCCTGCGGAGCAGGACAGAAGGTCCTCAGATGATTTCCTAAGCTAAGATCGTCACTACTACAGATTGCTAATCATTCCTCCTTTGCAGTGGTTGTTATGGTTGAACTGCCAACCTTTCGGTTATCAGGGAAGCACTTACCTTTGTGCCACGGGGACTTTGCACATTAACAACCACTACAACAAAATGAAACAAACAAACAAAAAACAGTTGTCATGAGTTGATTCTGACTCAAGGCTAAACACAATCCCAGGTAGGTCAGAGTAGAACTGTGTTCACAGTATTTTCAATGGAGGATGATTCTGAAGTAGATCCCAATAGTAAAGTACCTCTGGGTGGTCTTGAGCCTCCAACCTATCAGTTCATAACAAAATGCCAGGGACTCCTCATTAGTAATATATTTAATGCATATGTTTGAGTGAATTAATAAACCAAGAAAAGGAATTTAAATAATTTCAATGTTTTCATGTCTGTTAAGTCCACCCTCTAGTCTTGTAGGAGTCCTGTTGTCATAGCGGCCCTCGCAACTTAAATAGAGATGTTTGTATTTCTTAGAGAATTTTAAGTTCAATGCTGTGCTCTGGAGCCCTGGTGGCATAGTGGATTAAGAATGCGCCTGCTTAGCAGTTTGCAACCACCAGCCACTCTGCAGGAGAAATATGAGGCTTTCTGCTCTTGTAAAGAGGTGTGGTCTTGGACCCCCACAGAGGCAGTTCCACACTGTTCTATGTGGTCTCTGTGAGTCAACATTGACGAGATGACAGGCACTGACTGACAAACGGTTTGTCTTTTGGAGTCCTGAAGTGAGGCTGATGTGCTTGCCATTAAATACTTTCCTCTGCCAGGAGTTGATTGGAAACAGTCTTAAAAATCAAGTGCATGCTGTTTTAATATTTATAAGACAGCAGTTGGCCAAGTTCTGTAAATAAACAAATACATTTTCAGTGGAGAAATTAAAACTACTATCCTATTATTCTGTGCTATTTGGTTTAAATATGAATAATTTCATTGCATAAATAAATAATTATCAATTTTTTAAAAAGACCTGGTAATGAGCTCCTACCCCTTTTCATTGGAAATCTATATAAATGTGCCATCATTCTCACAGTAATCTTTGTTACACCATTGGGAGTTAGTGACAAACACTTGCCATAGCCTTATTTATTGATATATTTATTTTTATTGAGGACATATGTTCCAGAGGCTTTAAATGACTAAGGCATCATGGAAAGAGATATAAATGGTCTGTGATGCTTATCGAATTCAGGAAGCTATGGTCATTTTATAGAGAGTTTAGAACATAATATCTGAAGACAGATGAAAATTGTGGATGGGAATAATGTGATAGGACATCAAATTGAAATGTCCATAAAATGTCCAATTTTCTGATACATGGATCAACTTGGAAAATATTATACTGTGTTAAATAAGTCAGTCAGTCCCAGTCCCCACTGTCCGTAGACTAGGAGTGTGGACAGTCCTAACATCAGACAAAAAATATTGTGAAGTGGATTTTATCATCTGTATTTAGGGAGGAATGTAACACTGTGTTGTTAGATCTTCTTTGAACCCAATTTGAATTTATTCTAATGTTTTAATATTCTCCGCTCTCTTCTAATTTGAGGCACTTCTCTGTTTTATGTGGTCATGGTTGCTGGGTTCTTTTTGTTTCTTTTCATTGTTTTGTATTTTTTCTGTGTAGAGAAGCCAGGATGAGTGAATTTACAAAGACAGTAGCTGGATTAGCAATTGCATGGGGCCAGAGAAGGGGAGGATGGCGAAATGGGGAATAAATATGAATGTGTACAAGAAGGTAGGAAACGTTCCAAAGTTGACTGTGTTGATGGTTACACAACCCTTCTTGATATGATTGGACTATTTAATTGTATGATATCTTAATTGTAGCTGAGTAAAATTATTTTTGAAAAGAAGAAAAGTATAACCAGTGTATACTTTCAGGTATTTGAAATAGCAAACATATAGAGACCAGAGCTTACTAGCCCTGGTGCCTTGTTCAGGGATGGAAGGGAGGAACGAATTGGGAGTCACTGCTTAGAGGTCACAGAGTTTCCATTGATGATGGTGAACTCATTTAGAAAAAGGTCATGGTAATGGTTGTACCACCTGATGAACATAATCAGTGCACTGGACTGTACACATTAGAATTGTTGAATATGTTGTTACAGATGTGCATATGTATGACAAACATTTATTATCTCAGAGCATCTATGGATATGAATATGGATATGGCTTGTTTATATTTGTACACAATAAGAAATGGTTTTAGAAAACTGAAATCTGTAAATGGGTAGCAACAGAAACAACAAACATATTATTAGATGGCCAAAATAAATATTGAGTAGTACTTTTAATCCTATTTAGACAGATAGATTTCATGTGAATATAGTATGTAGAAACATTTCATAATAATATTTCAAAAACACTATAACCATATTTGACAGATATATTTCATGTGAATATAGTATGTGGAAACATTTTAAATAATTTCAGTTCTAGAATAGCTTTTTAAAGGTTAACCTAATTAAGACAATGTTTTTGAATGTAGATACTATTATTGGAAATTCATTGCACCAGCACAGGATGGCATTTCACTTACAGTTTAAAGTTTTTATGGTTAATTTGTAAAGAAAAAATGATCTTTTATCGAGTTCCGGATCTCTGACTAAAATGACATTTTAATCAATATTAATGATTTTTTGCTATGATTAGAAGAACTTCTATTCTCTAGGATATGTGGAATGAATATTAAATAAAGCAGCTCTATTTTGGAAACCATAAAGGACTGGATTCTTTTGTAATATAGGTGTGCACCAAATTTAGTGTAAGTGAATTGGCTCTTTAAGTAGTAGAAGAAGATATTTATGGATATTTACATGGGGAATATGTATACCAGCCTGTGAACCAAAGAATGAAAATTGTAAAATCCAAATCTGCAGGAGGGAATGGTATTGGAGCTTACATTCTGAACACCCAGTTTGCTGTACACTTGATGGCCAAAATCCATTTGCAGGGTCCGAACATGGATTTAACCACCAGCGAATCTCTTCTGATCATCATTCAAGGATATGAATAGCCTTGCTCTCAGACTGAGAGAGAGCATTGCAAAGTTGATTATGGGAAACGTAGTTAAGTTAAAATATAATATCATTTAATCTTCCTTTTGACCCATTTTAAAGTTTTCATTTTTCAATATTGCCTGCTGTCTTTTTTATTGTGATATTGTCTGTTTTGTTATTGTTTTTTTCTTTGTTTTCTTCCTGTTTCTGTTTTGTATGATTTGCTGTATATGAAATTCAGAATCTATGGAAACAGTAACCAGATATCTAGGGGCATGATGGGGGAAATTGTGCATAAATGGGGAGATATCAACAGTGAGAATGAGGAAAAAGTGTTCTAAAATTGATTGTGGTGAAGATTGCGGACGTATGCTTCTTAGTACAATTGAATGAATACATTGTAAAGTATAGGCCAATAAATCTATTTTTTAATAAAATATATTGGGAAAATCATGATCTTTTAATTCCATTTTCCACAAACATTTTGAATCTTCCTCTTATTTACAATGTTTTGTTCATAAGCTGAGGGAGAAATTGGCTTGTCAGATAAATTCAGGATTACCCATACCTGGTGCCCAGGCAATCCTTCAAACAGTACAAATAGACAAAGCAGAGAACAAATGGTACTCAGTAGCTTGGTTATCTATTTTGATATAACAGAAATAGCACAAGTGGATGGCTTCAACAAACAGAAATTAGTTATTTCACAGTTTAGGATGTATGAAGTGTAAATTCAGGGTGCCAGCTTGAGAGTAAGTTTTCCTCTGTCAGCTCTGGGGGAAGGTCTTTGCCTTCTTTGGCTTCTACTTTGGGGTGATCTTCCTGTGACTTGACAACTGGGCTCCTCTTAGGAACCTTTTAGGGATGCTTAACTCCCAGTCTTCTTTTTTTGTGAGAGCGGACGTTTCGTCTCTCCTTATTGATTAACCTCCTTTGGGTCTCAAAAGAAGTTTGACAAAAGATACAATATAATCCTGTAGATGGTCTCCTGCTATAATAACATAATTGCCTTATTATAATCATAGGGATTAGAGTTGACAATACATGGGATAATTACATCAAATGAAAAATAGGAGCATTTGGGAGAAGCCACACATTTAATCTATAACTGTTTTCAAATGGAAATGACTAAATTTTGTTCATAAAGAAAACTGTAAATATTATTTTGAATTTTCAAAAAAAAATGGAGAACAATCCTACTGAGAATTATGGCCTGGTCAAGTTGTCACTTCCCTTTTGGGGAACACAATTCAGTCCTTAACACCCGACTCCTTGAAAAATATCCTCTAATGAAATTCACTTCCATGCTGTTAGTGCATTTTAATTCTTATACCTAGAAAGGAGAGGTGTTTGTTTCCTTGATGGTTTCTGTTTCTATTAAGACCTTAACTTAAAAATGGAGCCCTTTTCAAAATGCTAGTAATAAATGATCTGTATCTAAATATTTTTCCTGAGGGTGGCAGCACTGGGTGTCTGCCAGCTGCTGCATAATTAGAAGCCTCTTGAACCTTTGCTCAGTTGTCTCAAATCAGCAAGGAACATCATGCATTCCTGAGATTTATTTGAAAAACAAAACTCTTTCTTCAACTGAGATATAATTGGAAGCAAAGCATTAAAATTTTTATATTTTAGTCATTAAACATATTTGAAATGATGAAATTAAAAGTCTTAAACACTGAAACTATCATAAATACTGAAAATAGAAATAAATGTTTAAATTTTTATTTATAGATGAAATGAAATTTAAATCACATTCATTGGGCTCTGGACAACTAATCAAACATTATTGTTGAAATATTCATTAAACATATGAGAAAATAATTAATGACTTCCAAATGCTATAACTATAGTTAGATAGAATTTAGCATTTCAGGCCATAATAACCTAGTCCTTATGTGGGCAAATCCACTATATATTGATTACTGGTAAATGGAGTGAATGTATACTTTGAAAATGAAACATCCATCTGACTGTATGCAATGTTTTTTTAAAAGCTATTGTGCCAATGTACTCCATTCAAGGAACGTTATTATGAGTCTACATACCCAATTGTAAGTTAATCAACAGGTTGATGGCAGTAGGCAATATTTAACATTTTTAAATATATGGCATGACTGCCACAGAATAGACCTCACTGCCTACACGAACTCTCTTAGGCATTATTGTGTCTCGCACAGGGCATCTGTTTGGGACGTGATGTATAAACAAGCTTCCTCTTTGCCAGAGTGCCATGAGATTTCTTTTTTTTGCCTTTGTATATCACAAGTCCTCTTACACCACACCCTTACTCATTTACTTGTTCTCTGTTTCTTCTTTTTTCTTTCTCACACCTCCTCTCTTTCTCCTTTTCTATTTCCTGAAGGAGATGGGCCGCATTGTGGATAGGCAGGCCATCAAAGTGGCTTCATCTTCTTCAGCGCTTTTCAATCCTCAATAATATGACTGCCTCGGCTTCTCTCATGAGAAAGGCCAGAGTGGCACATCAGTGAAGTTACATGTCCTCGTCTGGATTTCCTAGCGATGTAGGAGACAGGTAATTGCTTGAACACAAAACTTCTGCCGGTGACTGAATGGCAGCATTGTAGGAACAAAATTCAACTCCTCTTCCCAGGGGCCTCCCCTATTCTAAGCATTTCCAAACTAAATTGATTCTGTTTTTCTTTCAGTTTTATCAGTCTTCAATCATTTCAATCATGAAGTAGCACCAGGGTTATGTGATTGTCCACATTTCATAAAGCGATAGAAATCTAAGAATAGCATCATAAATCATCTCTGCCTTTGAATGGTGTGGACATGTTCAGTACTTTGGTTTGAGTCCATATGTTCAACTCACCCCTCTTATACCAGCCTGACATGCATCCACTGAAAGAAAAAAAAGATAAAAAAGGAAAAAGAACAGCTGGTTCCACAAAACTGCTGCTGTTTGCTTTCACCTTAATATTCATTGAATTTTTCTTTTCTTGCATTGCCATGTATTGAAGCATAGAATGATGCTCTATCTTACAGGGAAGCTATTTCCTACTACTCATGAAACATAAAGTAATGTGAGATAAACACTACTCAGTTACTGGGTGACAATAGAGTGCTAATTGCTGAATAAAGTCATGTACTCCCAGGACCGTGTTGTGTGACTTCACTATAAATTTAAATACATCAGTAATCCATGCATCAGAGAGAACAATTTGCTCTATTGCACTGTTCCTCTAACTGTTCCTATTGAAGTAAGTAATTGAAATAGAAACTCCTTGCTCCTAATCCAGAATGTGTATGTGTTTGATGTTCCTACTGAATACCTGCCAAACAGCTTGGCAAGCCCAAGGAGAGAGACACATACCCACAGATATGCAACTATTAGCTGACCCGCTGGGACAAGGACTTTGCCTTTTCTTCCCCATATCGGTGTATATTTTTTACCTGAGGCAATAAAGGATTCAGCAGATATTGGGTAGCATAAACAATTAACACGTTATTTGCTAAGAGCAAGGTTGTATGTTCCAGCTCCCCTAAAGAGAGACCCTGTGATCTACTTCTGAGAAACCAACCACTGAACACCATCCCGAGCAGAACTCTGCTCTGACCCTTAAAGCGTCACAAGAAGGCAGAAGTGAGTTGACAGCAGCTGACATTTAAAGGATTTAAGTTAAACAGAGAAACACATTTCCATTACACCTCCTGCCCTGTTTTAACCCGGTTCCCAACAGTTGATCCTACTAGAGAGAAATGTCACTTCCATGTACATTTGGAATTCCTTTAGTAGCAAGTTTGTCAGGAATATCATGGAAATCGGCATTAATCTTAATATTGATGGTTATTTTCCTTATCCCTGCACAAATGATAAGAATTATTTAAAAGACTGTCTTTTAAAATTCTAAAGAAATACTTGTATTTGGTGCAATGAGAGGACTTGCCGAGATCGACACAGTGAAGGAAACCTAACGACAGAATCATCTGAGGATACTGGAACCCACAGCCCCTCCTCATCAGCTGTGGAAGCCAGTAAGAATTGGAAACAAAAAATGGGAGTAAGAATAAGTGGATTCAAGTCTCTCTGCTCTTCTTGATTGACGTGATCACAAACCCGGCACTCCCTTTTTTATGAGTTGTTTCCACATGAGTCTGCTAGTGATGCTGCAAAAGATCCTTCCCAGTTCTAAGGTCGATTTTATCTATTAAGAGATTGTGTATGTGCATATATGTGTGTGTGTGTGTATATGCATGTATATGGGACATATGCAAGCTACTTATATATATGACATTCCTTTATTACCACATGCATTCTTTAAATAGCATATATATAATATATATGAAACACCTATATTCTTTTTCCTCCGTATATTTACTTGACTTTCTAGAGACAGGTAACTTCTAGGAAAACACAAATGAATGTTTGTGTTTGAACAATGCAGACTGATACAGGAGATAGCCACATACGGTAATTATGTAAAAGTTGGTGTGATGTTTCGGGTGATTGAAATCAAATCAAGCTTACAGCTCAGCTATGCCATTTACTAGCTCTGTGACCTTGTGCAAAAGACTTAATTTCTATGTGCATGGAATGGGAATGAAAGTAGGATATGTTTCATGGGGCTTTTGCGATAATTAAATGATAATGCACATGCAAAGCATGTAGGCCAGTATCTGAATTATAGTAAGTACCTAATACACAGTGGTGGTAGTGATGATGAGGATGGTGATGGTTGTGTTGACAGTATATTTTATGGTACGAGACAAGAACTATGGGAGTACATAAAAGGTGCTTCCTCCGTCCCCCTTTTTGGGAAAACCATGAACAAGTCTTGAGAGGCATCAAAGACATGTTTGAAACAAACTTTGAAGTACAAGTATTTGTATACCTCCAAGAGATCTCTTAGATAAGGATTTTTGCATTAAGCACAAGTGAATTTTAAGTTCTTTTTTACTTTGAAGGTTCTGTTCTCTAAATTTTTATATTTTATTTGCTTCTGCATAGTTTTTCAGAAGTAGGGCATTTTATGTGTAAACAAAACTGTCTGGTTGAAATTTAATATTCCATGATAGTTTTATCTTGATGTTTGCCTCTTACTTTCACCTTGAATCAATGTCCGTCTATGGACAGTTCTGATACAGTGTGAAGGCACTTGCTAAATTAGAATGTACAGGCAAATCAGAAATTCCTTCTTATTCTGAATTCCAATGATTTATTTTCTTTTCTTTTACAAGAAGGTGTTATGAGTGTTTTTGAAAAGCCTACTCCCTGGTAGGAAGCAAAAAGGTTGCATGGCACACTGTCTCTAGTACAACTCTCTTGAGCTGTGCTTCATTATGCAGAGTATAAATAGAATGATTGGCTGTACCTGCAAGCCACGGTCTTTCTAGCTCCTTCACCCCCACATAAGTTGTGAGGTTGTGAAGGGGTGTGTTAACCCAGTGCACTGTTAAAGCTCTTCTCTTGGGAGATGTGATATCTTCACAGGAAAGGTCAGGAAGGCTTCATTGTATTTACTCACTAATTTTAGATCTTAGTTTATTAAATTAAAAGAAAAAAAATTATACCTTAGAGTTAAGAAAAAAGTAAAGCTAAAAACACTGCCAGCACATTTGTGATGCATATATTTACTTGAAAATTTTTTTTCAGCAAATAGGATATCTGTATAAAGGTTTCCTTTTTTATGAAAGGATGAAGTAGAAAAAAATTTGGCTTTCACAAAATGTTATTGTAGCATCTGGCTTTCTCTTTTGTAGTTTGTTTTTAATATTTAGGAAATTAAATAATTTTGTAATTTCATATTTGAAATATGTATTTTGAGAAATCTAAGTGCTGAGTGTGATTTGGGCTTTAATTCTATGATTACAAAATGCATTGATTACTCTAAACACACACACACATTGATTACTCTAAACACACACACACACACACACACACACAGGATCCAAGATGCATTCACTTAGTATAAAAGAAGTC
>NW_022103947.1:1341030-1358031 GCF_000313985.2 Echinops telfairi
ACACACACACAGGATCCAAGATGCATTCACTTAGTATAGAAGAAGTCCATTTTTCAGGTTCTTAACAATCCAGGACTGTCCTTGTCTAGGAGGGAGGTAAATATGAGTGGTCACCTGATCCACATAGTTAATCAGTGATCCAGGCAGATGGGTGTTTTGGCTCTTCATCATGCACCTTCTAATTATTCCTCTAATTATTCCTCAGTAGGATGAGGCATAAAACGGAGTTTTATAGGCCATGTGTACAAAATATTGTTTCCACTAACATTGGTTTGCCTTTGGCCCCATGACCTTCCCTGGCCATGTGTGGGAATGATGTCAGTATCAGAGGTGTTGAAGTGCATGCTGGTGGCCCCATACAAATTTCTGATACACTCACCCATGTATTCCTTTGTGCAACAGTTTTTTAAAGCAACCGATAGTGCCAACTTGTGTTAGGTGCTGTGTTTATTTTACTGTATTGTTTTTCCGATGGTGTTTTAGGGTAGCACCTTATTGATTGATACAGCTTACAAGAAAAATGAGACTAATCCAACTAAACTAGGGATTGTTTCTTAGGTCCACCATAGAAGAAATTGGCACAAACCAAGTGACTTGAAACAACAGGAATTTATTTTCCACTCAAGTCTTGAGGGCAGAAGTCCAAAACTCAAGATACTTCAGCGCCATGCTTTGGGTTGAAGGCTCCCGGGAAAGACCCCTTCTTGCCCCTTCCTAGTTTCTGGTGGCTGCCAGAAACCCTGGGGCTCCACGACTTGTACACACAGGACTCCAAGCCCTGCTTGTCATCAATGGCTTTCTCCCTGTTCTGTGCCTGCACCTAAATTTCGCTCCTATTCTAAGGACCGTGATACTTGGTTTAGGAACTAATAAAATCTAATTTTCTGAGGAACCCTGGTGTCATAGTGGATTAAAGATCAGGCTGTTAACTAAAGATTGGAAGTTAGAACCCATCAGTACCTTTGCCAGAGAACGACGAGGCAGTCTAGTTCTGTAAAGATTTTTAGCCTCTGAAACCCAATGGAGAAGGTCTACTATATCCTTGAGGGTCTGTATGAGTCCGAATCAACTGGATGGCCATGGGTTCATCTGATACTAATCTGTGATCTTCTGTGAAGAACTTTTATCCAAATAAGATACCCTCCATAGTTACTGTTTTGTTTTGAGAGGTGCAGGATAACACAGAGTTCTAATAGAGGCTTTTCCCCCTCTTCCTTGATCTCTATGTGAATCCATTTTAGCAAGATAAATTTTCCTTTCTGTTATTATAGCCTTTTGAATCTATAGCCTCTTATCATTGGCATTAGAAGGATGGAGCTCCATACATTTTTTTTATGTGAAAGATTTAACTTGATCATTACCCATCCATTAATGTTTGATTTTAATATAAGTTAAATAAAGGCTGGTATAATACTTATCCTTCTTGATTTTTTATTTTTTCCCCATGATTTGTGTAAGAAAAGAGGAATGTAATGTTCAAACAGGATCATGGAATAACAATTCAGTCAGGAAAAATAATTGTATCAGTTTTTCTGATAATCAAATTACACAGGGTCTATTTTCTTTTCTTATCCCTTTTTATTTCCTTGTATTTTTTTCTTTTTACAATTATGTTCCTCCTCTCCAGATGGTTATCATTATAAATAAAATTATTCAGGAAGCATAAATTTTCTATTATAGAAGGAAAAAAAAATCAAAGGTCACAAGTTCTGCATTCTTTTCCTACGTTCTTTTTGTTTGTTTATTCTTTGAAATCCATTTTATTGGGAGAGTTAATACAGATATCTTATCATTCTATAGTTCAATCACATCAAGCAGTATTGCTACCACAATCAGTTGCAAAACATTCTTTTTCCTTCTTGACTAGTTGACATCAGCTCCCTTTTACTGCCCCCTCACCACTGTAGCCCCCAGAAACCCTTACTCTACTTGCTGTCCCTATAGGGTCATCAATCCTGGGATTCAGATACTGAAAAGCAGACAAACATATAATAAAAATTCAAGACAGTGACAACCAATGGCATACCACGTCTGCAATAAATGCCTATATGAACAAACAAACAAAAATACAGAAAAAGTTGAAAACCAATCAGTTCTAATGTGCATCAGAGGAGGGGTCAACTGGCAAGGTTTTAGTTGTTAAAGTCATGTTTATCCCTTTGATCTATAATCATCTCTCCAATGCACTCCACTTTCCTCCCATCCCACTGTTATGGATAGAGGGAAGTAACTGGAGGCTTATTTCCAGTATAGATCCCACAAATACATCTTGCCTTTTGCAAACCAGGTGTTCACAATTTAGGCTTTGATACTAGCCCTTCCTTGGACTTCAGAATATATAATTTACAATTGTTCTGTCACTCATGTTGGTGTTTTTCTTCCATGTGGATTTACTTGACATCTCACTTAGATGACTGCTTGTTTGGAAACAAGACCTCAGATGTCTGCCATTTTATCTGATAGCCTGGCACCATCTAATTTCTTCTCCACACTTTGCTTACCACCCATATATTCTATGTTCCCTTCCTGAGGGCAAGTGTTGAGCAGGGCCATGATATAAGAAATAATTGTTCTTAAAGTTGAAGCTAGGATTCTGTGTGAGCCCCAAACCCATGCCTGGATCTATGTTTTCATTTTCGCGATTGACTCCCATTCAAAATCTCCCTGTTCATTTATGGTATAGGGCATACAGATCTGGTCACGACCCCTTTGGGGGACAAACGACCCTTTCACAGGGGTCGCCTGATTCATAACAGTTGCAAAATTACAGTTATGAAGTAGCAACAAAAATAACTATGGATGGGGGTGGGTCACCACAACATGAGGAACTGTATTAAAGGGTCATAGCATTAGGAAGGTTGAGAACTACTGCCTTAAGAGTTTCTTTGATTCGCCCCTGCTACTAATTTTTGTAAGCACTGTTAAGAGAGGGTTATTGGGCCAGTGTAGGATAACTCCTTATTACAGTACCTGAATTATCCACTAGTACAGAATCAGTCCTTTTGTGGCTGGAAGCTATTTACACAAACAATGGGAGTTGATTGCCAGGGAAGTTTTAGAATATTCACTAAGAATGTCAGTTATAGGCTTGTGAGAATAATGCATATCTTACTATAGCATATAGGACATTGGTGTAGCAAGACCAGGTTTGTCAGTTTACCAACAGTTCAGCAATCTTGGTATAGCTGTCTTTTGCTTTCTCGGACACTGAATTTTCAAGTACTCAGGCTACAAGTGTGTCTGAGGTAGAGTCCTGTTCACCCAGTGGGTTTTCCACTTCAGATCTCAATGATGCCCCCTCTGGGGCATGCCCTGCATCTTGAAGATCCAGAATTCAATTCCCTAGCGTCCTATAGCACCTGACCTGGGTCCCCAGGATGT
Organism: Echinops telfairi; assembly: GCF_000313985.2. NCBI lineage: Eukaryota > Metazoa > Chordata > Mammalia > Afrosoricida > Tenrecidae > Echinops > Echinops telfairi. Next base: position 1,344,412 of record NW_022103947.1, read on the forward strand.
GCCCATAAGTTGGGTCAACTTCACCCATTTGATGCATACCACCAGGAACACTTTCTACCTAGGATCCCCCAAAGCATTTTCAGTTATTCTTCCTCCCACTTGGAGGTCGATCCTCCTGCTTTTCCTAGAGACTATTATTCATTTGTCCTCCCCCCACATATATTTGCTCCCCTTCCACTCTCCTGACTTGACTTTCCCATCAACATTGACTATTGATATTACCTTTGAGAGGATCAGTTACTCTATCAGTAATTACTGGTACAGTTAGTTTATAATGTTGTTGACATCAATATGCTAATTTTCAAACTGAGAGTGTTGCATTCAGAGCTTTCAGCTGTACAATTTTGAATCTCTTAACTGTTTTGTTAGTGTAAATTGTTTCCCAAGAATGCAGTGGATGTTTATAAAATATAATGAGTGGAGCCTCTCATTTACTATTAAAACCATAAAGTCTGTTGTAACCACTGGATTCAGCTATGTGACCTTGAGAATATTATGTAACATCTGTCAACATTTTCTTCATTAATTAACAACAGCAACAACACCAATAAAAAGAACAAAAATATTTTCAAAGCATCAAAATTACTGAGTTCATGTGAGGATTTAATTAGATAATTCACTATCATCATTCACTCTCATTAAGTCAAGGCTGATGCACAGTGACCCTCTAAGGGTTTCTGAAATTGGAAGTAGAAAATCTAGTCTTTCTCCCATAGAGCTACTGGTGATTTTGAGCTGCCAACCAAGCAGATCACAGCCCAAAGCTTAACTACAATACCACCCATTCTCTACTGATTAGACAATGTGTGTCTCTTGGAATAAGCCTCAATAAATGTTGGTCTTTTTAAATTAACATATCTCCCCTCCCCGCCCCGCCCAATGGTATTTTCACAGAAGTTTGACAACACAGAATGTCTTTGTTTTTATTCAGCTGTCTTTTTTTATGTGAAATTTGGGAATTACCAGTGAAGGCCTGGCAGTGAAGTTTCCATCTGCTTTTGTCAATCTCTGGAATCTATTTTTCTCTTTTGATTCTTTAAGTCACTTAGATAAGATATTAAAGAGAACTAAGATCAGATGCTCTAGATTGGAAGCAGGAAATATAGTGGAGAAAAATGAATCTATTTTACATTTATATAACTCTGTGAAACAGGTGGACTTTGATATTAATTTGAATAGTAATGATGCTCACCACCATTGTGGTGCCCAGACTATCTTTCAAACTTTAATTAGTTCATCTAAACACCAGGTATGGGAGCTAAGTAAATATACTTCCTTTACAACAGAGGAAATCTAACCAAATGGCCAATTTACCTGAGTCATTTACTATATTTACTGTTCCTAAACGAAGTACATCTAGATTTTATATGATGATCACACATGCTTGTTTTTGTTTTCTATTTGTATCATATTTGAGATTAAAAGGAATAACTTAATCCATCTATTGTGTAGTATCCTCATCTAGAGTTTAGATATTTCTTGCTAGAATCAAGGACAGTGATTCTTGCTAGAATCAAGGATTTTGTGATCTTTGGATTTGGTTTGAAATTGATCTGCTCTCCTATGTGTTCAATCTGTTGTTTTGTTTTCTTGTGAATTCAACACTTTTGGGCACTACACTCTTGAGTACCATTTATTTCAAATTTTAAACACTTTGCCTTCTTCCTTGTCTTGTGCTCTGCTGTTGATACTAGGTGTTCCAGAATCAGTTCTGACTCATAGCAATCCCTGCAGCAAGTTTGAACTTCCCCATGAGATGCTGCAGGAGCAGGTGCCTAGGTCTTGCCCTGGGTGGCTGTTGTGTGGGTTCAGCCAAGCTCTTAATGTCACAAAGTCTACTAATATGAGGAGTAAGGTTCAAAAGCTTGTGGACAAATTCCATTATCTTTACCTTTCATTTTTTCACAAGCTTTTGAGGACACGTGTATTTGCTTTATCTTAGTTTATTTTTTGTACTTTATTTTATTCTTTTATTAAAAAAATTTTATTAGGGGCTCATACAACTCTTATCTCTTATCCAAACATACATCAATTGTGTAAAGCGTATTTGTACATTCATTGCCCTCATCATTCTCAAAACATTTCCTCTCCACTTAAGCCCCCGTCATTAGGTCCTCATTTTTCCCCTCCCTCCCCACTCCTCCTTCTTATGAGCCCTTGATAATTTATAAATTATTATTTTGTCATATCTTGCCCTGTCCGACGTCTCCCTTCACCCACTTTTCTGTTGTCCATCCCCCAGGGAGGAGGTCACATGAAGATCCTTGTAATCAGTTCCCTCTTTCCTACCCACTTTCCCTCTACCCTCCCAGTATTGCCACTCACACCACTGGTCCTGAAGGGATTCTTTAGACCAGTGTGCAGAGCACTAAATATGGGGCTTAGAGGATCAAGGTTGCTTCATTTCACTTCATTCACTACTAGCTCAGAGACTTTGAAAACTCAATTTAAACCATTGTGATGTCTAGGTTTATTGTGCCAACCTGGCCAATAAGAACATGTGGGTTTAACAAGGTCACAGTTTTATTGGAGAGCAAAGAGATAAATGGCTCGGTGAGCACCGCTTCTCTCTCTCTCTCTCTTCTCTGCCTCAACTTGTGAGCTACACTGAGGGAGACCCAACCCTTGGACTGTGACGCTAGAGCTTGAGGTTCCTTCGAGACCTGTTTTGCCACATTGTTGGTGTATACATTGCTTGAGCTGGGGACTGTCCGATCCTGTCATCTGGCACACTGTTGGGGATACTATTTGCTGCCTGTGGCTGGAATATCTGCATTGCTCTACAGAAGACTCAGCTGTCTGCTTCCTTGACCATGGACCCAGCAGCCCTCCTGAATTGAAGGACTTCCAGTATATTAACTGTTTCATGGAAGTGAGTTGAACTAAGGAAGCCCTCTGTACTGCTGTGTAGGCTAATTAGCTGTTATATTCCTTCATGCTGTATATGTCTATATCTATATCTTCTATATCTATGTATAAAACCATAAGTGTCTGGTTTTATTTCTCTAGAGAACCCTAACAACCATCTTGAGCTACAGTTTCTTCCCTGTAAAATGGGATTCATAAATCTGAACTCATGTGGTTAATCTGAGAAATATAGGGCATAAAATATATAAATATGCTGGCATAAGAAATTTCTACATAACAGTGCACCATGGCTATTGTCTACCAGGTCTATAGATTAAAATGGAAATTTGAAGACTGAGATATGTTTTCTTTCACTTAGTCATATTTGCAAATGATCAAATGTTCTTTAACATAGGCTTGACCATAGTATAGTTTTGATTTAAAAACTAAGAAATTATGTATGTCTAATAAAATACTGACTTTTGAAAAAAAAATGAACTCATTGGAGATATTGAGGAAACATCATTTTTGCCATACTTCGACATTTTCCTAACAAAAGGAAGCCTCTGAAACCAATTGTATTTTTAGAGCTGTTTAGTATGTTACAAGTGTGTAAGGTGAAGTCTCCCAATCTTTGCCTCTCAGGAGCACTCCGGCTACACTGCTTCCTAGAAAGACGTGCTTGTTCTGTTGGCAGTCCACGGTCCTTTCGATACTCTTTGTCAGCTCCCCGGTTCACATGCACTGGACCCTTCAACATGCCTTGTATGGATTTTGGAAGTCCATGAAAGGACTGCATTAGGTAGCATTTCCTAGACTTCTATAATTCCTAGATCTTAACACGTGGACATATTTTTAACTTGAAAACTGTGAACTATTCTGGAAGAAAGACTGGGTTTTCTACTTTCATAGAGTGTTCCAGTCTCCGAAACTCACAGGGCAGTTCTACCCTGTGAACTCGGCAGCATCTCTCTCGGGTCTCTATGAGTCTGAATGGAGTCGATGACTGTGAGTTCATTCTTATTTATTTATCTATTTTTATAATATTCATTCCACATGTTTATCCAGTTCTATTAAAATGAGCCACAACTTACAATCACAATGAAAATGATAGTGACTGTATTGAAATAATGCTTTCTATGCAGTTTTCTATAGTAATTGATTTCCTTGCTTCATAATCATGTGAAATAGAAACTATTATTTTTTCCCATTTTACAGTTGAGGAAATTGAAGTCTAGAAGAACTAGGTAAAGCACCCCAAGTAATCCAGAGATGAAGTTGGATTTTGATCCTTGAGAAGCCTTGAAGAGTTCATGAATTTAATCAAAGCAGTATTGTCTTTATGTAAATTGATAAATAGATTTATAAATGTATTGATATATATTGAGATAGAGACATATCTAGATATATAACCCAAACCACCTTGCTGCCATTAAGTCAGTCAGACTCATGGCAACCCTACATGGGGATTCTGAGCGTGTAAATTTCTATGGAAGAAGACAGGTTCATCTTTCTCCCTATGAGCAGCTGGCGGGTTTAAACCCCAAATCTTGTAGTGAGCCACCTAGCATCTAGATATATAGATATATGGAGGGATCAGTTTATATAACTGTGAGGAATACTGATTATTTAATAATTAAAAACATATTCAACCTTCTAATTCACCACATAGAAAAAGTGTGTATTTTTTGCCTGAGATTTGATTTTTCATGTCTAGAAAAGAATGTACTAGTTATTCCGTGCCATCATGTCGATTCTGATTTATAGTGATTCATGTGACAGGGTAGGGATATCCCAGAGGTTTTCTTTTATTTATTTTCTGTAATGTTTATGCAAATAGAGTTCTAGGTCTTCTCCTACTTCTTAGAGTAGTCAGGTAAATCAACCATGATAATACATGGAGTGTAAACCATGGTGCCTGGCACAAAATAGAAACAATAACAAACCTAAGATGCTGCCATTGAATTTATTCCTGCCTGTAGAAATCCTATATGGTCTCCAAGAATGCAGTTATGCCAACTTGATGTTACCTGTGTGGAAGTAGGGGTAGAGTCTGGCCATCAATCAGGTGGTAGCATAGTGATGCCTCTTTGGGGGTGTGATTTGTTTTTATGAGAGCCATTGAGAACTTCTGTTTTGTCCATCACCTTCGTCCCTGCTTGGATTATGTGTCTGCCTCCAGGGGTGGCTCCATGTGAATGGCCAAACTCCAAAGCCTTGGGCACCCTATTGTGGTCCTGACAATCTTAGATGCTCTGGACTCTGCACCTACTGACTTGGACCTGTGGACCTGTGAGCTCTTTGCTTCCACTTTACCTTTCTGCTTCATTGGACTGCAGTTACATGAGTCTGCAAAGGACTTGGCTTGCAAGGACCCATAAATTTGAATTGGACTATGAGTGTCAATGATTTTGTTTCTTTAGACAACCCAACGCAACACACAAAATAAGCCTAACCACAGGTCTCAGGATATTGACTGCGATTTGTCAGCAACTCTGTGTAATTGCAGGCAAGTCTGATGAATCCTGGGATAGATTTCTATGTGGTGGTATGCATTCATCACTGTTCTTATGTTGCCTCTTTCAAAGTCACGTAATTATTCAAGGCACACAAATCCACCTGTTAGATTAAATCTGATAAGAAAGCAAAAAAAATCATCTTGCTATTTAGAATGCCAAGAAAAGCCGTATTTATTATGTTTATTTTAATGGCTTTATCAGACTTGGTGATCATGAGACACTAAAGAACAAATCTTAATTCAGAGAAAACTGCCCTCTTGAATCAGGACTTTAAAGCAGTCCCTTCTTGAAGTTTCTTTTCTAATGTGAGACTAAAATAGGATTCCTGCAATGACCCCGTAGTACGCCTAGCATTTCAAGCAGCTCCTACCCATGTTGCCTTTATGTGTGTGTGCGTGTATGTGTGTGTGTGTGTGTGTGTGTGTGTGTGTGTGTGTGTGTGTGTGTGTGTGTGTGTGGTGGGGTGGTTGTGGGTGGTTTGGGAGAAAGAGAAAGATATTTCTTCATTATACTCCTGTAGAACTTAATTGACTTATTTGGGAAGAACTTTTCTTTAACTAGTACAATGCCTTAAATAATAGCCTTGAAGAAACAGTCCAGCTAGAAGCAGGAGAGAAATAACTAGCTGCCCTTGGGTGGGCAGCATTATAGTGACCTCATATAGAACAGAATGAAATCTTTCTTGGTCATGAATCACAATGTCTCACATTTGAGTTCATAGTTTGGGCTATTTTGCTACTCCATCTCACTGAAGTTCTCACGCCCACTTTGGCCCTCTTCACAAAACCTATCTGATGTCTCCTCAACCACTTGAACCCTCCTGATGACTTGTTAAAAACAAGTTATTTGGACTATCTTCTATTATGATACATAGATTGTCACCGACAGATTTTCTGAAGTAGCTGCCCGACCTTTCTTCCTAGACTGTCTTAGTCAAGAAGCTCCAGGGATCCATGGAGTCGTCCATGATGTGTGAGCCTACTGAGATTTGGCATATTGATGGCATAGCTTTCAGCATATTGGACTATGATTGAAACAACTGGTTTAAAGGTTGTTTTTGCAAATACTGTCTCTCATTTAAATCTTCATTTTTTTCTCTTCCTTGGCTATCACTATTTGATTATTCATCAGTTTTCCTCCTTGTATTGTCAAGAACAAACCAACTATTTTACTGCTATCAGTGTTCAATTAAAAATATAAATATATCATAAATTATCTATAAATAATAGGTCATAACATATCAAAATGACAAATGAAAAAGTTGTACTATGGCATAAAAGAATTCCAGTGTCATAGCCCCTGCCTAGCCCTCCAAATTCACCATTCTACTTCTTCTCTCTGATAATATCAGATCACAAGCTACTATTCCAATAAACCACCATTTCCTGATACTGTGCTTTTATTTAGGCAATTTTTACTGCACAGAAACACCTATTAGTACATTAAGGGTAGAGTTTTTATTTGTTTTTCACTAATATTATCTGAACACTATTTATGGTGCCTTGCATATCAATATTAAGTAAATGAATGAAGAAATTAATTCAAGTCAACAACCACACCTAAGAAACTTATTTTCAAAACTGAAGTAATTGTCCTATATTCATCTTATAATAATTATACATTACCTTACTTTAATTTGCATAGACTATTAATTGTATTTGTCTCACTGTGTTTGTTCTTATATTCTTGTCTCAGGATGCATATTGCTTAAGGAAGAATCCTTGTCATATTCATCTTCATAGCTCATTGGCTTGCATGGAACTGGAATGCCTGGGTATTCAACTCAATTTTGGCTTTCTTTACAAATAACTTATTTTTCTGTTTTCTACTCAAAACTGCACTGCTGATTCCTCAATCTTTGGTGGTAACCTAATAGCCAGGTGGTAAGGTGCAGTATGGAGATGTCTGTTCCGTAGTCTTCCTCTCTGGTCCTAATTCACCATAACCACTTTAGACAATAAGGCATAATTTCACCATCTGGGAGCAGTTCATACAACTCGGAGTATTCCAGACTGTTCATAGTATGATTTCTAGAAATTGCTTTAAATCATTGTTTTCAACGTGTATTTACATTGCATTCAAAGTATTTGTTGGTCACAGGGAGCTACATATAACCTCCTCTCTGGGGGACGGGCAGCAGAGGGGTGGGTGAAGGGAGATGCCGGGCAGTGTAATATAAGATACAATAATAATTTATAAATTATCAAGATTGCATGGGAGGGGAGGAGGAAGGGAGGGTGAGGGGAAAAAAGGAAAAGGAGCTGATTCCGGGAACCCAAGAGGCAAGCGAATTTTGGGAATAATGAGGGCAACAAATGTATAGATGTGCTTTACACAATTGATCTATGTATTGTAATGAATTGTATGAGCCCCAATAAATTGATTTAAAAAGAAAAGTTACTCTCATTGTTTATCTTCAATAAAGGGATAAAATGTAATACCAAAGAAAAAAGTATTTGTTGGAAAGGATGTTTTCTGTTTTTAGCAATAATTTTTCAATAAATGTATGTAAAAGGAAAATCAAGCATTTTGTATACACCAATGAGAAGTTTCTATGAAGTTGTATGAAAATTCCTAAGCTACTTCTGCTTACTGTTTATAATAGCTTTACAAGTGGAAGATTAGGGACATATTTTCCTACATATAATCAAAAGGTAAACTTTTCCTCAATACATTGCTTATTGGGTTTTATGACACTTTTATTTTAATAATGATTCGAGATAGCTTATAACTAAAACATATAAATAGAAGAGTTAAAGAGAAATTGAAAATTGTAGCATGTATAGAAGATGAGGGGTCCTGGTAGCATTGTGATTATACACTGTGCTGCTAACTGCAAGGTCAGCTGCTCAAGATCACCAGTCCTTCCTCAGGATAAAGGAAGGGCTTTCTACTCCAGTGAATAGTCAGTCTTGGGAACGGGCAATTCTAGCCTGTCCTTTGGGCTGCTGATGAGTCGGCATGGACTTGATGGCAATGAGCTTTCATAGAAGATGATTACCCCGGGTGTTTGGAAGAGCATGCAGCTGCAACTTATCTTTCAACGGAGTCGTTGTCTCTGCATTGTTACTGAGCAAGAAAGATGAGGGAAATTAGAAAATGTATATATGTAGTTAACCCATGAATCACTCCTCTTTTCCTTCTCTTATCTAGTGGTTTTGCATAGTTCTTCTAAGGAAAGCATCAGATGGAAAGTAAATATCACCTGCTGTCTTGAACTTACTAACCTTATAAATCTACTTCCCCAGCCATTCATTTATTACATTCTGCTGTGGCTACAAAAAATAGTCATTTGGTGTCTCATCTTGAGTTTTTAAAACTCATATCTATCCTGAACACACATCACATAAAATATTTTAAAACATCTGTATTTATATATTTACGCATATTGTTATGTATTTTAGCAATTACTTATGTGGGACAAAGTCACTTCTCTTGTCGTATGCCTCTTATTTTGACACCCTGAGACTCAAACTCATGGTCATGGAGATAAAAGACTTTGCCAGCTAGTTTGCAAATAACTAATAAAATATATTCATGTGATGAGTTATTTTAATTATTCCCAGGGCTCCTTTTCACAGTAAAAGAAGCATATTTAAAATTAAAATCAGCACAGCATTGCCACTATTGTTTATTTTTTTAATCAAAGGAAATATGATATTCTGTTGTTTTCTTTGTTCTGATTATGATGATATATAATTATAGCATGCCAGGCTCTATTTCAATGTAATTTTCTTTAAATTAATAAATGTTACTACATTATTTGTTATGAAATTTAAAGATAAACTTCATAACCGGAATCACAACTCCTCCATAACTATATAATTCAATAAAATAAAATGGACTATCATTAACCTTAATTCTACGTAATTTAATATAATAAACCTTAAGGTAGACATCTGGATTAATTTCACTTTAACTTTTATTTCTAGGCTATTTTCCAAAAGACAACTTTCAAAGGATGCTTCCTTTTGTTTTGCTTCTTCTTGGAAGAGTTGTGGTTCTGGTATTAAGAGCTATACTTCCATTATTCTCCATTATTTCTTATGTTCCCCCCATTATGCCTGAAATATGTGTATCATCACAAGATAGATGCAAAGAGCTGGTCTTCCCAAGAACAAATTGTGAAACAAAGTGATATTAAAATGTCACTATGCCATGCAAGCCAGGAGATTCTAGAGGAGAGAAAAGTGCAATAAGCTCCTCTGAAAGCATGGTTAAAATGGCATTTGGGCTCCATCATTTTGGGTTGACATTAAATAACTTAAATGTGGTCTTATGATTTAAAAGAAGCCTTTAATCCAAACTTAAGCTAAATTAACTGTATATACATCACGACAGATTATATATGCTTGGGAGAATGGAGAGTTAATGAAAACTAAGGGAATCAACGAGATGGATTGACATGCTGGCTGCAACAATGGGCTTAGACTTATGTACTACTTATTGTGAGGATGGCACCGGACCCTGCAGCATTTTGTTCTGTTGTAAATTTGGTCACTCAGAGTTGGAAATGATTAGATGGCACCTAACAACGTTAACAGTGTTCTGGTTGTTATGCACTGGGCTGCTAACTACAAAGTCAGCAGTTTGAAACGGCCAGCCACTCTATAGGAGAAAGACAATGCTTTCTACTTCTGTAAAAAGTTACAGTGTTTGAAAACCAAAAGAGGGTAGGGTCACTGTGAGTCACAATTGACTCGATGCCAGTGAGTATTATTTGGGAGAAGAACAGTAGCACAATAGTACTTTAGAGAGCAATTGTTCATTTTCTCTTTGCAGAAAGTACATATATACTCAAGTATAAGCTGACCCGAATATCAGCTGAGGCACCTAATTTTACCACCAAAACCACATAAAAAATATGCTGAAAAACTCAGCTCATACACGAGTATATACGATACTTAAGAGTTAAACGATGTAGGAACAAATAGGAAGTGTTTTTGATAATGGTAGCTATATAAGGAGCTCTGGTGGTGCAGTAGTGAAGGGCTCCACTATTAACTGAAAAGTTGGTGGTTTAACCTACCTACTAAGTAGAAACAACAACAGCAACAAAAACCTATCTACTGCTCTGTGGGGGAAGGGACGAGGTAGGCAGTTTCTGTAAGGATTGGGAATTATAGGTCACTATGCCTCAGACTTGATGTGAAGGCGGTAGATAGGTAAGTTGTTGCTATTGCGGTAGGTACCCTTGATTCATTTCCAACCCAACAAGCATAACAGCTCTGTGGCATCTTCATAAGTGTTCCTGTGCTTGAGCCCATTGCTGCAGCCACACTGTCACTCCATTGCCTTGAGGGCCTTTTTTCACTGCCCCTCTACTGAATGAAACTTGATGTTCCTCTCCAGGGACTGGTGTCTCCTAACAATATGTCTAAATTGTGAAAGAAGTCTTCCCATCCTTGCCTCTAAGGAGTGCCTCTGACCTTACTTATTCCAAGACAGATCGGTTTGTCCTTTTAGCAGTCCGTGGTACTTCCAATATTCTTTTAGAGCACCGCAATTCAATGCATTGATTCTTCTTTGATCTCCTTATGTCCAACTTTCACATGCAGGTCAGTAGGTAGGTAGTTAAGACTGGTTAAATTTTCAGGTATTATTCATACAATAATATATTACATAAGGAACCCCTGGATGGGACAAGCAGTTAAGCACTCTACTAGTAGCTGAAACAAGCAGTTAAGCACTCTACTAGTAGCTGAAATATTGGAGATTCAAGCCCATCTAGAAGTGCCTTGGAAGAAAGCAACATGCTTCAGAAAAGTCACACATCAGAAATATGGAGTTCTTTATCCCGCATAATTCTAGGGAGGGGGCCATTTTATTCAATAAATCTACAGGTTGGGGAGAGAGGCTGGCATACCACATCCACAGAGAAGCAAACCAAGAAGGGAAAAGAGAAAGGGATGATCTAGGCCCCATATCGGCACACCAAACTTGGAAAATGATGTCCCTGCACAGAGCTGCTTAGGCACAGAGAGGACGGGGGAGCCGACAAGATCTCAAGACATGTTGTCCCCTTTCTGGAGCATACAGTGACAGAAGAAAATACTGGGTGCACACAGTAGGGAGTTAGTTCAGTCTGAAGCAATCCCTCCGCTCCACCATCGTAGTGGGGTGAACCAAGAAAGGAACATAACAGATCTGCAATGGGGTCAAAGCATAGCCATAAAGCCCCTAATGGTCCCCCAAAATAGGAGGGACCACTCCGGGATTCCCCCAGGGACAGTGGGGAGATGGTCCAAAAGTTCAGCAGACAGACCTGGTATTATGTACGTTTACTCTCTCTCTCATTTTTAATCTTTTGTTTTCATTTTGCTTGGTCTCTGTTATTGTTGGTTTGCCTACTTATGTACCATAGCCATGGGAAGCAAGGTTGAGGGGAAAGCAATGGAACTGACCTTCCTGAAGGGACTTGGTGGGGGACGGTGGGGTAAGGAGGCTGGGAAGGGAGCGGTGAGCAAGCAGCACCATAGACAGGGGAACTACTTGGGAATTAAAATCAGCAACAAGGAGGACATAGAGATCCTAGGTTTGTTGTAGCAACAGCAATCTAGCTGAGCAGAATTACTAAGAGGCAGAAGTAAGAAAAGCATGATGGTGGGGCAGAAGGAAGGTAAAAGGAAACAGATTAATAATCTAGAAGGCAAAGCTATGGATAGAGGTATAAGCATAGGTGTGTACATATGTAAATATATTAACTCATTAAAATGGAGTTATTGGCCTATGCACATCTTTTTGTATGGCAATACACTGAGGTAGTGGATGAACTTTGGGCCTCTGCTCATACCCTCCCTCAATACAAGAACACTTTCTTCTAACAACCTGGCATTCTGTGATGCTCACACTCCCGGCACAATCGCTGAAGACAAAATGGGTGCATAAGCAAATGTGTGGAAAAAATCAGATGGTGCCTGGCTATCAAAAGATATAGCATCTAGGGTCTTAAAGGCTTGAAGCTAAACAAGCAGCCATCTATCAGAGAAGCAACAAGCCCATATGGAAGAAGCACATTAGCCTGTGTGATCATGAGGTGGCATAAGGACCAGAAGACCCATAACAAACAAACAAAGAAAAAAACATATTGTTGAGAACAAGGGCGGTCAGAGCAGAGACCCAAAACCCATCTGTAGACAATGGGACATCCCCTCACAGAAGGGTCACCTGGAAGGGATGAATACTCCTCTGGTTCTTTGAGGCTTCCTCACCCCCCACTATCATGACCCCAGAGCTGCCTTTCATTGGGGGATATACCCACAACCCCCCTCCAGGGAGGTGAACAACAGAACTCATGGGGTGAGGGAGAGAGCAGTCAGTGTAAGATATGAAAATAGTGATAATTTATAATTTATCAAGGGTTCACAAGGGGGGGAGGGGAAGAGGAGCTTGTACCAAAGGCTCAATAGAAAGTAAATGTGTAGAAAAGAATGATGGCAACATTTGTAAAAATATGCTGGATACAATTGATGTATGGATTGCTATAAGAGTTCTAAGGGACCCCAATAAACAGATTATATATGCTTGGGAGAATGGAGAGTTAATGAAAACTAAGGGAATCAACGAGATGGATTGACATGCTGGCTGCAACAATGGGCTTAGACTTATGTACTACTTATTGTGAGGATGGCACCAGACCCTGCAGCACTGTGTTCTGTTGTAAATTGGGTCACTCAGAGTTGGAAATGATTAGATGGCACCTAAAAACGTTAACAGTGTTCTGGTTGTTATGCACTGGGCTGCTAACTACAAAGTCAGCAGTTTGAAACGGCCAGCCACTCTATAGGAGAAAGACAATGCTTTCTACTTCTGTAAAAAGTTACAGTGTTTGAAAACCAAAAGAGGGTAGGGTCACTGTGAGTCACAATTGACTCGATGCCAGTGAGTATTATTTGGGAGAAGAACAGTAGCACAATAGTACTTTAGAGAGCAATTGTTCATTTTCTCTTTGCAGAAAGTACATATATACTCAAGTATAAGCTGACCCGAATATCAGCTGAGGCACCTAATTTTACCACCAAAACCACATAAAAAATATGCTGAAAAACTCAGCTCATACACGAGTATATACGATACTTAAGAGTTAAACGATGTAGGAACAAATAGGAAGTGTTTTTGATAATGGTAGCTATATAAGGAGCTCTGGTGGTGCAGTAGTGAAGGGCTCCACTATTAACTGAAAAGTTGGTGGTTTAACCTACCTACTAAGTAGAAACAACAACAGCAACAAAAACCTATCTACTGCTCTGTGGGG
>NW_022103947.1:1358131-1359360 GCF_000313985.2 Echinops telfairi
AAGCATCAGTGGGAGGAGTAATAGAGATGATTGTTAACTGCAAAGAGAAACACAGGCACTTTTTGGTGGAGAATCCTGGCATCCCATTGATCAGGTCTTCAAAGTTAACATGACCAGTAATGGGATAATTAAACCTCTTGATAGCTTGCATTAAGAATTAAGCCTCTTGATAGCTTGCATTAAGCTTGCATATTTCTCTTGGAGTTTTGTCCCCCCAAAATTCACAAAAGAGTCTAATGATGAGGAAACATCAGAAAAAGTCAAAATGTACAAACTAATTATCCTGCAATACTTGGACAAATTTAGGGACACAAAATACCAAGAAAGCTTGAGGATCTGTTCCAGAGAAAAGGAGATTTAAGATACATAATGAGCTGGGGTTTATGTTTGCTCAAACATGCCAACTGGAATAGGTATATAGAAGAAGAAGTATTGTTTTCGTTGCTGTTAGCTTCCATTGATTCAGTTTCCCACTGAAGAGAACCCTTGCACAACAAAATAGTCCATTACAAGCCATATGGCTTTCCTTCGTTGACTTTTTAAAATAGATCACCAGGCTTGTCTCCCTAGCTTGTCTTAGCCTGGAACTGCTGCTGAAATCTGTTCAGCAGTTTAACAACACATATCCCTCCATTGACAAACAGGTGGCTATGGTAGAGGGGCTGTAGAAGTGTGTATTCCCAAAATTGGATAGATTTGCTATGGCTATAGAAGAGAGAGAAAAAAAAACAAAAACCAAACTCAATTCTGATTGACAGCAACTTTACACAGCAGCATAGAAATGCCCTTGTGTGTATCTGAGAGTGAAATTGTTTATAGGAGCGGATGATCTCATCTTTCTCCCTATAGAAGAAAAGGTTCTTACTTGTAGGAAACATATAGTACATCATTTAGCCTTAAATACACATCATGTTTTTGATGTACTGCCATGGGATCAGAAAAAAAGAGTATGTGTCTTGGTTGTATGAAGAGAGAGACCAAGATGATAGAAAGAAGTGCTAACTGGAAGGCAGTAAAATGTTTTCGTTTGAGAAATCTTGGGGAAATCAGGTAATTGGTGTTATTATATATTTTTAAAAATTATTTTATTGGGGGTTCGTACAATTCTCATCACAAACCATACATCCATCCATTGTGTCAAGCCCATATGTACATTCGCTGTCCTCATCATTCTCAAAACATTGGCCCTCCACATCAGCCCTTAATATCAGTTGCTCATTTCCCCCTCC
>NW_022103947.1:1359609-1374399 GCF_000313985.2 Echinops telfairi
CTTTCACCACTGGTCCTGAAGGGATCATCTGTCCTGCATCCCCTGTGTTTCCAGTTCCTATCTGTACCAATGTACATCCTCTGGTCTAGCCAGACTTGCAAGGTAGAATTGGGATCATGATAGTGGGGGGGAGGAAGCAGTTCAGGTGTTAATATATTTTACGGTAGGTATGAAGTTACAAAGACAGAAAGTGAAAATGAAATGTACCTAGTGACAATGTCTACCTTTATCCTCACAGGACAAAGTTGCTAGGAAGTAGCAACTTCAAAAACAAAACTTACCTGTGCTTAAGGAAACACATGGTATGACATTCATGTTCTGCTTGTTTACAGGCAAAATTTATGTGGAAATCCTAATTTTCTTGACATCATGGTAGGTCAGCTGGGTAGCTTATGGTTTTATTTTGAGCAGGCATAATAGTTATTTTGAGTTATTTCCATGAAGCTAATACTTTATGAATAACTTAAATAGGACACAGTTTTTGTTGTTGTTGTTGTTTTTCATCTAGTGCTCTTGTTAAAAATTTTTTTAAGTTTGTGGAATTAGAACAGTTTGAAAAAAGAAATTGTGGTGAACATATTACTGAAACTTCATCAAACCACTTTAATTTCTCAATAAATTTTGTTTTATTTATTTCTTGCTCTGGGAAATTTTGCTCAGAGTTGCCAAACTCGTGTATTCAATTGAATGCCTTTTAAATAGTGTGAACTCTATAAAGGCATTCCATTTTTCCCCAGGAGATACATTGTTTTTCAAGTACATTTTTTAGGTTATAAAATAAGAGGTTCAAAACAGAATTTGTAATGGTTATTCTCTGGCTGAAAACTCCAAGAACAGGTGTTTCTCACAGACTTTTGAATAGCTGTTTTGTAATATTGTAGCTAGATTTAATTTGTAATGGGTTAAATATTGACCTTTCCTGCCACACTACCTGTGGGCATCAGACTAACATGATAAAATGGCTACTAGCTGGGGAATACCTTTGTTTATGTGGTTGGATGTTTGCCATATCTTAAAATATAATAACCAGTCTCTAATCCAGAATTACTGAAGCAGAAAAGTGAAAGAGAGTCCATAATAAGTCTGTTAGAGTCATTTTGTGTGTGCTTATTTTAGGCTTATTTTACTCCTTGTTTTCTGATTAAATTCATGCTAGCCCCTTTTATGACCATTAATATAATTGCATTATCTCAGCCCTACATCCTTGAGAGTCATTTTCAAATTGAATATATGAAGCTTTGACAAACTTGAGAATGCTTACCTATTATATAAGGAATACAGTGGAATCATTGTCCAAGGTTGCAGAACTAGAGAACGGTAATGACACACACAGCTTCCTAATTTCTATTCTTCTTTCTTTTTTCTAATTTCTATTCTTGATTCTCATCTCAAATATAAACCCATATGTTTCCCAATAAGTTATACAACAGAGCACACTAAGCTCCATTTCACTAGAAGATACAGTGAAGAAAGACTGTGGTAGAACTAGTGGTTTGCATACAGTCCCTTAGTGAATTAGATCAACACGTAGACTGAGGGGAACTGGATACAAAAGCATTGCATTGGGCATTTGCATAGTCTCAGCAAGAACTTAGAGCATGGACCTGCTTCCCATAAACCACGGACTAACAGTCAAAAATCATTCCTGAACACAAAAACTTCAAGTTACCTTCTTGGCTGAGAATGTGACCTGTGGGAGTTTATTGAAAGGATGGGAGAGGGGGAGGTGGGGGGAAAAGAAGTGGTGTTAACAAACCCAGGGACAAGGGAACAAGAAGTGATCCAAAATCGTTGGTGAGGAGGCTGTAGGAGGCCTGGTAGGGCTTGATCAAGGGCAATGTAACTGAGAGGAATTACTGAAATCCAAATGAAGGCTAAATATGATAGTGGGACAGGAGGAAAGTCAATGGAAATAGAGGAAAGAACTAGGAAGCAAAAGGCATTTATAGAGGTCTAAATACAGGCAAATGCATAACCATTACACCACCAAGGCTCCTGTACTCTATGATAGATACTAGTTATTTCTTTGTGTTATATTTCTTTTGCTGTTGTTTTTTTTAATCATAGAGTTACAGAGTTTATCATTCTGTTTCTCTTTTTTGCCATACCAGCAGCTAGTTGCTCTCAAGTCAATGTTGAATCATGGTGACCCCATTTGTGTCAATGTAAAATTATGCCATATAGAAATTTCAAGGTCTGATTTTGAGGAATAGATCATCACGCCTTTCTTCTGAGGAGTTTGTTGACTCAAACCTCTAATCCCCTACTATACTTATGTAGAGAAATGTGGACACATTTCAAACAGATATGCATGCAACAACAACAAAAACCCCATGTGTATATGAGTTCACCTCATTGTGAGATTATACAAAGGGTAATGGTATTGAGGACTTTAAATCACACTACATGTTTTGGTTTTTTTTGCTTCTCGGCGACCCAAGAATACCTAGATTCCTAACTAGGAGTCGCTGAAGCCCAGCAGTGATGTTTCAGATTGAGAGCATCGCCCTGAAGCTGACTCCTGTGAAAATGAAAGGGAAGGTGCATGAGAGTGTGATCTCCTCCATAAGGAACTGCTGCGAGTCACTCCATTAGTCTTGAAAGTGGATAGCATATGAAGATGTGGCATCACACATATGATATGAAGAACCTGGTTCCAAGCTCTCCTCCCGTTGGTCAATGAATACACCCAGAAATATAGACCACTCTTTGATTGAATGGACTTTAAAATTCTGCTTGCTAAGAACAAGTTGTTTGTTGTTTCTGATGACTGACTGACTATATAACATTAATTGGGAAATCTGAAAAGATTTCTTGTGGTAACATTGCAGCCTTTTGCCTCTGATAACAGCCTCCTTGAATGTTGATATAGTTGTAAATAATGTCAAACTTCATTTTCCAGCAAGTATTCTTCACAGGCGTCTGCAGTAGTGCTACCAGTGTCATCATCTCTGTGGACCTTTTTGCTTTTGTCCGGAATATAGTTGT
Organism: Echinops telfairi; assembly: GCF_000313985.2. Classification (NCBI taxonomy): domain Eukaryota; kingdom Metazoa; phylum Chordata; class Mammalia; order Afrosoricida; family Tenrecidae; genus Echinops; species Echinops telfairi. Next base: position 1,362,598 of record NW_022103947.1, read on the forward strand.
GAAAAGTCTGTGACAGTTAGTTACGTTTGTGAAATTCAGCACAGAGCCACAATGATATTTGAGCACAGAGTCAATAGTTTATGTTTTTATAAATATATCAGTGTGGAAAAACAAGAAGAAGAAGAGGAAGAGGGAGAAAGAAGAAGAAGAAGAGCCAGAGGCTCTGGATTGCGAAGGATGGGGAGACTAGGCTCACATCTTTTGGACATGTTGTCACAGAGTTTGTTAATGGAGAATGACATTATGATTGGCAAAGTAGAAGTCACTGCCACTGAGTCCACGCTGACTCATAGTAACCCTATAGTACAAGGTAGAACCGCACCTCTGGGTTTCTGGGACTGTGACTCTTTACAGGAGTAGAAAGCTCCATCTTTCTCCTGTGTAGAGAAGAGGGGCAGTGAAAAAGAGGAAGACCCTCAGCAATATTGATGCACTGGCTGCCACGATGTTTTCTTCTGTTATACAGAGGGTCGCTATCACCTAACACCACCACCACCAACATAGTGTCTTCTAAGCAAAGCTTCCTGGCACAGTGGCTAAGGGCTTAGCTGCTAACCAAAAGTTAGCAGCGTGAGCTGAAAAATTAATGAAAGCAGGAAGATGTGGCCATCTGATTCTATAAGGATCACAGCCTTGAAATGCTGTGGGGCAGTGACACTCCGTTCGGTAGGGTATCTATGCATGGGGATGCACTAGACAAAGCAATGGGAGTGATAGTCTGTGCCTACCTTGAAATACAAAGCTTTAAAACATTTCTAGAAAATTACTATCATCTTGTAATCCCATTTTCCCCCATTTGAAACCCCATTGTATTACTGAGCAATGAAATGTACCAACAGGAATGCATAGCAGGGAAAATGATGATTGAAAGATGGGTGAAGGAAGCATTGCAAAGAAGTATGTCTAGTTATAAAATATACTAGAATAGGCAACCTAATATAGAGAGATAGAATGTAGATAATCAATTCATTTGGGTAGGATGTTGATTAGGAGGTAGTTGTGTTACGCTACATGGCAGTTACATAATCGTGTCAACTTGCTAAGGGTGGAGTCTAGCCTGCCAATCAGGTTGGTCACAGCTTGATGACCTCATTTGGAGGCACAGCGGATATAAATAGCTCACTGGAGGCCAGACAAACTCACTCCCTGCGAGACCTACCTGTAGTCAAGCCACATGGAGCTACACGCTGTTAGAGCTAGAGCCCTGGAACTGGAAGAGCCACGTGGAGACCTACACCAGTGCTGAGAGGCTTCCACCACCACTGGATCCACAAGATGTTCCACCCACTGGCCTGTGATCTTTCTTCCCACATTCAGCGTCATTGCATGTGCTGCGTGAGTCTGAAGAAGAAGTTATAGACTGGTAATGGACAGATGGGCTAATATCAGACTATGGACTTGATCTGACTGGCCGGGGATATTTTCTTAATGTACAATTACTCTTTATATAAAGCTATTTCCTATATACATAAGAGTGTCTATGAATTTGATTTTTTAGCCTACACAGGCTGGGTTGTTTAGAGAAAAAATCCAGTGACAATCATATATATGTATATGAAAAAGCTTGATATCAAGAGGTAATTATATATCAAGAAAGCATCCCATCCCAGTCTACCTCAAATCCATGAGTCAAATGCTAGTCCAAAGTCCCTCTTCAGACTCACTTTGCTTCAGGCTGATGACGGAGAAACATGAAGCAGAAAGATTCAGACCTTTGGGTGCAGTCTTGTGGATCCAAATTGGTGGAAACGTGTCAGGGCTCTAGCAGCTCTCCGAGTCTGGAGGATGGCCAAATGAGGCCAACTTTTGAGGCACGTGGAGTTGCAGGATGTAGGAAAGCAGAATGGCAGAAAGAAAGCCTTTCCCAGAGTTCTTCACTCATACAAAAGGCCATGGCCCCCAGGGGGGTGGCATCAAGCTACCACTTGATTGAAAGGTTTGACTCCACCCCTAGTCATGAGTGCCTAGTTGACATAAAATCTTCCAACTACCATGGTAGTACAAGGGAACTTTCTAGGGTGATGAGAATATTCTATATCTTGAAAAGATCAGTAGATGAAGTTTCCACCATGAGATATGCATTTTGTTATTGTTAGCTGATTCCAACATATTAGCGCTGTAAATTGCACATCAATGAAAATATATTTAGATTGTTCAGATTTCAGGTATCTGATGTTTCAAAGACACTGCTATTTGTGTTCAGGTGTATAGTCACATGCCCCTGTGGGAATGTGCATACAGACACACAGGGACACATTATACATACCTGGTAACTGAGGTTTCCTGCTAAACCATCTCAAAGTATGAAAGGACAATAAGCAATAGGATAGATGTGTAATACAGTTCTCTTCTGAAATATCTTCTCAGAAATTATGTTATAAATTACTTTTCTGAAACTGGAGGGAAATTCACTTTTCTTTTTCTGTCCAAAATGCCTTTAAATTTGGCTTGCTGTGACACACACACACACACACACACACACACATTTTCATCCCAGGAGTTCAAACTGGACAGTTACAAGCCAGGTGCTCATTTAAAATGATATTGTGATCCTTTTGAAATGGCTGCACTCAGAGATAGGACTCCCATGATGCCATAACAAACCCAGCTTGTGCAAAGGCAAGACTAATTTTAAAACTCAAGTGTTATGTCTGGTATTTTTTTTTCTTGTTCTTCTTATTAACCTCTGCTAGAACTCGTCTGTGCTTGTCATACATAAATCAGAGGATTATAAAAGAACTAGTCAAAGTGGCTGCTTCCTTCTAAGGCTGTAATTTGGCTCCATGAATAATTAATTATTAGACCAGTATGGCATCAGCTCCCCAGAACCCACTATAAATGTGAAAGCCTCACCTTATCGGTTATAATCTTAGCCGCCACAGTAATGTAATTCTTACCATTTACTGCTCTGTTGAATGATGGAGGGGTTTGAGAAATTCAACCCATGACACCTTCTGAAATAAAATGTGAAATAAAGGAGGTTTTGTTTTGTTTTTGTTTTCTGGTGACTAGATTTGATATTCAGTGTAAGGAAGCAGATGTGAATTGCTTTGAGGGTTTTGATTGTTGAGAAGGATGGGATTGTTTCATAGATGCTGAAGCAAATAACAGGACATACAAAAGATTGGTTGAAGAAAACTGTCTGAAAGTAAGGCTTTGGAACATCTTGAGTCTCTGCTGCTGTTAAGGAGGAAATAAATAATGCACCATGGATTGAAGTTGTGCTAAAGATAAGTTCAGTATTTGTTGAAAGCAGACATCTGATATAGTAAGTATTCTATTTTTCATAATGGAATTATAGCTCTTGCATTCTTAAAGGCACCCAGAACTAAAACTGTATGATCCTGCTTTGTTTTTTGCTTGGGTACTTAGCTTTAATACTTGATGAAGCCTCCCAGTCCTTGCTGTTTCTCGCTTTAATATATAATGCCATTTATTTTGAAACCTTATGCAAAAAATATACATGCATTTAAATTTTGTACCCTTTTGTGAACACAGAGTTAGGCTAATTATCCGTGGAAGATGTTTTATATCAATGTTTGAATATTTAGGAATTATGCTCTTAAGATATACACACTTGACTCTATTGAATTGATTGCAATCCTCTAATTAATGTTACAAAAGCCACATTGCTTGCCATTACAGTTCAGAGAAGGAAATAACACTGAAGCTCTGATCTACCCAATGATTATGAAGTGGGAGATTTATCCATATAAATCCTAATAATAGATGTTGTGGCTTAGTGTGCTAAAATAAATGTGCTGTGCTTCACTGCCTTAGCCGTTTCATGTCAGAAATGATTATTTTGTAAATCTCTGCAAACTTTTGTTAATAGAAATAGGAGTGACTTTACTATGTTGAACATACTACAATGATTCTAATGCTATTTGACTATAATTAAATAGGTATCAATTGTAACAACTAATTGTATGGGGTTGGTTCTGGTGTCAGGAATATAGAACAGAGATTTATTTGATCAATAGGTTCGAGGTGAAAATAACCTGGGGGATAATGATACCTTGATTAGTGTCTTTTGCTTCTCTATAGAGTAACCAGTTTTACTGAATTGGCAAGTCAAAGTTTTGCTTGAAATCTATAAGGCATTAAAATGGTGAAAAAAGAGATTGCTTTTAAATTAGGGCAGAGGATCCAGGTGTGACATGCAGCACTTCAAAATCAGATCATATCAAACATTTTGCACTCTGCACATTTGTTTGAACAACAGCATATGAAATAGGGAATTTTGCAAAAGAAAGCGATGATGCCACATCATTTTAAGTACATCAAAACAAAGAGACTGACAATGTCATTTTAGGGGGTGAATTTATTTATAAATAAATAAATTGCTTGAGGATGTGAAATTCAGGACAGATATAGACAAATAATTACATTTGGATGTAAAGTACTTTGTTGCTAACATGGCACTGTTAGAGACTCATTAAAACAACTGACCAGTATTTTAAAAATAAAAAACAAAATGTATATGTTTCTGACTCAAGTTTTCTTTATGAAAAATTTTAATTCATTATATTAAGGGGTAGAGTGTAGTATATAGTATATACTATATTATATTAAGGGGTGAGGACCAGTTTATAGGGGTTCTCTATGAGTAAGTTTGTTAAGGATGTATAGAAGATTACATTTTTTATCCTATTAAAACAAATTACTGTTCATAACTGAAGTATTGCTAAGATCTCCTTTGAGGCCCAAGATGCTAAAGAGTTCCACGAGGCCTGTCAAAATAGAATTTATCTGGATTTGGCCACAGATTACAACTCATACTCTTTTAGTTTTGCTAATACAATTTGACTCCCAATCTTCAGTTTTACCATCTATTTGCACTGTACATTTGAATTTGCATTAGAACTGCAGGATGTAGCTCACGAAAACAAACCAAAACTCACTGCCATTGAGTCTATCCTGATTCATAGAGGCCCACCGAACGAGGTAGAACTCTCTCTATGGATTTCTGAGAGTACCTCTGTATGGAAGTAGAAAACCTCATCTTTCTCCCACAGAGCTGCTGGGGTTTAAACCTCCGAACTGGTGGTTAGCAGGGACCAGGACTCCTTTCGGCCTTTTCTGATTTATCGAAGTTTTTAAAATTAGCTAACTTAAAGACAGCAAATTTAATATCTTTAAGATAACTTTCTAGAGACAATGGGCAAGTGCAACATTTTTTAAGAAAGCAATACTCAGAAGACGTCGTCTGACCTAACCAAGGTATTAAATAAGAGCTCCTTGAACTGAGAGGGGGGGGATATCTAATTTGTTGCAGCCCCTAATTCTCTTGCATTGGTTTTTCCGGTGTCACTTTCAGTTCTGATTTGCCCTTGCCCTGGGTGAGTCTCTGGATTTCCCACCACTGACCACTCTTAAGCCATGATAAGCTTTTAAGCTTGTCCACTTGCGGTCCCTCATCCGCATCCACTTTCAAGTCTTTTTAACGCAGGTAAGATTTAGGCTTTTTTTGAAACCGTAATTTCCAGAGTGTGAGCATGTACAGGATGAAATTATTTTTCCATGTGAATTTCTTAGGATCCATTTGTGTGCTCAGCCTAAAGCGAAACGGAGCTTCTTGCTGTTTTTATGATAGCAAACCCTGCCACTCGCTAGCTATTCACAAACAACATAGTTGTCCAAACTCATTTGCAACTGAATATATGATACTTCCTATTTCATTTGGCTATTATGAGACTTGAACAAGTAATGCTTCTAACATACTTAACAGTTGCCTGGAATATAGCGAATGCTTGATAAATGTCTGAAGGCAGTTTTCTGTTATTCCAAGGAAGTTTATGCTTTTTTCCAAATTCGCTGCAATTGTTTTCTTATATGGATTCAAAATTATGTGAAACCACGATTCTTCCTTGAATGTAGATTTATTTCAGCGCATAGTAAAACCAGTGGTGTCTGTAATTTCCAGCTCACCACATAATCATGCTGTGGTTGGGAAGTCCTTGTGAAAAATGTAACCTCCCATTTTTCTTCAATTAAAATCGATAAATGTAAGTGATTTCATTACTTATAAAGTATATCAGGGAGATATGTAATTGTGTGCAGCATATAATATAATTTAAGGTATGCCAGCTGACTAAGACTAATTATGGGGTTCTATCTTTCCAGAAATATTTACGTTAGCGAACTCGTAAAGGTTAAAAAGTGTCCTGTAGGATTTTTCGGTTCTCTGCTTGCCATTAGACAGCACTCGCTTGTTTCCCAGCCTTAACTCCTGTCTGTAGGAGCTTTCCTGGCTGATCCTGCACTGCAATCACGTTTGGCTCCTTTAATCATTTCCACTGCAAACATTTCAGAAATGCACTTTTGCAGTTTTTGGAAATTTGGTTCCTTATTTATTTTATCATATCTTTTTCCCCCCTCCTCTTTTAAACTTCATTATAAACTCTGGGATTGCATTTTTTTCCCGTTAAGCTCTCCACCTGCCTGTTTATAATCCACCCTCTGCTTGTATTTCTAGAGTGCTCTCTAAATAACTAATACAATTCAGTTCATGAATTCTGATTCAGTAGATCAAATGAATGAATGTAAAATGGTGTAACACTTTAATAGCTTCTTTGAAAATATTTATATTTTCAATGTTACTTTATCTGGATTTTGATCCAAAATCTAACTAATGTAAAAACAAAATATTTGATGAGGTTTTGTGCCCATACCAAAGAAAAGTAACTTTGTGATGACTTTGATTCTAATTATTCAATGACTACTTTTGAAGAGGCAGTGAATTATGAATGTGGCTCTTCTAGCCCATCTCTAACTCCCAACAAACTACCTTTCCCTGCATGGGTCTGGTAGAAAATAGGGACATATATTGATAAAATTCACCCATGTGTAATTGTCATTGAATATACATTTTTCATTTATGTGGTACATGATAAGATTAATACTTCTCTGTGTTCATAGTTATATATCTCAGTTTTAAATGATGGATTCCTTTGAATGAGACCATTATATTCCTTATCTAGGGTAATTTATTGTGAGTGAGTGGGGCATTTAGCAAAGAGGAGAGCACATGGTAAGTATTTATGTAATACTATTTTTGGGCTCCACTTTCTACCTTTAAAGTGCGTAAAGAAAATATTGCAATTCTGCTCAGCAAGTGTTACAGCATCATGTTATTCTATAGAGATGCTGAAATCACAGTGACGCTTTTTAGGAGAACATGAAGAGCATCTTAGTTAAATTCTTTGGATATCAAATTCTAGTTTGGAAAATGACCTTAGAGATCGTTTAGTTCATTACCTGAGTGGGATCCAGGTTCCAGGAGTTTCTCAAGGTCATGGAGCCTGTTTGTGATGGAGTCAGCTACCGAAATCAGGTCTCCTGACTTCTTTATAATGTCCCTTTTAGTGCGCCTTATTTCCTCTGAGTCAGATCGATAAACCCTCCTCTGCTGACATTCAGAAGTCTCTCTGATATTTGCAGATAATGAAGCCTAGTGACTATTTTGGAGTATTACCCCAGAAGCTAAGATAGCTAAAGATATTTTTCACTTTAATAAGCTTTCCTGTGTAAAAAAATCATAATTCATAACTAACTTACTTTTCTGTGAAATAGTAATATATTTCTAATATGTCTGACTCTTCTCTTGTGGGATGAGGTTTGTGGGAAACCCAATAACTCGAGGGAAGGAAGGCAAACAAGAAAGGCGAGTGAGTTATTTCATTCTTAGAATGAGCAGGGTTCCTCATTTGGCATTTTCTTCAGTGACCCCAAAACTGTTCTTTCTGTAGGTAGTCACAGTTTGCTCTTCAGATAGACTGCACAGATTGACAGAGGTTAAAACTCGTACTACACAAGTGTGGCCGTTAGTTCACCACAGTGTGTCGCCAGGTAAACTTTAATGGAAAGCTCAAGATGTTTAATACTTTAATACTACAGAAGCAATTTTGTTAGTCAGGAAAATAGTGCCTGGATTTTAAATATTTCTAGAATGGTTGGGCTTGGAATTTAACATATACCCGAGCCCTTCTCAGGGCACAGTACATCTGCTGGACTGTAATCTAATAAAACAGAACAGGACAAAGAGGAGGTCTATGGCATGTGCTCGGCTAGACCTGCACTTGAGCAGTTTGGGTGGGTTTCCCTGGACTAACTGATAAAGACAGCAGATTTGTAGACACTGCCTTGCTTGGTCAGCTGCCCCTTTCTTCTGGGAGTTGGCCCTCAAATCCTCCTTGCAGCTGAATTCAATAGAATTTTATCCTGACCTAAACATTTAGTCTAAGGGCTAACGTCCCTTCCCATTTCTGCTTGCTAGACCTTCCAATATGAGATTAAGGATCCACCTGAGGGCTTTAGCAGAATGGAAATTAATGAAATCACATAGTTGGAAAGGAAAGTTGGATTCAAACAGAAGAGGTTTTGTCTTAAATTCTTCCTCTTCCAGATTTGTTTTTAAAAGCAGGTCTTACAACCTGTCTTATATCCTCTAGTTTCTGGTAAAATCAAATAGTAGCAGTTCTCACATTCATCACAATTTAAGGAAAATTAGTAGGGACTAAATGTGCCTATACTATGGTGTTAGAATCCATGTTTCAGTAGTGGGTTGGGGGTTATAGTACAGTATAGCAAGTTACTCATTGAGCTGCTAACCTGATGGTCGGCAGTTAGACTCAACCAGCTCCTCCTCTGGAGAAACATGAGACTTTCTTCGATGATGAAGAATTTAGCCTCAGAATCAGTGGATTAGACTTTACTGAATGTTGGTGGGTTAGGTTTGGATTTGGGGTATAGTACATAAGAAGGAACCCTGATGGTGCTGTGGTTTAAACATTGGGCTGCTAAAAATAAAGTCAGCAATTCAAACTCACAAGTCATCTATTCCCATAAAGGTTTCTAGCCTTGAAAATGCCATATAGGGCAACTCTGAGTTGGAATAGGAGTCCTGGTGGATGGTGGGTTGTGTAGGGGATGACCCATTGGGCTGTGTATTAGTCTAGGTACTTTAGAGAAACAAATCCACAGCAACTCATGTATAAGACAGTTTTATGTAAAGAAAGTGTGCATCACGAAAACATCCCAACCCAATGCTGCCCAAGCCCACAAGTCCAACATTAACCCATTAATCCAACACCAATCTACAAAGTCCTCCACCTCCTAAAACAGAGGCAACAATGCCGACTGCAGGAGGAAAACTGAGTCAGTGAATGAATAAGCATCTCAGCACTAGCAGGGGTCTCCACACGGCTGCTCCAGCATGCAGGGCTGCATCGGGATAGGTCCATGTGGCTTCTCCTTGGGGATGGCTTGTAGGAAGTCAATCTTGCAAGCTGAAGCAGGGAACTGCTAAGGCAACTGCACCCTGGTGCGACCATCACAAAGCAAGAGACCCAAGAGCTAGAAAGGCGAGGCTCACCACCCATTTATCCCTCCGCCTTTCAATTAGCCCCACATGTGATTATCGGCCAGGTTGGCACAATTAACTAACTCAGGCTGTTAGCCATAGGCTTGGCAGTTTGTTCCTTAGGAGAATAATAAGGCTTTCTGCTCCCATAACAATTCCCCGTCTAGGAAACCCACAAAAGCATTTTTACACTGGCATATAGGGTCAATAGGAGTCAGAATCAACTCAATGGCAGTGAACTGAGCTGATGAGTTGGAATAGATTTGATGCCAGTGGATTTCTTTTTAATTATAGCTTATGAATAAGTCAATCTTATCTTATGCATCATTATAAGTTGGTGGGAATGCATTGATAACTTGTTTAGTTTTTCATTGAAGCATATGTTATAGATGTGTGCTTATACATACTTATGTATATGTAATCTTACATGTATGTATGTATATATATATATATATATGTAATCTATAATCACAGCACTTTTCTAAATACCTCTTTACTACTTTAAACCAGGATTACCATGAGTTATCCTGAATAATCCCTTCCACTGTTTCTTTCTCTCTTTATAAACCACGAACCATTCACCTCCTAGTATATCCCATGTATAATCTCAAAATAGGAAATTATACAAATAGAGATCACCCGTTATAAGATATTTTTCAAATTTCTGAAAAATCACTAAATAATGTACCCTACCTGGCACTTGTTAAATATTTGTGAATAAGAGGGACTTTTAATTTATTTTATTCAACTTAGATAAAAATAACTGCTATTTAAATTCATTAAAAAATATTTGATTAGATGGAAAGGTGATACTACATCTGATAAAATTCCTCAGATCAAACATCTTTGATGCCTATTATGTATCAGCCATGGCCATTTTGAAGGAAGGTCTATGGTAGATACAAGTTTATAAAAACAAGAGTTTGATTTCTCTAATGCTACTGGAGAAATCATTTTAGTAATTTACTATTCTTGCTGTAATAAATTACCACAACTTTAGCAGTTTATGACAACATCCAGCTGAGGAGCTTCATGGGTCAGAAGTAAGACATTTCATAGTGAAGTTGTACTCAAAAGATTGACAGACACATTAAAAAGAATTCTCTAGAACTCTAGGGGGAAATCTAGGTGCAAATATCGACTTGTTAACTGAAAGGTTGGAAGTTTGAATCTACTCAGTGTTGCTTCAGGAAAAAAAGCTTGGCTATATCCTTCCAAAAGAACACAATCACTGAGCTTGTATGGAGCATAGTTCTGGTTGGACACACATGGGGTCATGATGGGTGGAATTGACTTGATGGCATCTAGTTTAGGGGAAAATATGCTTCCAACTTTATTCAAATCGTTGGCAGAATTCAGTTCCATGTGATTGTAGGATTGAGGATCCGACTTACTATTGGCTAATAGCTGGAGATCATGCTCAATTTCTATGTCTGCCCACACACTCTGATTTGTTTCCCTCTTCAAGGTCAGCAATAGTGATGGAGTCTCCATCAGACCTCTCATTTACTTCGCCTTCTGAATCATCTATCCTGCCTTATCTTCTACCTTTCTCTTTTGCTTCTAAGGATTCAGAATTAGTCAAGTGCTTCTATTGGCTCCACTTGGGCAATCCAGAATGATCACCTTATCTTCGAACCCTGCTAATAATTGTTTTTGCCTTGTGCAAAAAGAGGATGATGAAGAGGAAGAATGCACTTTTGAGTTGACTAAGTGCCTTCACACTTATCATCCTCCATTATCATGACATCTCTTTGAGAGTCGGGGTCGTTTTCATCATTTCATGGATCAGGAAAGGAAGACACGGACCCTGAGAGTCTTTTCTTAGATGCCTTAAATTTAGAATTTAAAATATATTAGTTTCAGTATTCAGAACATGTTGGTTCTTAATCTAATAAAAGAAAACCAGACCCTTATTTGATTCTGTCTATTGTTTTAATTATTTTTCTAATTACTTCATTCTTTCCTTATTTCTTCCTGATTTGTGAATCCTAACAGATTACAAACAAGTTTCAGGGCTGGGGCAGAGATTATTGGGGACAGGGTGAAAATGCCTAGATTAAGAAGCCTAGCTCATTGCTAGTATTGTTGTTTGTTACCATTGAGTTGAATAGGGCTTATGGACGCCTTATGTACAACAGAGTGGACTTTTGTCTGGTCCTATACTTTCTTGAAAATTACCAGCATGTTTGAGTTCATGATTATGACTACTGTTAATCCACTATGCCTAAGGTTTTCCAAGGTCTTGCTGGCCCATTTCTGCTTGGCAGCAAAACAACATCCTCCACTGATGATCTTTCCTGAGGATGCGTCTAAGGCGAGAGTCTGTGTCCTATGATCCATAAAGTTTTCATTATGTAATTTTCAGAGGTAGATTGTCAGATCTTTCTTCTTAATCTATCTTAGTCTGGAAGGTCAACTAAAACTTGTCCACCATC
>NW_022103947.1:1374991-1376871 GCF_000313985.2 Echinops telfairi
GTAGGTAGAAGTTTGAAGGAAAATGAACATTCATTCAATATTCTCAAGCTGTCTTTCATAAGAGAGGGTTAAGTACAAAGGGGAAAATAATAAAATTACAGTGAAAAAACTCCAGCATAGATCACTTTAATTGAGTGATGAAGGTTTATATGACTAGTCAGGAGACATTTAAATTATTTTGCCAATAAGTTGATTCTGACTCATTTTTTGTGCCCTTGAGTAGAACTTCTCCATTGTGTTTTATTGGCTATAATCCTTAAAAAACAAGCAAACAAACAGATCACTAGAACTTTCCTTCAAAGTGTCACCAACTTTTAGTTTAATGGAGTGTAAATTGTATCAGCACCCAAATACCTGCTGGATGAGACATATCAGCCTCATATTTACTTTATAGAGAATACTGAGAGGTATTGCTTGAAAAGTACATAGTCCAGATCACATCAAAACTAAACATCAGATGAACTCAAATATCTTATCAGTACTCTTCATTATATCAGTCTATCATGGAGCAAGAAAAGAAATGTGAAAAAAAGTTTAAATTCAAATAAAACATGAAGTTTATTTCTCATTTTGGTAATTGTTATTTATTAGATTGACTATGAGAAAGTTAATACTATAGGAATTCTGTGAAATATTTTTAAGTCTAAAATTAATTTTCAAAAAAAACCTGGCTTGAACATTAACTAGATTTTTAATATTGAACTACTAATTTAACCTCACTGAGCCTCATATTTCATATCCAGAGGCTAGGATTAATAATACAGAGAAAATGTGAAATTCAATGTGAATAGACAGAGTAGCATAATAATTAAAATTATTTAATACTAAGTAAATTTAAAAGTGATAGAATATGAAAAATTAAAATAATTAGTAAAAGCTTTGAGGTGATTCCAACATAGAAAATCTTGGTCCTGTTATTTAAGACTTTATGCTACTTAAGACTATGGGCCCAGGCAGAATTCCAAATTTTCCCATTTTTACAATATGTAAAGTCTTACTGTAACATCCTAAATATGACAAAGTTAGAGCCATTGGTATATTGCAAATGGTAATTATTTTGCTAATATATATATAATTATTAAAAAATTTGTTACATTGTAAACATAATTTTCCCAAGAGAAATATATAGAAGCAAGCACAGATTAATAGTCAACTTTTATATACATTCATATAGATATCTGAGCCATTATTACTGAATTATTATTATTGTTATTATTAAATTATTATTTAATCTTAACCTAATTGAGAATAGAGATACTAATCTGGTGGTTGTGGGATCCAGCCCCATATCATATGGGCCCTAAGGGGTGATTGTGTAATTGAGGGGTAAATTAAAGAGACAAGAGAAGGCATGCAAGAACTCACCTCTTCCAATGGGGACGGAACCAGAATGAAGCAGTAATGTATTCTCTCTACCCTTATAATCTAGGCATGCAAGCCCCAGTGAGCACATGTGTAACAGAAAGGGGTTGTTTAAAGGCATGCACTTAACAGTAGGGGCAAGAGCTAGGTCATATACAAGCAATAGGAAGGGGAGATGCTGAAGGCATTCATGTGACATGAAGGTACATACAAGTGGGTTCTAGAGTCAAGATGCAATCTAAAATTGCTCATCAGTGAGCTGGTTTAACCTTAAGTGTCTTTGAGCTCTTCTCCAGGGGAAAAAATCTATGATCCTTATCAGAAGGGCGTGGGCCATATTTAGGGTTAGATAGTCTGACTGCTTTTGATGGCAGATACCTTTAGGCAGAAAGGCTTCAAGTAGGTGACTTCAAGAGTATGGTAAGCGACCATGTGTTGCAAACAGTACTTCAAAATTGGCATTATTAATGGGGGGAGGGCATTTAGGGGAATAATTTTACTTAAAAGAATGTGAGTTG
>NW_022103947.1:1379214-1381049 GCF_000313985.2 Echinops telfairi
AACACTAAGGTCAGGGAGGAAGAAACTGAAACATTATACCAACTATTTGAGCCTGAAATATATCAAACGTACAATCAAGACACATTTATAATTATTGATGATTTAAATGCAAAAGTTAGAAGTAAAGACAATGATTCAGTAGTTGAAAAATGAGGCCTTGGTGATAGAAATGAAATTGGATAGAATTCTGCAAGATCAAGGAGTTCTTCAATGCAAATACCTTTGTCCAACAACATAAATGATGACGATATCCTGGGACTTAACCAGATAAGGTGCACAAGAATCAAATTGACTGCATTTGTGGGAAGAGATGATGGGAAAATTAAATATCATTAGCTCAAGCAAGGCCAAACCATCATCATGCAAGTTCCGATTGAAGCTGAAGTAAATTAAAGAAAGTCCAAGATAGTTAAAATATGACCTTAAGCTTGTCCCACCTTGGTCTGGACATTAAACACTGATGATTAAAAACTGGAATTATGTAACACATCAGGAACATCAAATCTGAAGAAAGTAAAAGGTCACAGGAAGAAAGAAACACCAAAGTGGATGACAGTAGAGACTCAGAAATCTGTTGCTGAAGGTACACAACTGAAAAGAATAGCAGAAATGATGAGGTAAAAGAGTTGAAAAGAATATTCCAGTGGCAGTTCCAAAAGCATTATAATTAAAATACCTCACATTAGATAACTAAAAGGGAAGAACACACTTAGTATATTTCAATCTGAGAGATCTGAAGAAAAACTTCAAAAGAGTTTCAATAATGAAAAATTCTATACGTAAAATTTTGAATGATGCCGAATACTTCAAAAGATAGAAGTAATGCACAGAACCTTTGTACCACAAAGGACTGGTTTGTACCCAACCACTTCAAAACGTAGATTACGACCATGAACCAATGTACTCAATGCATTGGTGAGAAACAAGACACAAGGAATTGACTGATTACTAATTGAAATGTTTCAAAAGAACCTGATGCAGCCCTGGAATACTCATTAGTGTATGCCAAGAAATTTGGAAGGTGGCTACATAGAAATCCATATTTGTGCCCTTTCCAAATAAAAAATGACCCAAAATAATGCAGGCATTATGAACAATATCATTGAAAGTCATATGCAAGTAAATTTAGTTTAAGATAATTGAAAAATGTTTGTAGCAATATATCAGCAGTGAGCTGCCAGAAATGCAAGTCAGATTCAGGAGAGGACTTGTAAGGAGGTTCAAAATTACTAATGTCAGATAGATCTAGGCTAAAAGAAGAGGATATCAGAAAGATGTTTATTTGTGTTTTATTGACTGTGTAAAGGCATTTGATTCTGTGGAACATAACAAACTATGGATGACCTTTCAAAGATTGGGGATTCCATACCACTTAGCAGTGTTCATGTGTAACTTGTACAAAGAACAAGAGATAATCTTGGGAACAGAGAAAGGCTTTAAAGGCTTAACATCACTAAAGGTGTGGTGTGCTTCAAGGTTGTTTTCTTTTAGCATGCATATTCAATCTGAAGGCTATATGAATAATCCAAGAAGCAGGATTATATGTGGAAAAATTGGCATCAGGCTTGGAGTAAGTCTCATTAATAAACTGCCATATGTCTATCAGGTGCCCTGGTGGCATAGTTCTCGGCAGTTTGAAACCATCAGCCACTTCACTTGAGAGGAGACTGGATTTTCTATTCCCCAAATTAGTTACAGTCCCAGAAACCCACAGTGGTCTTTCTACCCTGTACTATAAGGTCACTTCGAGTTAGCATCGACTCATTCACGATGTGAATGAGAAAATGTTATTTAAAAATTCTTTGTACACTAGTGGACTTAGTGAAATTAATTCA
>NW_022103947.1:1381912-1384123 GCF_000313985.2 Echinops telfairi
AAATAACTAAATATAAAGAGCATTGAAGTAAAGTTTATCTCTAACCTTAGCTTCATCCATCTCTGACTACAGTTCTTGAATTACTTCCTCACTCATCATATGGAATAATACTCTTTCTTTGGGCCAAGAGGGTGTACTGGGTGATGGAAAACAATTCCTTAGTACAACTTTGCAGGCTTTTTTCTCACCAATGTAGTTTTCCATTTATTAAGTCTTAAGTTCACATTTGAAACCCCTCCAATCACCACAACCTCTCTGCCTTGAATTGAACCTAGCAGAATCCTTCAAAAAAGACCCTGTTTTGTTTGGTGTGTTTGCTTGTTTTTGTGTTTGTCTTTGAGGGCTACATACTGAGACCAAGACAGGTGTGACAGGTGTATAACTGTGTTATTTTGAATGTGATCACCCTGTGATGACAGAGACATGCATAAAACACTTTCTTTGGACTAAAACCTTGTATGTATGAATGGGACCCTTAGTAGCAGTGGTTTTCAATTTACCCTGGTATGTTTGTGGCATTTATTTAGGATTCCTTCTTAGATTAGCAGCATAGTATTTGTAAGGAATTATAATCTCATGGAAAATATTGTTTTAGGGAGAAATTACCTGAAATCAAGTAACATTTATTATTTGCTTAGCTTTTATTCTGATCATCAGCAATTGCAACGGTCTCACAAGAATAGTCTATCACCAAGTAGGTATTTTTCTGCACAACCTAAGAAGCAGTTTGGACAAGGGCATTTCTCTATTGATATCCTGAGAATTACACATCCCTTGAGACCAATTACAAAGGTTCACAGGGTTGTTTTTATTTTGCTTTCTCTTGATGCCTTTTTAATGAGGTCTCCCAGTAAACAGTACGTATGATGCTTTCCTGTTGGAGGCCTGTCTGCCGTCTTCAAACATTTATTAGTAATACATCTGGGAAATGTTTTATAAATTAAATATTAGGAAAATGTACTTTAGGAAAAAAAGTAGTAAGAGGATAATTTATAATTCTCATTTAGGGGAAAATCATGCCAGCAATTTACTAATGGAAGGACACTGAGAGTCACTCTTGGAAATACAATAGCAGTTTATATAATAAATAGGGCTTATAGATGAAGGGAGTTTTCTGCTCTATACTTGGGCATGTGATTCTTTCTGATAAATTTGAACGTAAGAGCTCACTGTTTTTCCCTGAGTGACCACTTGGAAAATAGGGAATAATAAAGAACAAAACTGACCTTCTATTCTGTGTTATCACATAAATCCCCCAAATGACAAAAATACTGTTCCTATATATGCCAATATTGAGTGACTTTAGCTTCCTTATAAGATACAAATGTGATCATACTACCTGTCATGTTATCTGAGGTTTGAGCTCACAGGGGTTTTAGAGCTGTTACTATTGCAATCTTTTCCTTGTGCGGATTAGATACATCAATGAATGTGCAGTTTTTGATGTTTAATGATGTCTGAGGCCATCCCTATTTACAACTTACTGATGGCCTCATAGCTTTTAAATTATTAAGCTTTGAAGATTATTTTGAGATCCATTTTTGCACATGTGTGGCAGATTTTATACAATGGGAATTTGCCTTCCTGGAGACTCTGGGACTTGCAGTATGTCTGTGTAGTAGGTGACTATCTTACAGGCTTGTTTTGTTAAGGGAACACTCACAGTAGCTCTATTCATTCCCTGGAATTTAAAGGGAAGAAAATCATAATTCAGAGGGGTCATCTTCCAAGATGGTGTGACTCCCAGGGAGCTAAAGCATACTCGTTTTGCAAATTTATACAAATATTTCTAATGAAACATTTGTTTGTTAATAGTTTCCACCTGTGTTTTTAATAATGCTCACTGGCCAGATATAAACATTTTAATGATAAATGTAATGAATTAATAACTTACAAATACTTTATGGTTAATATTGATTTAAAATAAAAAATTTAAACATTTTCTTTTTTGAATTAGGCTAACTATCCATTTTATTATCATATCGTGATATATATTTTCCATAAAATTACATAAGAAATTCACATGTAGTATGTGTATGATTATGTGACTATATACTACACAGCTATAGGAATGTATATGCTTATATAATTATGTATCTGTATATAAAATTAAGTAATTTATACACGCATTGCCATAAGGATTTTACGCAGTTGCTACTTTGATTACTGAGTTGATTGTCCCTGGTGACAGCGATCCATTGCCATGCTCTG
>NW_022103947.1:1384746-1386737 GCF_000313985.2 Echinops telfairi
GTATCCCATAACCTCATATACTGCATAGCTGGTTTTGTGGCTGGCAGCCATAAAGAGATGACCCTAGAAAGCCTTGTGTAGGTTTCTAAGGTTCTGAAAAACACATCAAAAATGAATACCCTTTACAGATGTATTTTCTATGCTACTCTTTAGAACATGTGTCGCTTACTGAGATACTAAAAATCAAAAATTGGATCAGCTCATTTATGTGAATGAGATTAAGAAGAAAGTATCCTTTTCTAACTTCAGTTTTTATAAGGGCAATTTGACTGTTGGACTCTGCTCATGAAAAATTAAAGGTTTTTTAAAAAATAAGTTTGTATTAATCATCAGAACTATTTCTTGATACCTCGCTAGTTTTGCCTTACCTGTCTAATCTTTCGTATCTGAATGAGGGTGCCCACCAACCACAGGTGCAAACTTTGTTTTTAAATGGATGCTTACCTTAAACTTTGTTTTTAAATGGATGCTTACCTTAAAAATGACAAAGTTAATGAACTTTCTTTTTTGGTTATTATCAGTTAGTTGACTTAGAAAGCCTTGTGCATGCTTATTTTTTCAGAAGTATTGGACTATGCAGAAGTATTGGATTGTGCACAGAGGCATCTGAGATTTAACAAATGGACTTCAAATTTAGTTCTTTTGTTGGAAGAAGTGATAGTATTAATATAAAAGAATTTGTAGTTTTAGCTCTAGATGACTCACTTGTTGAGCTTCCTGAGAAATCTTTTCAAAGTAAAACTTCATTTTGTTTTTCCATTTGGGCTCCACACTGCCTCTTCTTTGATTCAGCAAACGAATTGCTTTTCCTTTTCTTTTCCCATGCCCCTCCCCTACTCCCTTGTTTGGTTGATTTATTCCTCTATTCTTCCTTTCTTCTCCTTTGTTAATGAACGAAAATTTAAACCTCTGGGAAAGGGTATTGGATCTTTTCCTCTGAGACTGTCTTGTTGCTTACATCCCATTATGTTTTGCAATTTTTCTTTAATTTGATGGTATTGCAATTGGAGCCATCCTTTCCCCTTTTAAATTGAAGTATTATTTTCATATAATGTGAAACACATCTTAAGTGCATGTCTTGAAATATATTCATAACCACAACCCAGATTAAGAGATAAAACATTTTCTTTATATATAGATTTTATTGGGGGCTCTTAGAACTCTTATTACCATCCATACATCAGTTGTTTCAGGCATATTTGCACATATGTTGCTATCGTTCTTTTCCAGACATTTGCTTTCTATTGAGCCCTTGGTATCAGCTACTCTTTTTTCCCCACCCTCCCTCCCCATGCTCGTGGCTCCTTGACAGATTATAAATTAATGTTGTTTTCATATCTAATACTGACCGTTGTCTCCCTTCCCCCATGGTTTCTGTTGTTTTTCCCCCTGGAGGGTGGGGGGTGTGGTTATATGTTGATCATTGTGATGGGTTCCCCCCTTCCTCCCTTCCTCTCTCCCCCTTCCCCTGCCCCTTCTGGTATCAGTATTCCTATTCCTGTTCCTGGATTCCATGTGTCCTGAGCTTTTATCTCTTATTTATACCTATGTACATGCTCTGGTCTAGTCCAGAATGAAAAGCAGCACTAGGGTCATGATAGTGGGGGTGAGGAAGGCTCAAGGATCCAAAGAAATATGATGTGTTCCATTAGTGCTTTATTTCACCCTGGTTGACTCATGACCCCGTGACCCCTCTGTGTGTGTGTGTGGGGGGGGGATGTTTTATTGTTACAGATGGGCTTTGAGTCTCTGCTCTGACTACCCTCGAGGTCAACAATGTGTTTTTATTTTCTTGTTTGTTTGTTATGAATCTTCTGATGCCTGTTACCTGGTCCTGATGACACCTCATTATTGTTCCTGATGGTGTGCTTCTTCCATGTGGGCTTGTTGCTTCACTGCTGCATGGCCACTTGTTTACTTTCAAGCCTTTAAGACCCCAGGCCTTCAGCACATTTGCTTATGCACCCATTTTGTCAGCAATGATTGTGCTG
>NW_022103947.1:1387347-1406705 GCF_000313985.2 Echinops telfairi
TCCTTGGGGAGTTCTGGATGCTGCCCCTCCTAGCCTGAAGTCTATATTTGGGACCCTTCAGGGGCTTTGTGGTTTGGCTTTGCTCTAGTTGCTCATCTGTTATGGCCCCTTCTTGGTTTGCCCCACTGCGAGGGGTTCAGACCACGCTATCTCCCCGCCATGTGTATCATTATTGCCCTCTGTCACAGTACGATCCAGTAAGGGGACAACATGCCATGAGCTATTGTCAACTCTACAGTCCTCTGGGCCTTAGCAGCTCCGGTCAGGGACATTGTCTTCTGGGCTTGGTGTGCCAATATGGATCTAGGCCAATTGTCCCTTTCTCTTTTTCTCTCTTGGTTTGCTTCTGTGTGGGCATGACATGCTGGCCCTTTTCCCCCACCTGAAGGTTTAGTGTCATTCTCTGTCACACACACTTCTAGGGCAGGGGTTAGTTTAGCTCTGGTTAGGGTTGGCCCTGTAGCCCAATCTTTTCATGCATTCCTTCACGTGGTTATGTTGCCCTCATGGTTTGGTGCATGATGGTGGGGTCTGTATGCACACTCCCAATTCTGTGGACACATAACCAATATTCTCCGCCTGGGTGGGTTAGTGTCCTCCTCTGCCCATGCCATCATCTCAGTTTCTCCCCCACCTTTTCCTCCCTCCCCTGCCCTCCTCTTTCTCCTTCTTTGTGTTGGATTAACATGTACTTCCTTGGGTTTGGTCTGACCTCCACCCAACTGCCTGTACTACAGCCCATATATTGTGAGATAAGTGTCTTTTTTTCTGTACCTACTAGCACATTATATTTTTAACCCTTCTTCTCAGCCAGTTCCCATGCCCTTCTGTTACAATAGGATAATTTTGCCTTTATTTGAAATTCTCATTTGTGGAATCAGGGACTATGCACTATTTTTTGAAGCTGGGTTGTTGTTGTTTTGCTCAACCTATTTTTTTAAAGATTTATCCATGTTGATACAATATCCAGGTGTATAGTCTTTTTAGTGTTCCTTTTTACTCCATGATGTGATTACTCCATGCACAATTCATTCTCCTTTTCGTAGATATATCTAAAGTACATTTATACATGTATTTGTCAATGGCTATTTTGTCATCTAGGTATAAGCATATGAGGTAGAAATTCACTCTTTTAATTCTCATGGTGGGATAACTATTCTAAAATGAACATATGTCTGGAAGTTCTTGAAAACTCAGAAATTACTTACAACTATAGGTTTTAAGGCAAATCCTTTAATTTTGTATGTCTATCTACTCAGAATAAATATATCCTCATCCAGAACTTTGTTTTCCTCCCCTATATTTAGATATACTCTATGTCATGAAGTAGATGTTGATTCGTTGCAACCTTGTAGCATTTCTGAGTTTATAAATCTTTACAGGAGCAGTCAGTCTCAGCTTTCTCCCTTGGAACAGCAGGTGCATTTGAATTGCCAATCTTGCAGTTGGCAGTCTAATATATAAGCCACTACACTAACTATAAACTCATTGTCATTGACTTGAGGCCAACTAATAGCAACCCGATAGGGCAGGGTAGACTATCCCATTAGGGTTTCCAAGACTGTAAAACATTACGGGAGTAGAAAGTCCCATCTTTCTCCCACAGAACAACTGGTGGTTTGGAACTGTTGACGTTGCAGTTAGTAGCCCAGTGGAGAACAATTAGGCCACCAAGGCTCCTAGAGTATCAACTTTTCTTTCTTGCTTGCTTTTTTAACATTTCTTTTTATATCCCACCATCTCTACCCAGAAACAAAGAGACCTTTGATTGCTTGATCTTGGATATTTTGGCACTAAATTGATACTTAGTAGCTGCTAACCACAAATTTGTTGATTCAATTCCATGGTAAGGGGCTTCAGTACTGTTTAATGAGTTAATGATGTTTAACTAGAAGATCTAAGGTACATCAAAATTAATGTTCTTATTAATCTTACACCAAAAATATTATTAACTTTTAGTTTCTGTGTTAGTCTGGGTAGACTAGAGAAACAAATCCAGAGACACTCATATGTGTGTAAGAGAGAGATTTATATCAAAGAGTAATTATATATTAAGAAAACATCCCAACCCAGTCCAGATCAAGTCCATAAGTCCAATATTAGCCCATATGTCTGATACTGGTCTATAAATTTCTCTTCGGACTTATGTAATACATGCAATCATACTGAATTCAGGAAGATAACAGGCCTGTGGATGGAAAGTCTTGTGACTCCAGTGGTGGTGGAAGAATCGCCAGGGTTCTGGCTGACATCAGTGTGGCTCCATATGGTTTGTCATCAGGAATATGAAGCAGGGAAAGAATTCCCACAATCCTGATGAGAAGGCCACAACCATAAGGAGAGATCAGGCTGAGACCTGAATGACAGACTAGACTCCACCCCTTTACTCTTATTTATCAAGTTGACATGAAATTGTTTAACTACCACAGACCACTCCTTGTCAACCTGACACACTTACACACTATTTAGCCATATATAATTCTTAAAACAAGGACAATGGTAAAATCATATTTGTGCCAGAGAGGAAAAAACTAAAAAGCATACAATTCAATATGTGAAGCCTGATTTAAACATAATGTTCTATAATTGAACAAAACAGCAATATTCTATGTCTGACAATTGCAGTTCAGCGAACACCTACACCTTATTCCTATAACCCTATGAATATATTACCCCCACTTATTAAAGTTTGTGAGTAAGCCACTTTACGTCGTTATCCTCTCCATTTTGGGTATCCAATTTATATACTGCCCACTAACATCAACCCAGTGCTCTGAGGAGACAAGCATGCTATTTAATGTGAAGAATCTTCATTCCAGTTGGAAGCTTGTGAGTCTGCATCCATAAGCAATGTCAAATTAGGACAAGCCATCCATCAAGTCAGCAACTATGTGCACCGATTGACAGGCTCAAAAATCGTCTCTTCATCTGGTCGGGTTTTGATCAACTCAATGTGGGCCACCTCACTTAGCCTCACCAGGGTATCCATTGGTCACATCACCTTTAGACCATGGGCCCAATCACAAATTCTCAACAACCCTTGCCCTCGTCTGCTAGGTCATGAATTTCAGACCAGTCAACCCTTTCTTGTCTTCTCTTCTTGTCCCTGTGAACTAGGTCTATGGGTGTCAGTGGCCAGACTCAACCTGTTTCTTTATTGCTGCATTTCTATCAGTTCCACTCAACAAGTGAATCCAACCCCACTCATGGTACCAATTGTATTAGGCAGGGTTCTCTAGAGGAACAAAACCAGGAGGCTTGGGAATATATATATATATATATATATATATATATATATATATATATATATATGGATTGGTTTATACAGTGAGAATGAGTATTACAGCTAAATAGTTCACACAGCAGAATAGAAGGCTCCATTCAACTCAATTTTATGGAACAGTTAATATACTGGAAGTTTTTCAACTCAAGTGGTTGGTGGGTCCAAGATCCAGGACACAGTCTTCCCTCAGGCAAGGCAGGCAGAGTCTGCCTGCAGGCAGCAGGATAGGTCAGCAACTCAGTAGCTCAGGAGCTTAGGGAAGCAGGCCTTGATGGGAGCTCAGACTCAAGCATAGGATCTACCTGCCTTAAGCTCATGCAATGTATGAAACAGCAATGTGATGAAGCAGGTCTCAAAGGAGCCACAAGCTCTAGTGACAGGGTCCACAGGTTGACTTGTGCCATAGGTAGTGGAGCAACCAGGTTGAGGCAGAGAACTAGCTAAAGCAGCACCATGCTGGTCCTATTACCAGGGAACAAGAGGGAGATGGAAGGCAGACTATCTTTATTTATTTTGGTCATCCTCCAATCAAACTGCAACCTGATTAAACTTTGCCCATATGTTCCTATTGGCCTAGTTGGCACAATAAACCTAATTATCATAGTGTCATAAAAATATATAATTATATTTTTATCAAAGGTATGGGCTTAATATGAATAATTCTTTTTCAGGGTCACAACAGAATTTCATTATTTTAGATTAAAATATTTCTAAGACAAACTATGTACATTCCCAACCAAGTAGGTGATGACAGTTATAATTAAATTAGAAACATTGATCATATCATTGTACTGCCAACTTTTTAAGTGTTTTGTTGTTGTTTTCTTCTCAGGCTACTATCATATCATATCATATCTTAGTGTTTCAATATAGTTCTCTACTCTTTTCTACCAAACACACTTAGAAACACACACTTTCTACCAAATAATAGAAGATACTTTGCTTCTGTTATACTCTGTTATATCAACTAACCAGTCATATTAGAAATAGCATGGAATTTGAGATAAAGTGCAGGGGCTTTAGTTCATGGACTGTATAAGATTTGTTTGGGAAACGTTTCTTAATGAACTTTTGTTTAGGTGAATAGACAATTCTCTGGCATGTAATTTAAACGTTGATCTTGGGATAATCAATTTTTTCAGGTGCCGAATAACCAACCTATTCAGGTACAAATGACATTTTATAGTTTTCCATGTAGTGAGCTAAAATGGGCATTGCTGTTGTGTAAGATCAAGCCCATGCCAACTCACAGTATCCTAATGTGATACAGTAGAACTGCCCACTTGTGTTTTCTAGGCTGTCATCTTCACAGGAGCAGATCATGGTGTCCTTTATCCTAGAACCATTGGTGAGTTTGAACCACCTCCCTTCCAATGAGCAGTCCAGCACTTAACTACTCAACCACCAGGACTCCTTAGTAAGAGCACTGCTGTTGCTAAGTGCCTTTGAGTTGGTTCAGACTCACAACAATCCTGTGCACAGCAGAAGAAAGCCGTACCCAGGTGCCACCCTACTCACCATCTGTGCTGGTTAAGAGCTCATTGTTGAAGAGCATTAGCATTTACTAAAGTATTCTTTATGAAAGCAGTTAATCAGAGACCCTCCATCAGAGAGTGCTTCTATAGCATTCATGTTATTCCTCTGGAAACTTCTCTGCATTCTCAACCCCTAATTATTACTTTTTCTTTAATTACGAGCGTGAGTTTCCTTTTGATTGTAGATCCTTCTGTTCTTAGTCTTTTTAGCCTACATATTTTTCATTTATCTTTGTTTTGGACTTTCATACTATTATTTTCTCCTTAGGCCATGTTTAATAGAATGTTTTATTTAATTTTTTATTTTACTGTATGCATCTATCCATTCTGTGAATATTACATGCACCTTAGTCATGATTTTAATATCTCACATTTTATTAATTTAATTTGTCTATTTATTCCATTTTCATACTGACATCATTTTAAAAATATTTCCTCATGTATTATGCAGTTGGTACTTACTAATAGTTATATGTGGAAATGATACTGCATATTCGGTTTACAGTCTTTCTGCATTAAGTTGAAGCCATTGCACTCATCATTATGTACCTGCACAGCAGTATTGACAGCGGTATTGAATAATTATAGAATAATTGATACAACTTTTGACAACAGATCTATTTTATCTATTATGCATCCTAAATATGAATTTTTACAACTGTAAAATCAAGGCAGAATTACATAATATTTATGAAAATGATCTGGAATCCAATGACTTAAAATCATTTTTTTTAAGTAAAATATTACAACCACATGTCAGAAAACGTTAATAGTTCAGGAAAGGAATGGGATTACTAATATTCCCTTGTCATACAATATGAAATTTTAGTACACTTTACCTCCAGATGCTTTCTTAGGCATCTAACATACAATGTAGTTTTTAAAATTTTCTTATTAAGAGAACATTTAGTAAGTCTTAAATGGGGTAAGAACAAGACGAAGGTAGAGAATGAACCTCCAGATGAGGGAGATCATTAACCCGAGGTCATGACCGACATGTATTGTGTCGGATATACCTACTGGCTCTCCTGTGATTTGAGGTGATTTATTTGATTTACTATGTCTTGAGTTATACCTTGTGAACCAGATGGTATTGAACCTACGTTAACAAACTGTAGTAATGGTCATCAGAGACGGGATTGGCCGAAGTTAGGAAGGTGTATCTTTGATGTTCAGCTGCCCCTCGCGACTCTGAGCTCAACCTGTCTCCCTGACACTCCATCCTTTCCGCCCCCTCCCAGATGACAAAAGAGATTTTTCTTGAAAAAATGTCTAAAGTGCAGATAGCCAGGACAGATAGGAGTGCCCAAGGAAACGTTCTGAAGGGTCAGGGGTGCCCTTGATGGTCTGAAGATGGCTCGGGGGAACCCGGCTCTAGGAGGTCCTGAATGAGCAAGCCTGCTTACCTTGGCAAAGGCCCCTCGTGCAGAACCTTCTAGAGGTGAGATGCATTTTCCCAGCTGTCTCCGAATGGCTTCCTCCAAGCATATTTTAAATTGTGCTCAAGTGACATTCAGAGTTGGGAGGCCATTTCAGAATACCGGGAATACCGGGAGGTCCTCTATAAATCTCGATCAGAACCCTGTTTAGCATCAGAATTCTCTCTCCAGTAACTATTCTGAAGGCACTTGGCAGACACGCCCTTTACCCTGCTTTTGACCATCAAATGGAAGTACTTGGACACTTGTAGACGTCAGTTCTCATAAAAGCTGCTGGGTTCAAGGTGAACTGATACGATGTGTACCTTTCAAAGAATATTTTTAGTCTGCAGGGGGATTTGGATTTTTGTCCTCCCCCCTCCTTTATTTTTATCCCCACTTGCAACACAATTTAAATGGAGACTCTAAAATGAAAGTTAGCATATTAAATTTACCTTTCCAATAATCTTCTCTCCACTTAGGAACCCTGGCAGTGTTACCTGAAACTGAGCTTGGAACAGAATTGGGTGGTGCTCAGTTTACAGTGAGGCAAATCACATGTGTGCTCCCAGGGACCGAGCTCTTTCATCTCTTTGACTCAAGGTTTCTCTGGGCTAGCGGCTTCCGTGAGGGGCAGATGACTCAGAGTCAGTCCCCCCGAGTGCATCTTCTCAAGTACCCTTCAGTGAGACTGAACCCCATTCTCGAGATGACCCCGTTTCTTACCTCCCCGTTTCTATCGTGGGCTGAATTACTGTGCCGTGTGCAATTTTAGTGTTTTTGGCGGGGTAGGGTGGGAAACAGAAAATAAAATCTGTTTTTTAGCAAACAAGCAAACAAACAGAAACAGTAGTAACTTTTTCAAGTTAGACTAGACCTTCAGAGTAGAAAGTACCCTGTTTCCCCGAAAGTAAGACATGCCCCCAAAATAAAACCCACTTACAATTTTGCCTCTCACTGAAATATAAGTCATCCCTCTGGTAAGGCCCCCCGAAGCTACCATAACTCTGGACTCTGGACCGAAGCGTCAGGCGCCACCGCGCAGCTCACTGTTGGCCGCAGCGCAGCGGGAGCAGATAGGAAGTGCGAGGTCTCTTTTAATAAAACAATAAACAATAAATGTGTACCGTCTTCTTCTTCATGGAAAAATAAGGCATCCCCTGAAAATAAGACCTATCGCATCTTTGGGAGCAAAATTTAATATTAGACACTGTTTTATTTTCGGGGAAACAAGGTAAGCAGTCAGTAAATGTTCATTATTCTGACTATTCACACAACCCGGATCATTTTTATTCCAAATATATAGAAGAAAGGAACTCTGGTGGTGCAAAGGGTTAATGACCCAGCGGTTTACTGAACAGCAGGCACTTGAACCCACCTATTGGCTCTGAAAAATAAAAATCTGATGATATGCTTCTATAAAGATTACAGACAGGAAAACACTATAGGGCATTACCTCTGTCGGGCACCAGAGGTCCCTATGAATGGAAATAGAATAGAGAGGGTCTAACAATAACAACAGCTCACTCTTTAAAAAATAAGGCAAAACTGATCCTCATCTTAAGCAAACTCCTTTGTAAAAATACTAAGGCAATCTGCGTTCAAGGTCTCACCAGATCCTATGTATTTACATGTAGTAAGGGATGTAGATTGATCTACTATTTTTTGCTACTGAAATTGTCAAAGCCCTCATTTCAAATCACTCACTTCAGATCTTGTATCTCCACTTTTGGTGAGCCAAAGTGAATAATACACGTAGAGAGATTTTTTTCTTGACTACAAATAATGAAGTACTAGAGTTTGAATTGCTTTAACAATGGTCCTGATTGAATCATTTTCAACTGCTTATTTGCAGAATCCAAATATTACTGCTATGAATAACATAAGAAAACCTACATTCCTCTTTTGAAACACTAGCATTGTTTATTAAGGGAGAACAGGCTGGGTATGGAAGAAGGGTTAGCATCACAATTTTTTTAACCTATAGATATGTCCCCCTAAAATCTCGATATGAGGTCCTGACATTTAAAACATTATATTGAAATTATTGTTCCATCTACCTACTGTTGTTGGCTATAATGTATTTTACTGTTGTTGCTGTTAAACCTTTTACAGGTTTGATGCTAACAGCTAAGTTTAGCCTAACTTGCACACTGATATCCTGAGATAGTTGATTGCCAAGAGGGACGCAGTCTTAAATCTCCCTCTTATGAGCTCTCGGGACATCACTTCTAGTGTAAGGATGAAGGATGACGTGGGAATACGACTGGAAAAATGCTGGAAATATGATCCTCCTAACTTGGGATTTCAGAACTTTGTAACAATTGAGGAAGAATAACACAACAACAACAACAAAATCAATTGCTGTAGAGTTTCTTCCTGACACATGGTTAACTCATGTATCTAAGTAGAATAGTGCTCCACATGATTTTTAATATATGTTCTTTTTTTTTTACTGTGGAAACGATTGTGTTTAAATCAAAAGAAACATTTTGGTTAATATCCAAATCCTTAACCATTTACATCACTTGCGGACTCATTGGATGGCGGGTAGGTGGGGGGTGCCCATGTTTTTCATATACCCAAGATGTTAATTTAATTACTTATATAGATACTTCATCACTATATTATATTGTAACTACTTGGGGGGCACATTTTTTGGTGTTGATTTTCCCTTTCTATACTATGCAATATGGTAGTATGGTAGGCTATAAATTGGGCTGCTAATTGGAAGGTCAGCTGTTCTAACCTACCAACTGCTCCTTCAGAGGAAGATGTGACTCTCTGCACTTGTGAATGTTTACAGTCTCAGAAACCCAATGAGCTAGTTCTATTCTGTCTTAAAGGGTGGCTAGGAGTAGGAATCAACTTGCTGTCATTGGGTTTTCAGTTTGTCACTTCGTAGATTGTATTAGGCCAGGTTGACTAGAGAAACAAATTCAGTGACACTCATATACAAGAGCTTTATATCAAAGATTAGTTGTTTATTAATAAAACATCCCATCCTGGTCTAGATTAAGTCTACAAGTCTGATATTAGCCCATAAATCTGATACCAGTCCATGGATCACCCTTCAGATACATGCAATGAAATTGAATGCAGGAAGATCACAGGCTGGTGGGTGCAGTGTCTTGTGGATAGAATGGCTGTTCTCAGCAAGTCTCCACATGGAGTGTCAACCAGAAGAGAAGGGAGACAGGAAATTCCCAGAATCCTCATGAGAAGGCCACACCCACAACCAGACATCATCAGGCTGTGACCCAATTAACAGACTAACTCCACCCTTATATTTATTTATCAAATTGGCATGCAATTACGTAAGTACCACATAGATCTTAAAAATAACTTTCTCAATAAATGAAGCAAGCATATTAGCTTTAAAAAAGTGAACTAAATGGTATAAGCCCCTGAGAAATGGTAATGGGAATAGCAATAACATGAGGGTGGAGGAAGGTGGGAGGAACAAGGAACCAACTACGATGATTGGCATATAACCCACCCCACCCACCACTGTGGACAAACAACAAAAATGTGTGTGAAAGGAGAGAGTAGACAGTGTAAGATATGAAAATAATAATTATTTATAATTCATCGGGGGTCTATGGGGGTGGGGGAGGGGAGAGGAGCTGACACCTAGGGCTCAAGCAGAAGGAAAATGTTGTGAAGGTGATGATGGCAACCTATGTACAAATGTGTTTGACACAATTGATGTATGGGTCTTTATAAGAGCTGTAAAAGTCCCCAATAAAATGATTTATTAATAAAAAAAACAAATAATGTGACGCTAAAATATATATGTATTAAAGAATTATGTAAAATTATTCTCACAGAAATGTTATTGGGTGGTTATCATTAGCTATAAATTCAAAAGATTAAAATACTTCTTTGTAATTATATATATATGTTTACAATGATCATCTATTATATAATCAGAATTAAAATAATATGTTCATAGTGTATGTCAAAAGAAAATAAACAAACACTAACTAGAAAAGAAATAAATGATATTCTCAAAAATTACTTACCCCCAAATTGTCACATCTAGACCTTCAAAGAACAGATTTTTTTAAGTTCTCTCTTTTAAAAATTATTATTAGTAGGGATTTAATGTATTTTAAAAGTTCTCTCTTTTAAAAATTATTATTAGTTGGGTTTTAATGCATATATCACATCATTCCAAATTTCAATTATGTCAAGCAAACTGATACCACTATCAGTTTCCAAATATTCTTTTACAGCACAGACTCCTTGACATCCTCTCCCATTTACTCCGCCACCATTTTACCTCCCTCCCCACAAACCCCTTATTCTACTTGCTGTCCCTCTAGGTTCGTTGATCCTAAGTTTCATACACCAAAAATCAGAAAAGCATAGAACACAGCTTCAAGAGGGTGACCTCCTGTGACATAACACCTCTGAGATACACTCTAATATGAACATACAAAAACCGCATTAAAAATAGAAACCAAAACCAGCCTGCATCATAGTGGGGGACGGAGAGGGTGGGGACTATTGACAAGGTTTTAACTGTTCGGGTCAATGCATGTCTTTGATCTACTATACTTCTCTCTTCCTAGCACTCTGTTTAGTGATCACTTTCCTCTTACCCCTCAATTGTATATAGGGGGAATTCTCAAGAGACTTATTTCCTAAGTGGTTCCACAAATGAATCTTGGGGTCCCACTGTCATCCATTGCATTCTGCTCACCAGATTCTCACAATTTACATTCCAATACCAATCCCTCCTACGACTGATGGATTTCAATCCTTCAGTGACTGATGATGGTATGCTTCTTCCATGTGGACTTACGCAGTTTACATCTCGCTTAGGTAGCTGCTTGTTTGGAGATGAACCTTTAAGACCTCATATGCTATTCTGTCTGATAGCTGGGAACCATCTAAATACATCACCACATTTTGCTATAGCACCTGTAACGTCTGTGTTCCCTTCCTGAGGGCTAGTATCACTATAAGAACGAATTGTTCTTAAGTTGGAGGTAGAATATAGTGAAAGCCCCAAATCCATTCAAAGATCTATGCTTTTTTTTTATGTTCCTGTAACATGGGAGTTAATCAAACAGAATTTTACAATCGCTTCAATAATAAGTCTTCCAACATGATTTTCCTTCC
This sequence comes from Echinops telfairi, assembly GCF_000313985.2. Classification (NCBI taxonomy): domain Eukaryota; kingdom Metazoa; phylum Chordata; class Mammalia; order Afrosoricida; family Tenrecidae; genus Echinops; species Echinops telfairi. Next base: position 1,398,714 of record NW_022103947.1, read on the forward strand.
TGAACCTCTTGACATCATCGCCCTCTTATCTCCCCGACCCCTTTATACCTGAAACCATTGTTACATTTGTTTTTTGTATAGGTTCAAAGTCCTGGGCATTCATTTACCAAAAGCAGAGACACAAATAACACAGCTTCAAGAGGGTGTCCCCCATTGGTGATGTACCTCTGAGATACATTCTCATATGACCATGCATAAGCAAAATATAACACAATGGCCGTCACAGGGTTGTCAGAATCAAATGTATCTTAGCACAGCATGCAGGGTGTTGATGTAGCCAGACTTGTTTGTCTGCCAGCTAACAGCACACTGCTTTTGGTACAGCTGTCTTCCACGTCCTCAGACACCATGTGTTTTCCAACTTAAGTCCTAAGGTTACAAGTGTGTCTGAGAAGAGTCCCATAAACCCAGGCGAGTTCCTGTGTGGGGTCTCACCTAAGCAGCCTCTGGAGCATGTTGTGAGCTCTAAAGATCCAGGATTCAGTGTCCATAGGTTCCATGGCACCCAGCCGGGGTCCCGGGATACCCCCAGATGCCCTACGTATATTCTTCCCACCTGCTGTATGCTATTAGAGACCCTTCCCCATCTAATGTTCCTAAGTGCATCCTCAGTCTCTCCTCCTCCTACATAGAGGTCAGCCTTCCCTCCCTTCCCCTCAACAGACATGCGCAGACATGTTCTCCCCAAAGTAACCATTCCCTCTCTCCTCTCCTGCACTGCCCCTCCCGTCTGTAGGTCTCCTCCCTCTGACAGGGCCACCTCCCTCTCTGAGGGGCCAAACTCCAGATCCACATGTCTACTACTCAGCAGACAGTATTCCCCCCCTCTCCCCGATCCATTTGGTCCCAGCTGTGGTGAGGCACCCTCTGGCCAAGCGACCTTCACTATACCTACCTGGAACAGATGATTTGTGGTTCTTTGGCATTGATCTGGCTCTTAACCAGGCTGTCTGGTTCCCAGTCAGAAGACTGGATGACCTGCAAGCTTGAGTTGTGCCCAATCTGCTGCTTGTTCTTACCACAGTGGACTCATACAGTATTTATCTTTTTGTGTTTGACTAACTGCACTCAGCATAATGTCTCCCAGATCCCTCCAGAACTTGAGGTGTTTCATGGTTTCATCATTGTTTGTTAGGGTTGCATAGTATTAATTGTCTGAATGTACCAGAGTATTTTTATCCACTCTTCTGTTGATGGGAATTTAGATTGTTTCCAACCTCTTGCTAGTGTGAACTGTGCTGCGATGAACATAGGGGAGCAAACATCTGTTTGTGGTCTTTTTTTTTTGTTTCTTTGGGGTATATACCTAGTAATGGCATTGCTGGATCCTGTGGTAATTCAATTGTCATCTGTTTTAGGTATCACCATATCATCTTCCACAGTACCTGTACCTAATTACCAGTCCACCAACCGTGGATAAGAGTTCCTATCTCACCACACCTTCTCCAACATGTGCGCTTCTAAGTTTTTGCTTTTTTTAAATTGAGCTACAGGTATAAGCATTAAGTGGTACCTCATTGTTGATTTGCTTTACATTTCCCTTAAGGCGAATGGCCTGGAGCATTTCTTCATGTGTTTATTACCCATTCCAGTGTCATGCTTTGTGATTCGTCTGTTCAGGTCTTTTGCCCACCTCAGAGGGCTGTTAGTTTTTTTCTTTTTGTGAGCTTGTAAAATACTGTCAATTTTAGTAATTAATCCTTTGTTATGTCATTACTAATATCATTCCACAGTCTGTGGGCCCTCTTTTTACTCTTTAATGAAGTCTTTCGATTTACACAAGTGTTTTTTATTTGTAATAGATCCAATTAATCTCTTTGATCTTCTGTGGAATGTGTTCCCTTTGTTATTTCTGATAGCACGTGTAGTCCCTGCACTAGGGCTCCTAGCTTTGTCCCATTTCCCAATTCATCATCCTGATAGCTTTGGGTTTTAATTTTAGGTCTTGGATCCACCTTGAGTTAGTTTATGTGCATGAAGTGAGACATGGGTCTTGCTTCATCCTTCTGCACGTCGGTATCCACCTTCTCCAACACTGTTTATTGAAGAGAGCATTTAATTCCCATTTAATGTTTGTTGGGCCTTTGCAAAAAATCAATTATCTATATGTAGATATTTTTATTTCTGGGTTTTCTGTCCTGATCCATTTTCTGAGTATCTATCATTACACCGATGCCAGGTTGTTTTGACCACTATGTCTGTATAGTAGGTTTTGAGGTTGGGCCATGCAAGACCATCTACTTTGTTCTTCTTGAGGAATTCTTGACCTATCCTGAGATTCTTTTATTTCTATACGAAGTTGGTGATCAGATTTTTCCCCATTTCTTTGAAGAATGATGATGGGATATGAATAGCGGTGGCATTGAATTTGTAGATTGCTTTAGGTAGCATTGACATTCTCACCATATCGTCTAAGGAACCATAAACATGGACGATGCTTCCATTTGTTGCACCCCTGCTACCAGTGGAGGGAGCTGGTCTTGGCCAGGGATTATTCTCAGTGTGAACTCTACTCCATGTGCCACCATGGGTTCCAGCGCCCAGGGCCTCCAGGAGTCCATGCAGGTGGGAAACCTCCAGGGATAAGGTGTCTTGAATCACCTTCCCATGCTGGCGAGCTACTGAACTGGACAGGTGAGAGTGGGAGTGGTCACCACACACAGACACACTGACCATGGAGGCAAGTTACAGGCCACTGCTGTAAGAAGGGGACGCACGTCTGAGGAGCACAGTTGCACTCTCCAAGGGAAAACCCTGACAAGACAACCCTGGGGTGCTGTGAAACACTATTTTGTGCCCCAGTCCTCCAGGTTTGCCTCCGCAACAGCCAATCTGGTGACTACACAGTAAGCTCTTCATGCGGGTGATCCTACATCAGTGCCATCTTCCTTGAAGCCAAGGTTTTTGTTTGACATTAAAATTTTTCTTTAGCCTGGAGAGAGAAGGAACGTTTCAAAATTATTCAAAACAACACTACCATTAACTTAACACAAACACCTGCAAAAAACAGCATACACACTCAATAAAGAGCACTTCAAATCAGTCATATTAATAAATATAGGTTCAAGATTCCTATTAAAAAGCAGCAACTAATGTATGCATACATTAGGGGAAAAATTCACAGATAAATGAAAATGATAAATAGTGTATTTTGCAGTGAAACTCAGGATTTTAAAATCCCTCCACATAAAAATTGCTATTTCCAATGTGTTAAGCATAATGCAAGTGTATCAATCACTTTTCCTTCTGGTAACTCATTTAAGTGTACCAATATTTTAATCCTTTGGATGGGCATCCAGATTCTCAGGTGGTATAAAAGAATACCACCTGGTCAAACACTAAGGGTCTGGTGTTCTACTGTGTGTGGTATTCATGCTAAGATATACAACTGTCTATTATGTAGCCCTCAAGCATAACCTTCTCAGCATGAATGTCCATTCCAGGAGGAACTGCATTTTGTAAAGGTATTGATTGTGTTGGTTTGTAAAGGCCCCATAATGTTTACCCACATCAAACCAAAGTTCCCTGAATAAGAGAACCCTAATAGCTAGACCCTCCTGGCAATCTATATGAATTTCATAGAATTACAGTTTATGGATCGGCTGTGTAATACTACAGAGTTTCATTAGACTTTAGCTTGTGTGGGAAATTGTAGGGGGCTTTTATGAAGTCATAACGTTTTCAAGAATAAAGATATGAGGGGTCATAGTATAAGAAGGAAGAAAATGGGTAGATTACAAAAGGAGACATGATTTCATTTTTATCCATTTCTGGGTAGCTCAGAGTTTTGCCTTGATAATTTGTTAGAATAAATTATTTTTCCTTCCCTATATATGCATTTTTTCCCAAGGTTCTCTTAATAACATAATTTCTGTGGATCTTAAAAGTTCATAAGCACTAGCTTACTCCACTCATACACTGTGCTGTTGGCCTTGCTTATTCTCACCTTTTCTTTAAAATTTGTATTAAATTTAGGTTGGTACTGCCTCACTAAAATTCTGCATTTATTCATATTCTCTTCCTTCAGCACCAACTCTGGGAGCTTCAAGTTATGGTCGCTGATGTTATAACCTATGCTAATAAAGCCATACCTTAACGTTCCTCCTGTCAGATGCATTTCAATAAAATGTGAACCCAGGGTGTGTGGCTAATTAATAGATACTTAATAGGAGAAAGATGAGGCTTTCTACTTCCTTAACAAGTTATAGTCTCAGACACCCATATGGCAGCTCTACTCTGTGATATAGGGCTACTGTGGGTCAGAGTCAACTTGACATGAATGTTGGTTTCATAGGCTTAAGTGTTTGAGGATGCCCTATGCAACTTTGCATGTCTGAAAATAATTACATCAGACTGAATGGTGACAGTAGAGTGTCCTGTCAGGACTGTTAGTTATTTTTAGCCAAATAGACCAAAAGCAAACCATCTAATGAACTGACATTGTGTGGATTCCAACTCATAGAGACCCTGCAGGAGTGAGTGGATCCCTTTCATAGGGTTTCTGAGAGAGCTCATCTATCTCTCATAGAAGAACTAGTGGACATGAACAATTGACCTTGTGACTGGCAGCTGAGCACTTATTCTGGGGTATTAGGGTGCATTAGTCAAAGAGAACATGATAAGAAACTCAAAATTAGAATCCGATCAATTCAGTCTCATTCACTTTCTACTGTATCGTGAGCAAAGCAAAAAGATCAATGATGGAATTTTGAACTGGCTTTGAAAACAGCAATGACTATCCCTCAGTCTCCATCCTGCTTGGGATTTGGAAATACTGAATTTGTATTTACAACCCTTTCCTGTTACACACTGGAGTCTTGAACAAGGCAATGAACTTCTGCTACCTTCCAATACCCCTATATTAATAATTGGTAGCACATCTCTGGGAAAGTGTTTGTAAACAAACAAGCAAACAAAACCCAGCTAATCAGATACATTTATACAAAAACATTGAGAATAATATACAGATAGTATTGGCAAATGCTAAGACACACAGTTCACAATGCAAAACTTCTTACATGCCAGGTATTAAAATTACCGCTAAGTCATTAGCAATTATAAAAATTTCCCTTTGTACAAAATATTTACTTCCTATCACAGTTACATACTACTTATCGTGGTCAAGGGTCAGCAGAAAGCTAAGATTTGGTGATTGTATTTGTGTTTTTAATACTTGTTGAATAAATATGAAATAAGGAAACTGCAAATATTTCAGCATCCAGGGCTGAAGCCAAAGGAAATCAGTCGGCATTTCTGATATATAGAAGATAGGAGATATCATATAAAGATGAAATGATGTGTGTAACATCAAATTGATGAAAGCATATAATATAATTTTTAATCAGTATTGGCATGTGATGTGAAAGAAAGAAATAATTTAAAGGGCATAATGTTTGTATCTCAGTGTTTAGAGACTCCCAGGAAATAAAAGCTGCCTAGAGCAATAGGATAAAAGAAGTCTTGGATCTTGTGCTGGACAAGGGCATGAGGTACAAAAGGCAAACGACTTTTTTTCCAGGGTCTTGTGAAAGCTGGGTTGTTTAAATTTGTTCCATGCTTCAGATGTAGGCTTAATAGATGAAGTCAAATGGGGACCTGGTGCAGCCTTTTAAAAAGCATTCTAGAAATTTGATAGTCCAAACAAAGAAAAACATTGACTGCTTTGAATCATAGTGAATGTATCATTATTGCAGATAATCATTTCAATAATAGACATGGATTATGTAGCACAAATCCCTTTGAGTTAAAAGCCAGAATAGATATTAGCTACACTTCATTGTCGTCACGGAGTGGTACAAATGGTTAAGGCATTTTGCTGCTACCTTAAATTAGGACATTCAAGTTAATTTTCTCCTGAGGTACTTCAGAAGAAAGACCTACCATTCAATGTTGAAGCATCGGCCATGGGAAACTGCATGGAGCACAGTCCTAGAATACACTAAGAATCACCCAGAGTTGGAACAAACAGACTCAAAGGCAACTAGACTAATACTGCTGTTAAATCCTGTTCAAAAACAGCTCTCGAGAAGGAGGCCCAGTGGTGAAGTGATTACACATTGCGCTGCTAGCCTCAAGGAGAGCAGTTCAAAACCACCAGCTGTTCCTCAGGAGAAAGATGAGGCTTTCTACTCCCATAAAGAGTTATGACGCTTTGTGTTCTATATCCATTATTGATATCCTTTTCCAAATTATGCCACCACCAATGTCATAAACTCAATGCCCTTAAGCAACAACTCTTCCTCCTTCACCCACGTTAGACACTGGTCCAGTTTGATTCCTTTCTTTTTTTTTTGGTTAGTTTTTTTATATATATATACTATTCATATATCATATACTTCCATAATTAAGTTGCTTTAAAAATAATTATGTAAAAAAAATAAGAATAATTATGTAGACATCATCACAATTAGTTCTGATGCTTCCTTTCCCTCCTGCATTCATGGTTTGGGCCCAAACCACTCACCTCCACCCCTAGCGCCTACCCACCCACCACCCCCCATGCCAAATAATCCATTGCATCAGTTATTGTCTCTGTGTATTTACTCCATCTGTGCTTTACAAATTGGGGAGGAAAATAAAAATCATAAAAACAAAACTGAAACAAAATGTCAAGGAGAAAATAATAATATAAAGATAAAAATTAAAATGAAGAGAATAAAGAAAAGACTATCATTAATATTTAAAAAGCCAGAGAAGAAATTTCTGTTGTGGAAAAAGCGAGAAATACTTGAGCCCAGAGCAAGTTCAAGTAGGGTCAAGAGGGCGGGCAAATAAGTATCATATTATATGATGCTTCGATCCACCATAATCACGTTTACTATAATCTCTGTCTGATGGTAACATTGTCTGAGTCCCTTTCCAGTGGCTAAAGAGGATCTGCCACAGGCTTAACCTGAGTAGATACTCTGCAGATGGATTTTACATGCAGAAATTGTTGAATTAGAGAATGTTTTCCTGTGTATATTTTTGCCACAATTAAAACATAATTACATGAATGACAACAAGTACAAGAAAGAAGAAAATGTTCTATAATTGATTGTGCTTATAATTATACAGCTCTTCTTAATAGGATTGAATTATTGAATGTATGACATGTGGATGAAGTGCCAATAAAACTGTGAAAAAAAAGAGTTACAGTCTCAGAAAGGCACAGGGGCTGTTCTACCCTTTTCTGTAAGGTCACTATGAGTCGGAGTGGACATGATGGCAGGGAGTGAAACATTTCTGTTTCCTAAACTTTCCACCTAATTGTTGCTGTGTTGTTATGTTGTGATTGTTTCTTCCATGGAGTTGGTCCCTGATTTCATGTGTGACAGAATTTCCTTATAGCATTTTCTTAGCTGCAATCTTATACCTTTTTTCCCTTCATGACATTTTACTGTGTGTCTTTTTGTTTTGTTTTTTAAAGAAGAAAATGAATATTCCTTTACATGAAAACAGTGGCTCTCAACCTTCCTAATGCTGCGACCCTTTCATACACTTCCTCATGTTGTTCTGACCACCAATCATAAATTTATTTTTGTTGCTACTTCATAACTGTAATTTTGCTACTGTTATGAATCATAATGTAAATATCTGATATGCACGATGTATTTTCATTGTAACAGATTGAACATAATTAAAGCATAGTGATGAATTACAAAAACAATATGTAATTATATATTGTGAAATATTTATGTGATTTCCGATGATCTTAGGTGACCCCTGTGAAAGGGTCTTTTGACTCCCAAAGGGGTCGCGGCCCACAGGTTGAGAACCACTGCATTAAAAAAAAAGTGTTCCATTTGGACAAACTGTCCAACATTTTCTTGAATAATTCACATCACACTTATTTAGTTAAATTTGGATTGTTTAGAAGACATAACTTCAAAATATATGTATAGGAGGTGCAGAAAGTTTTCTGAAAAGTTCTATTACTTTCTCATCACATATTGCCACATGATTTTTTAAACTCCCTCTCTATGAGTTTATAAAACCTATATTTAGAAACTT
>NW_022103947.1:1407754-1409368 GCF_000313985.2 Echinops telfairi
CATAGAGGTGAAGATTGAAAGCTCCTATCTGGGGGATTCAGAAAAACTCCTAGAAAAATGGAATTGAATGATAATGGGATTTTTTTCACAAACTTTTTGAAGGCCTCTCATATTTGGGGGAGCATGATTCAACCTATAACAAACAGTAATGAACTGATAGCCAATAAAAGAAGGAATTGGTCCATCTCAGAAAAATTGGACTCCTAGAAGAAGCGTTCCTGAGAAACGTGTGTAACTGACCTCTAGAAGCTTCATAAGTTGTGCTTTTGTTTGTGGTTGTTTTGTTTTATAAATGGACTATTTTTGACAAACAGAATCTTAAGGGCAGTCAAGTGTCAAATACAAAGTTATGGCTGGTGCAGCTGCCTCTGGGGTCACACGCTCCATTTATTCATTATGGAAAGCTCAGATGCACAAACACGTGGTGCCATTTTGAGTACTTGTCAGTTCAGTGCATCTAATGAACATTGATCATGCTCATTCAGACAAAATTCTTGGCACCCTGAACAAGAAATTTGTGGTTTCTGAAAGTCTTTTCAAAGACTTTTCTCTTTCTTTTTTGCAAATTGTTTCAGTGTCATAAAATAAAAAGTCTAAAATGTACTTAAATGTTGCTGCAAAAGAAAAGTTACATCAACTCAAATTTTGTTCCGATTTTTCAAAAAAAAAATCTAGTATTTGTCTCTTTAAAATAGGGATTTTGATTACTTAGATTTTGTTGTCATTAGGTTTTATCTCATTGGTTACCAATTACAGTTGCCCTATGTCAAAATTGCCCTATGCCCAATTGTAAAAGTCTCCCCAATACTGTGGCATGCTCACAATTGTTATTTTTGCCCTGTTGTTCCAAAAACTCTATCCATTCATCTAATTGAGTGTCATTAGAATTTGTTACATGGATGTTTTTTATTCCAAAATATTTTTTTCTTTTTTATTATTATTTTCATTACAAATCCCCCAAATGTGTAGTTTTACCATTCATAAATTATAGAATACTTCTTATTATTTTCTTATTTTTACATCCTGTCAAAAATCTCAGGGGGGCATTATTTTGATTCTTATAATTTGAAGGTATCATTTTTTATGAAGAATTCTTTTTATATGCTGTGTCAGTTATTATCAGAAGAAAATTAGAAAGAAAAACGAAAAAGTCTTCAATTAATTTGCCTCAGCTATCAATGCATTCTGTTTAGCAGTGACTTACTCATGAAGGGCTAAGTATGTTTAGATTATTCTACTGGTGTCATTGCAGGAGATCTGGTGGTGCAGTTGTAAAACAAAATGTTTAGCTGTTTGAATCCACCACTCACTCCTTTATGAAAGCTACAGCTGTCAACTTCCTCAACCTTTCATGACCATTTATTCCCCACTAACATTTCCAGCCTCTCAGATATCTTAAAAGGGTACAATGCCAGTTGTAATATGTGGGATCTGTGTAACTGTGTGAATCTGAAGAAATGAGCTTCACCCCATTGGTCCTATCACCAGACTTCACTGGGGATTCCATATATCCGATATAGTTATATCAAAACCATAATACTTCCAAAAGAAAAGTCCCCCTGATTTTAGCCTCTGATCAATCATGGGAACATAAAATTGAGAACCAAAAAAAAA
>NW_022103947.1:1411215-1412207 GCF_000313985.2 Echinops telfairi
CATATGTTCATGTCTGTATTTAGACTCTATAAATGCCCTTTGCCTGCTAGTCATTTCCTCTATTTCCTTTTACTTTCCTCTTGTCTCACTATCATGTTCAGACTTCATATAGGTTTCAGTAATTCCTCTCAGTTACATTGCCCTTGATCAAGCCTGACCAGGCTTCCTACAGCCAATGATTTTGGATCACTTTTTGTTCCCTTGTCTCTGGGTTTGTTAACACCACTTCCTTTCCCCAACCTCCCCTAGCTCCCATGTTCCCCATGAAACTGTCAGTCCAATTGTTTTCCTTTCCAGCTTATTTATCCCACCTATCTTATCTAGATAGACCCGCAGAGATAATAATATGCACAAAAACACAACAGAGCAAAACAAAGCAACAAAAGAAAACAAGACAACAATAATAACAAAATACCAGTGACAAAAAAAAAGAAAAGTCTGTACATAGTTCAAGGTCTGATTGTTGACCTTTAGGAGTGTTTTCCAGTCGAGTCTGATGGAGTGCCACATCCTGACCCCAAAATCTATTTTATTTATTCCCTCCAGACTTCTTCACACTACTCCCTTGCTGTTCTGTTGCATGCCTTTAGTGTTTCGCCTTGGTGGGGTCAGGGTGGGCACAATTCCCACACTGTGTTTCCAGTGTTGTCGTCCATAGGGCTATGGGTCACTGAGGGATGTTGTGTCTCCTAGTAGGGCTGGCCATATGGTCCTCTCTGTGTACTAGCTGCTCTGAGCAGGGATATCATGCTCAAGGCTTGGCGAAACAGGATGTACTCCACTCTCTCTTCCTCCCCTTCATTTGCTCCCATGTGCTCTGACCAGACATATCCCTCTCCCTGAGATGTAGCTTCAGTGCTGTCCTCTGAAGTAAATTTTTCTGGAGTGAGGGAAGCCTGTCCACATAGTTCGGATTGTGGCCGGCCCCTCAGACCTCTCTACTGGCTCCCTGCTTCATGCCAGTATGTTGCATTCACATCTTGGAGCACCGG
>NW_022103947.1:1413991-1414980 GCF_000313985.2 Echinops telfairi
AACTTGTATCCTGCCACTCTGCCATAGGCCTCTATTGCTTCCAGTACTCCCCTTGTGGAGCTTTTGGGATTTCCATATATAAAATCATATCATCTGCAAATAACGATAGTTTCACTTCTTCCTTCCCCTTTGATGTATACCTTTGATGTATTTTCTTTGCCTTATGCTGTTAGCTAAACCGTCAGTGTGATGTTAAATAAGAGTGGGGAAAAGAGGCATCCTTGTCTGGTCCCCTTTTTCAGCGGGACTGTGTTCGTCTTTTCTCCATTGACTACCATGTTGGCTGTTGGTTTTTCATATATAGTTTGTATTATCTTTGAGGAATTTTCTTCCATTCCTATCTTCTTGAGTGTCTTAAACAGGAATTGATGTTGAGTGTTGTCGAATGCTTTTTCTGCATCTATCGATAATATCATGTGGTTCTTATAGTTTTTAATATCAATGTGGCAAATGATACTAATAGTCTTTTGTATGTTGAACCATCCCTGCATACCTGGTATGAATCCCACTTGGTCATGGTGAATTATTTGTTTTATATACTTTTGTATCTGTTGACCACTATTTTGTTAAGGTTGTTTGCATTAATGTTCATTAGCAACAAAGCAACAAAAGAAAACAAAAGATATTGGTCTGTAGTTCTCGATTCCTTCGGGATCCCTGCCTGGTTTCACTATCAGAGTTGTACTAGCTTCACAGAAGGAGTTCGGGAGTTTGCCATCTTTTTTTATGTTCTGGGAGAGTTTGTGTAGGATTGGTGTCAGTTATTCCCTGAATGCTTGGTAAAATTCTCCTGTGAATCCATGTGTCCAGGGGATTTTTTTTATGTGGTTCTTTGTCTACCAATACTCAAAGGTGAGCATTAAAATAGTGTCCTTCCTTATATCTTTTCATGCATCGTACTTTGAAGTCAATTGTATCTGATATTATCTCCATCTGTGGACTCTGTGATGCCATCTTATACCTTTTGTGTTGGGTGTTTTCCTACCTTC
>NW_022103947.1:1415478-1420149 GCF_000313985.2 Echinops telfairi
CTACTTATCTTTATGATGCTCCTCCTGTGACCCGGCAGTGTGGAATTTCCCTCTTAGTAACTCTCCTGTGCTGATTTCTGCGGAGTCCTTATGATATGTCTTACTCTGTCGCCATCTTCCTGGAAGTCCATCTTGTTTATATTATTAAATAAAGTTAATTTCATCAAAAATTTGGTAAATTATAGGAAAGTTAAACATGAATATCTGACTTCACTCAAGCTGGACTAGAGAAACCTGTAGCCTTTTAAAACTGGGATTTCTCATCTAAATCACAGAACATAGAAATGAGTTAAGCGACTATATTCTCTGTTCTACCAAGGAGTACTAGTGCAATTCCCGTGCTATTCTAAGATGCATAACAGAAAAAAATTCATTACAGTTAATGGATATGCCTCTTTTGAGAAGGCCACTAAAAAACGGTGCATAGGTTATAAAACTCCTATACTTAAATATATATATATATATCCTCTATGAATTCCAAGAGAAAGTCATTTATATCTCTATCCTTGTGTATTCTACCTGCAGAGAATGGACTAATACTATAATATCTCCCCCTTGTAATTCATTTCTGGTTGTCAACCTAAATGGTGCTTTTGTTGGAAAAGTAAACTGTTAAGGCAATTTAAGAGATAATGCAGGTCAAAAACGAAGTTCGTATCTTTATTTACAGTCAAAGGCTAGGCCCTTAGTAAATGCCTACAGAGTAGAGTTGAATTGAATTAGTTTGAATTGAATTTCTTTGAGCAAACCAGGGCTACAGCTAATTATTGCTTTATCCTTTGGCCAGTCTTTTCTGTTGAATATTTCAACAATTATTCACTCAAACAACATTCTATTTGAGTGCATATTCACTATGAGGCAACTCAGCTCAGGCTATGTTTCACTGATAAATGTGCTCCATAAACTCTAATGACATAATGTACAGAAGAAAATAAGATACAGAGTACCATCATGGATACAAGTAAAGAGCTCTTGCATGGAAAAGTCAATGAGCTAGGAAGGGTGGTGGGTAAATCAGACAAAGCATCTAGGGGAAATGAAGCCTGATTAGACAAGAGATAGTCTATCAAGCTGGCAAGGCATCTGTTTTGTACTTCCTCATGGAATCTTTCCATGCTTTTTAATTGACTATAATAACTTTGATTGGCTTTTGGCACAAATTTGTACATAGTATATTATAAAAGTATTTTTTGAACTCTCAGAGTTTGGGGGATAGAAATTTCAAATATTGCCTTCAATTGCTTTGTAAGCAGATAGTTAGATGGATAGATCAATATAAACATATATAATATCCAAAATAATTTAATATATATAATATATAAATGTATTCAAAAGGGAAATTTCACTCATAAAATATGAAGTAAAAGAAATTTAATTAAATAGAAATATTTCATGAAATGTGTAAAGCATATATATATATATATACACACACACATTTACATTTATGAATATTGTATTGATGATTTTTAATGATACTGCTGGTGAGGAATATTGAATATACCATGACTTCCAAAAAAATGAACAAATCGGTCATGGAAGAAGTATCATCATGATGTTGCTTAAAAGTGAAATGGTGAGACTTCCCCTTACATATTTTGAATGTTATCAAAAGGGACCAATCCCTGGAAAAGGACACCATTCCTGGTAAAGTCAGCAAAGAAGAGGAAAGCCCGTAAGATGGATTGACAGGGTATCCTCATCAATGAGTTCAGACATAGGAACAATTGTGAGGATGGCACAGGACCAGGCATTGTTTCTTTTGGTTGCATGTATGATTGTATGATTGCTAAGAGTCATCATTTTTTCATGAAGGCTTAACAACAGCAATTAATACCCACAGTAGCTATCAATATCTGGTCTATAGTTTATTGTCTCATATAACTTCTATTCAACACAACTTCTTACACTTTTCTTATTATGTAAATAAATAAAGTCATAAATAATACATTATAAAAATAATTTATACAGATTACAAATAAAAATATAGTGATCATGTTTTTTGAGATTATACTTGCCTTCTCTTTGTTAATTGGCTATATGAGTTTAAGATTCACTTTTCAGAAGTATAACTTGATGCACGTTTTGAAGAATAAATTGGATTCCGTAGGTTTTCTTTAAAAGTACCATTTTTATTAAGTATCAGAATAAAATCTTGGTAAGATGAAACTTTTATGTTTGATACACTAAGAGGAGAGAGGTTACTTGTATGAACCGTTCAATTAAAAAGTGCAAATATTTGCTTTGTTTGTGCATTACTTGAGGTACTGCGATACATACTTTGTCATATTTCACTTTCTTGATTTTCCTCTGGCTTTCAAACTAAAGGCCCTTGTTAGGTACTAAAGTATTCTGGTGCTTTTAAGACTAGATTTCTCACTGTCAATTCCAAAGAAAAAAAAGGAGACTGATTTACTTCTCAGAGATTTTGATTGAATGCTTCTTAGTTTTTTTCTTCTTGGAAATCACTCCAGTTTAAGGAAAAGTAGATATAAATCAATAACAGTTATAGATTTGGGAAGAAAATTTTCCAAAAATGTACTCCATTAAAGTTCCTTAAAATAAATTAATGTTAAATTAACTCATATCTATTAAAAATATAAATTATTATTATTATTATTTTAACAATCTGATAAATGACAGGTTTTTTCTCTCAAAAATGTGCATTTTCTGTCAAATTACATAGATTTTGGAATGGAAGACCTATTATTACATCCAAATCCAAAGTTTCTGAATCCATATATTTGTTCCAGAGGGCCAACCACTTAAAGGCAACCAAAAAAGTGGAGGATAGAGTAGATATTGGTAACAGAGGAAGTTCCTAGACATGTAATATGCATGAGTGTCACCTCTATATTGATTGCAATACAAATATCAGCGCCCAAACCCACATTTTTGAATTGAAAGACACTCAATAAGTGGCCTGAAAAGTTTTTAAATGGACACAATGAACAATGGTGATGCAGATGGCTTCTAGGGCACATTTGAGGGATTTTGAAGAATGAAACATACACATCTGTATTTTTGAAGATTTAAATTAGCACATAGGAGATGCGGGCTGCCATATGAAGATAGAGTCTGTGCAAATGTGTGGCCATAATGACATGCTTCATTTCCTCATTGTGGGGGTGTATGCATTTCTGGAAAGACATGACCAGCCAAAGGGCTCCTTATGGCTTAGTCTCTGGCTTCTTATACAGCTATCACTAACACCAGTGACACTTGCATTATATGTAAAGCTTATGAAATCCTGCAGGAGCCCCACTACTTTGTGGGGAATGCCATTTACTACTAACCAAAAAGGTCAGCTGTTTGAATCTACTAGTTATATCAGTGAGAGAACGACATTGTAACTTGCTTCCTAAAGATTTACAGCCTTGGGAACACTTCGTGTCCATTCTCCACCGTCCTACAAGGGGGCTATGAGTCAGAAACAACCCCAGGGCACTGGGTTTTGGATGAACTTATGGCATCCCTCCAGCCAGTCTGTTTTGCCAGTCTTGCGTTCTTTTTTTTTTATATATATAATTATTATCTCTCTCTGTATCTCTCTCTCTTTCTCTCTCTTTGCAGATAGGTGCATATTGACCTTCAAAATTCAATGACTTCCTTTCCTTTCTTAGGTGTTTGCTCACCTTGGCTCTGTATCTCCTTCCATAGTTCCATAGAGGTGTGCAGAATTGTAAAAGTTTCAAGACATTAGCTCTTTTTAATTTGTATGTTTCTTCCCTGGTTTGTTTTTCTGGCAACTTCAAACGGTCATTTATTCAAACCTCTGGGTAAAAAATAAAGGCATAAAGAGAAAACTCCAGGAAACAAATACTATACTTCAAAAGCTAGCTACTCAGCAGTCACAGCAGTGGCAGGGAAGAGTATTGGCTATCATCTCCAATCCTGGCTTCCACCTGTTGGAGCATGGATAGGAATTCAGATATGAGTCAAATATCAATTTGAGGAACCTCTTTAGAGAAGCCCAGGTGATTCCCCGGGCTACTCATTGTGCTTCTAGCCACAAAGTCACAGCTCCAACCCACCAACCCCCCACCCCCCAAGGGAGGGGACAAAGCTTCCTGCTCTTGCTTAGTCTAGGAACCGTTGGCAAGTATTTAACTTCTGCCTTAAAGGGTTAACATAAGTTGTCCTGCCTTGATGGAACTAGGTTTGTTTGTTGCTTTTTATATAGCATTTTGTAGGTTTTTTATATAGCATTTAAGTTATGGTGCCCAGTCAAGATAAACAGATTTGTCTTTAGTTCCACTTTTCACGGTGAGATGGGGCACTCACCATGGAGGACACAGGGCCAGCCACTGTAAACTAGACTAGTCCAAAATACACCCTGGGAATACCACCCTCTTTCCAGACCGCCTTCTCTAGAATCACGCAAAATATTTCTTAAATTTAGATTCTTAAGCTTTTCTAAAAATTTTCTGGGAGCAAGGTGAGAATCTGTCATCTTTTTTTTTGGTGCCATTTATTTTCTTCATAGGAATTTTAAAGTATGCTAGACAGCCACTTCAGCAGAGCCTCATCAGATCAGTGGTTCCTGAAGCATGAGTGCCAGACTAGCCACATCTCATCCATCATCTGTCCATCTCTGGGTTCCTCCCCTGAACCTGGAACAGTGTGTTTGAGTTGACCCTCCAGACTGTTCCAAAGTATGCTGGAGACAGAAAA
>NW_022103947.1:1421028-1441805 GCF_000313985.2 Echinops telfairi
TCTCTTTAATAACTGGTATCTGTGCATTAAAAGGCTAAATATTCTGATTTTTCTTAACTATTCTTTTATTCAATAGATATCAAAGGAAGTGAAAGGACTTGTATAAGGTCCTGTACATGATTAGTAGTCAATTAAGGATTGGTATTGGTGGCGTATGATACAATGCATTTGCTTTATATTTCAAACATCACTCACTGCCTATCTGCCTGTTTGATCTTTAATTTACTTATGTAGTATGATTACTGAAGTTAAAATGAGTTGCTATATTTTATAACTAGTAATTATTAAGTAAAAGGAAAACGTTTGGATATATTCAAGGGAACCCCCAAGAAGCCCATTATGATGATAAGTGGAATATGACATACTTTAATAAGTTCATACATTAATATGTGATTCAATTATTCAATTATACAGCATTCAGGAAAGAAAGGTAACTTATTTTAAAAATACAGAAAGCTTCCAAAGTGTGTGATCCAATTGAATCAGCAATGCTTACCATAGGGCTTGAGAGGAATGCACTATTGTCCAATATTATCAGTTCCCAAATGAGGCTCTTCTTTATGGGGAAATTTTGTAACAAACTGAAGATTGAATATAACCTTTGAGGGCCTCTCTTCCATAGATTCCATTCTGGAGAGTAGCAGGTAACACATAAAGTATGAGGCTAGATTTTTCAGTTCAAATTTACTTTTGATTCCTGCAGTGTATTTCCACTGTGGCATTTAAACAGAGTTCTTGCAGGTGCCAAGTTCTTTAGCCCTGCAATGTGACTAATTGTTAATAATTGCTTACAGGAATGAAGTTGGGAAGGCCTCTTGGCAGATCTACCACCATATTTTGTTCAGGTGACTTGGCAACATGGGAAATCAGCACGGACCACTAAATGTTTGTTGAGGTCTGTTGAGTTAATTCTCATTTATCGCACCCTGTGTGCAGAGGTCTGCCTGATAATCTAGGCTGGAATCTTCGGGAAACAGAAAAGACCCTTCCCTTTGGCTCTGCTGGTATGTGCCACCAGCAACCATTCATTTATCATTTGAACATTCAACCACTATACTACAAGGACCAGTACTGCCATTGAAGATTTATCAACAAGTGTGCAACTCATAAGGGATCGAAGTTTAAAGAAATTTATTTTGCAAAGCATATAATTCTATATAAGTGGAACATTTCATGAAAACATAATCTTTTAAAGAATGCTTTATTTCTATATCTGGTTAACCTTCACGTTGGATTTGCTTTTAACATTGTAGCAGTTTTTCAGCCTACCTTGTGACATTTTTTCACTTTTCTGGTAACTAATATTCTGTGAACTGGTATTGGAATGTGCTACTTAAAGGAATAGCAGGGATTTATCTAGGAATGGAAAGTAAACTCTATGTACAATGAAAATTCATTATGGAGTATGTTTTATAAAACAGGAATTAGTGTATCCTTGAGTCATGTCTTTCTGCACTCTTGTGAAAATGTATAGGTTTTACGTCATTTTTAATCATGCATTTTATTTTTTAGCCTCCTGACATGTTAATATAATCTTGTCATTTATTTCCTCCCTTTCTCCTTATATATAGTTTTATCTCAGGAACTTTGTGCATCTAGAAGTGCCTAGAAAGAAAAGTGTGGTGATTTATTTTTCTTAAATCACCAAGTTAACACGCTGTGAAGCGCTCTTCTGACTCACCATCAGCTGTCTCCATGGCAACTCTTTTATATATTCAATTTGATAAATTTTATTTTGCTATATGGATTTTAAACTACTTGGGTAGCTTACATAGAGCTATGCAGATAATATTACTATTCCTCTGATGGCATAGTGGGTTATCATTGATCTGCTAACCTCAAGGTCCACACTTCAAATCCACCAGTTAGTTGCTCCAGAAGAGATGAGGCTGTCAGCCCCTGTAGAGATTTAAAGTCTATTCTGTCATACATGGTCACTATGAATTGGAATTAACTTAGTGGATTGACTCAGTGTCTCTACCAATGGGCTCAAACATAAAAACAATGGTAAGGATGGCTCAGGACTGAGCAGCATTTTGTTCTGTTGACCACCGGGTCTTGATGCATCAGAACTGACCGGAGGACACTGCACAACAACAGAATTGCCTTGATGGATGAGGTTCAAAAACGTACTTCTTCGTGGGATTGATGTGTATCGTAATTAACTATTTTGAAATAGTTAAGGAGATTGCAATTCCAATATGGATGTGCACACTCTACCTCTGAAGAGATGTTTTTGAAAGGAGCAAGACCTTTTACTGAAGAGACTTGTGTCAGAAAGAGACTTGTACATGGAGCCCAGTGGAAGTGTTTGTTTCCTTCGGTAAACATGTCCCTTTAGTATAATTGCTGAGTTGGTTCCCTTCTGGTTCCTGCTTGCCCATCCAGCACTGAGTAGGCAATAGTGCCAGAAATGAATGTTCTGGTCTCATTTGTCAGGCAAGGCACTCATTTGTGGCAGGTTTCCTTCTCCTCTTTGCTCACACTTTCCCACCATCCTTTACTCTTTCCATGTTTTTCCCCCCCATTAACCACCAGGTGACTGCCCTTTTAATAACATCGTCAAATTAATTCTTAAGGGTCTAGCAGCTTCTTTTATCTGCCATAGCAAAGAATTCAAGTAATCCGAAACCACAATAGCACAATCCAAAGAGCTATGTCTGCAAGTGAAATCATTTCCACTTCATGTCATTCCTATCACACTGAGCTTGCCTTTAGGTAAGCTATCAATGTTTGCCTAACAGCCCACTAAGAGGCTGCCTGCTGGAGGGCCAGTCCCTCGGCACTGCGTGAGCTCTGGGCTTCTATCTGTAGGAGGGACGCAGAGGAGAATCCCACATTTATTTTCCATTTCTTCTTCTTTTCATTTATTTAAATACTTAGTTTTAATTTTGCTAAGCACTTTACTTTGCATGTGAGTTGATTCATTTGCCGCCTATCTTGCTTCCTTCTAGACTTCAAGCTAAGGAGGACCATACTGATTTATACATGTTCTCTGATAAACAAGCCTGCGTGATTAAGTTTGAGTAGTACTTCCGGAGGAAACATGCTTGAGGCTCTTCCAGGAGAGCTCCAATCCCCTTCTTTTATCTTCCTGTAAGGACACTGATCTATCTTTTCTTCAAGACCTTGAATTGTACATGGGTTTATAGCCAAACCCAAACCAAACACACTGCCAGGGACTCCGTCCCAAATGACGGCAGCCCTAGAGGACAGAGTAGAGTCGTTGCCAGGACTGTGATCCTGTGCAAGCAGACTGCTTGGCAGCCTCTCGGCAGAGCTGTAGAGAGCTGGGCGCCTTTGGGATTCCTCTCTAACAAGGCATCCCAAGACATCCAGGTGCTAGAACTTGAAGGACTGGAGGTGACAGCCATGGAAACTAGAGGAGAAATCAACAATGCCTGAGAGTAGCATTTTGTTTTTGTATTGTTTTGTATCATGACAGTCAACAGATGAGAAAACTGAGGCAAAAAGTGAAATTGAAACTTTTTCCTAACAACTAAGAAGCATTTGGCTAGTACCATGGAAGTACCAGTGACATTCATATTATTTTAAATATTTAATTAAAAAATTATTTTAAATGGTCATCCAGTCAATTCCCATTCATAGTAAGCCCATAGGGCAGAAAGCACTGCCCTTGTGGCTTTCTGGTCCTATGAATTTTAACAGGAGCAAAAAGCCTTATCTTTGTCCTGAGGAGTGGCTTGTGGGTTCAAACTGGTCACTTTGCAGTTAGCAGACCAACGCGTAACCCATTATGCCACCAGTCTCTGGGTCTATAGGACCCAGTCTGCTATGTGATGACTAGATAAATGATAACTGAATGTGACATTTTTATTTATTATTCTTATTTTGTTTGGGTTCTTAAATTCATAATTTTCCTAGTGTGCCACTTTAGCTTAGAGGTATGAATCTCAAAAAAGCCCCGTGACCTTGGAAAGACCCTGTGAATGGATAGCATTAACCAGGGAAGGGGGAATATTTGATCAATAACTCATTGCTCTCAAATGGATCTTGACTCATAGTGCCGCTGCAGGACAGATTGAAAACTGTGTTTTTTACGGTTTCTAAGACTGCACATAGGTAAGAGAGCAGTCTCATCTTCATCCCCAGGAAGGCTGATGGGTTTGAACTGCCGATCTTGCTGATAGCAGACCCAAACTAAAACTCTCTTTATTTGATAAGTGCAAGGTGTTTCTTCCTGTGCTTTTTTCAGATCTTATAGAAAGATAAGCCCTTAGTTTTCTGCTATGACACAGTCCTATTTTTAATGGTATACCCAACTAGACTGCTGTGCATATGTTAAAATAAACCGTGGCATGCTATTGCCAAGATAAACAAATATGATGCTAATGTGACTTGAATGCAGGATCTGTTTGTCACTTCCATAGCCTCCAGCGCTTTCAGAGGTTTTGTTGCTGTCCCACTTAACTGGCACTTTTCTTAAAGGACTGCTTTATTCATACCAATTACTTTCCCATTCTCTCCCCAATCCTTTCATTCGAATTCAGTAAACTCTCATCTTTCAGTACATTATCCTCTGGCTCATTCATACCTTCACCCTTGCTCGGTGAATTGAATTCTGAATATGATTTGAAGCTTGTCTCTCAGAGTGTAAAACACCTCTTGCTATAAATAAACACATTGAATATAGTTGAGTTTGATTCTTCAATGTGTCACATCAGCATACATTTTGCTTCATGCTATCAGCATCTTGTGAGTTGAGCGTGTATCATTTTTTTCCCCTCAGACATGACAGTGCTAAATGAGTCTTTTGTTGCGAAGACTGGTGGAGGAAATTGTCTTCTCTGTAGGAAGGAGAAAGGTTAACTCTGCCCTACTGGTCTAAGGAAAGCAGCATCATCTTTCTTTCTAATTCCCTTTATTTGTGAGGCTATAGACTAGGGCAGGCCTTCCTGTGAGTAAGCATGAATATGCAGAGGAAGGACAACATCAACAGGAAGGCTGTTGCCTCCTGCTTGTTTTACAAATGAGCACCAGGCTCCACCAGCTTAAAGATTTGTCAAGAGTCACAAAGCAAATGTGTGGCTGGGCTGGACTTGGAGTTCTGGCTTTCATACGCTGAGTCCGCTGCTTAAACTCTCTGCAGCTCTCCATCCCTTGGGCTTGCTCTTTCCTCCTTTTGCAGGCAAGACTGGCGTGAGTGAATGCACAGCACACTGACATCTTTCCAGGAGGAACTCTGCAGAAAAGCCCCTCTGAACTTTCATAGGCAGAGCCTATATGGGGCTTCCACATTGGCAAGTCCTTCAGAAATGATCTAGCAACTTGCTTTGAAATGCAACAATTTCTTTTCGTTATTGTTAATTAGCAGGCCTCAGCAAAACCTCCAAGGCAGGAAGAAAAGAAACCTGTCACCATAGGGGTCATTCATTCACAGGGTGACCCCATGGGTGGCACAGTAGAACTGGTTCATCATACGGTTTGGGCCGGCATTCTTCACAGAAGAAGATTGTCAGGCCTTGCTTCATGGTGCTCACGACTAGGTTCTAACTGCCTACCTTTATGTTTACAGACAAGTGCAAGTTGTTGTCTTCCAGCCAAGGACCTAGACAGAAGAGTCCCTCCCACCACCACCGTGCCCCCATCACACTGAAACATAGTAGCATGTTTACTATGAATACAGTGTTAAGCATTTTTACTTCTCATTTGGCCTCATCGCAACCTGTAAGCTGTAGGTTGTACTAGGGACGATTTACAAATGAGAAAATGGAAGTATAAGATGTCAAGGAATTCACACATTACTGACAGTGAATGAAGGATCCAGAGGCAATCTGACTTCCCAGCATCTGTTCTCCTGCACTGCACTGAAGAAACACTGATGCGCTTCAGAAAAGTTAGTAGCCAATGTAAGGCCATCAGAGGTAGACCAGGGCTTTAGAGCATTCCATATGGTCTTTGACTCTTTTCTCTTCACGACCTCGAAGTACACAAGGCTGAATAAGCCCCTTCTCTGTAGCTCACATCACATTGAATTTATCACTATTTATTATCACACTGTGGTAATACCACATCTTTATTAAAGATGTCTAAAAAAGTCTTTCCACTGCTAAGCTGTATGTCTATGCAAAACAGAAATCGACTTCTCTGAGACTGTATTTCTTGCTCTACTGAAATTATTACCAATACTGGTGTTACCAAACCTTTGTGACTTCACTGAGAGGGAAGATTCTGCTAAACAGAGACAATAAAACCTAGAATCTTAAGTCTTCCTGGTTGATAGAAACTGACTGATTTTCATGTTATCTTAAGGTGTCCACAGAATCACATAGCAAAACTGAAATAATAATGAAAATAATAGCAGAAATACTTATCTGGAGTTTATAACATAGCAGGCATGCTTAACCTCTGTGTGTGTGCAATAATACATATGAATGGACTTTAAAACATTCAGAGAAAGATTCCATTATCTTTTAATTCCATTTTTGCCCAGAGCTTTTTGAAGCACTTCTGTATAAAGCACATAAATGTTCCCTGCCTGTTTCATTAACTTCCCTACTGCAAATCCTTAGATGTCACTTTGACCTCCTGCTAATGGCCTCCTTTATCCAGATGGTGTATCTGTGCCTTTGTATTGGCTTTGTTTCTTTAAAGACTTAATAAATGTTCTCCCTTAATTAAAAAATATATATATATTAAAAAACAAAACAAAATTTGCTTTGTAACCGAAATGTCACCAGTTCAAACCCACCCAGTGACATATAGAAGAAAGATTGGTCAACCTGTTTTGACATATGCTGTAAAATGATTACATTTCTGTATTATTATATATAAACTTTATTGGAAAGGGGAGCATTGAAGAAAAGCATTTAAGAAACATTCTCAGCCTACTCAGAGGTGGAATTAGAATGGAAAGCCAGGATATCGGGCTCCAGAGCATGCTTTTTACCACTGAATTAACTAGATTCTAGTACGCTTTTTATTATGCGGTCAATTATACCGAAATACAATACGAGGAAGTCACCGCTGACATGTGTCATTTGCAAAGGAATCCAGAAGATACTAAGGACATGGCAGGTTCACTTAAATGAAGGTATAGATTACTGATAATTTTATTTTGAGCACGTCAGGGCCAGCTTCTATTGTAGAATTATGGTTTCACTTTAAAAGGCAAGTAACATTTAATATTTAAAAGATGCTTTAAAGCTTCGTTAGATAATATGGAAGAAAATGGCACTTGACAAAGTAGCAAAACCCTTAAAAAATGCTTCTATGGTGTGCACACTATGTGTCCATGTTGAATAAACTGGAGAGCATAAGTACTGCGTGAAGCTTTGTTTTTTACAACATGCTGTTCACAAAACAGCATGCTATACTTAATATTTGTTCTGACTATCTGAAACTCTGAGTGTATTTTATCTGTGTATATGTAAATTCATGTGTGTGGAGTATCTATAAATGTCATAAAAACATTATGTGCAGAAATTTACACCCAAATATTGGTTTATGTTATTTGATTCCCTACTGCAATCTTTTATGACATATTTTTAAAAATTTTAAATACAATTTATGTTGTTAATTTACCACGAACTTAAAAGCCATTTAACTTCTCGCGAAAGAAAAAAGCATTGATTGTCTATTCAACCATTCTACCACTGTAAGTTTGTCTTTCTGTAGTGGCTTGTGTATGGCTATGATTTTGATGGCTATTATACTGATATTTCAAACACCAGCAGGGTCATCCAAAGTGAACAGGTTTCATCAAAGTTTCCAGACTGAGAATAATTTAGGAAGATGCAATATTCTGACCATTTCAGAGGACTTAGCCACTGGAACCCCTATTGGTATCAACAAAACACCATCAGTTACTGCAAACCTAATGAATAGAAGCAGAACATTGTCAGAGATAGTGCAAAAATGAACCCCTCATGTTGGCAGTCACTCAACATGACTGAGGAAGAGGTTCCTTCTCAAAGTAGAGTGGACCGGAATGACATGGAGAGAGGAATACCTGTGAGATTTTCGTTTGCTGATGGGGCACAACTCAAAATGAGAACAAACAGCTGCAAACATCGACTAATAATAGGAACATAGAAGGTAGGAAGTAAACCTAGGAAAATTAGAAGTCTTTAAAAATGAAATAGGAGACATAAAGCCCAATACTCTAGGTGTAAGTGAGCTGAAACGGATGGCTATTGGCCATTTTGAATCAGAAAATCATGTGGTTTACTATATCAGGAATGACCCAATCTAAAGGAATAGCATTGCATTCATTGTCAAAAAGGATATTTTAAGAACTATTTTGACGTACAATGTTGTCTGTGATAGGATAATGTTTATCTGAATGCAAAGATATCCAGTTATTACAATGATTATTCAAATTTGTGCATTGATGCAGAAACTGAAGAATTCTACCAATGATTTTAGTCAGAAATGGATAAAATGTGGTATCACTACACATCAATAATTATTAGCAAAGAAAACATAATTGGAAAATATGGTCTTGGCAGTAGATCTCATGATCTGGAGATCACATGATACGATTTTGCAAAATCAAGGACTTCTTCATCCCTGATACCTTTTTTCAACAAAACAAAAGATGACTATATAGGTGAGTTTCTCCAGATGTAATACACAGAAGTCAAATTGACGATATCTGTGGGAAGAGACTATGATGATGCTCAATATCAGCAGTTAAGACCAGACAGGCCCTACTGTAGAACAGACCATCAATTGTTCATATACAAGTTCAGGTTAAGGCTGAAGAAAAGTAAAACAAGTACATGAGAGCCAAAATACTACCTTAAGTTGAATTTCAAGAATATCTCAAGGACAGATTTGATGCATTAAACACTAATGACAGAAGGCTTGATGAGTTTAGAGAGAATATAAAAATATATAATTCATGAAAAAGCAAGGGTGGAAAGGGGAAACTAATTATAAGGATCTACATGTAACTTCCTCCCTGGGGGATGGAGAGTAGAAAAGTGGGTGAAGGGAGACGTTGGACAGTGCAAGATATGACCAAAAAATAATTTATGAATTACCAAGGGTTCATGAGGGAGCGGAGCGTGGAGGGAGGGGGAAAATGAGGAACAAGTGCCAGGGGCTTAGGTGGAGAGCAAAGGTTTTGAGAATGATGAGGCCAATAAATGTATAAATGCACTTTACACAATTGATGCATGTATGGATTGTGATAAGAGTTGTATGAGCCCCTAATAAAATTATTTTTTTTAAAAAAGAAAAAGACAAGAAAGAAACTATCAAGGTGGATATCAGAAGGGAATCTGAAATGCGCTCTTAATTATAGAGTAGCTAAGACAAATGGAAAAATGATGAAATCAAGAACTGACAACAAGTTTCCAAGGGCAACTGGAGAAGCCAAAGTAAAATGCCACAATGAAATGTGCACGGCCAAGAATGATAAACCACAAAGGGAAAACCCCAGTCATCTGGTTTAAACTGAAAGAACTCATGTAACAAATTAAGCCATGAGTTGCAATATTGAAAGATTCAATATTGGATGATGCAGGAAGCATCAAAAGAAGATGGAAAGAATACACAGTCTCTGTAAAAAAATAGTCAACAGTCAACCATTTCAAGAGGTAGCATATGAGCAAGAACCAACGGTACTAAGGGAAGAAATTCTAGCTGTGGTGAAGGCTTTAGCCATAAACAAGTCTCCAGGAAATTATTGAAAAACAATTTAAATGTTTCAACAAGACAATAAAGCACTGAAGTACTAACTGGTATATGCCAAGAAATTTGGAAGCAAGTACTTGGCTAATTGACTAAAAGAGATCCATATTTGACCCATTCCAAATTCAGGAGATCCACTAGAATGCACAAATGATATAACAATATCATTGTCACTAGATGAAAATAAAAAATTATTTAATATCATCCAAGAATGGTTGTAGCAGTACATTGGCAAGGAGCTACCAGAGGTTCAGGCTGGACAGAAGAGGATGTGGAGTAAGGCATATCATTGTTCATGTCAGATGCATCTTGGCTGACAGCAGAGAGTACCAGAAAGATGTTTACTTGTGTTTCATTGATTATGCCAAGGCATTTGACTATGTGGATCCCAACAAACTATAGATAGCCTTGAGAAGAATGTATAGATGGATTTTCTTGAAAAGAATGGGAATTCCACCTCACTTCATCGTTCTCATGTGGAATCTATACATAGATCAAGAGGCAGTTGTGGGAATAGAACACGTTTAAAATCAGGAAAAGTGGATATCAGGTTGTATCCTCTCACATACTTATTCATTCTTACAGTGAGCAAATAATAAGAGAACCTGAATTAAATAAAGAAGAATGTGGCATGCGATTGGAAGAAAGCTTACAACCTAAGATGTGCAGATGCCACAACCTTGCTTACTGAGAGTGAAGAGGAACTGAAGGCCATGACGAAGGTGAATGATCATAGCCTTCCGTATGGATTATAACTCAAAGCCAAACGTCTTCTGCACGTGTGCTCAGGAAAGGTCAGATAGAGCATGGAGAAGGGCATCATGCATGGTGAAGTGGAAGGGCAGCAAAAAACCAAAACAAAACAAAACAAAAAGAGGAAGGCCCCTATTGGGCTAGATTGTCTAAGTGCTTCCAGCAATGGGATCAGCACAGCAACACTTGGGGGGATGGTGCAAAATGGTGGCGCTTCATTCTGTCCTACACAGGGCTGCTCTCAGCTGGAACCGACTGAAAAGCACCCACCAATGACAACAAACCTGCTTTTTTTGTACCACTTCTGCCACGTTCTACTCATAGGAGCCCACGATTTATCTCCTGGAATATTGAAGTCACCTCTTCATTATTCTTCTGCCTTCAATTTCTTGCTTTGAAAGCCCGTTTTTCATACCACAGCCAAATGTATCACAAATTGAAGCTTGTTTGTGATTCTGTCCAGGGACGCTATGATATAGACCAGATTGGACTGCAGTGAATTTTAGTTTATTTGTTGCAGAATGAAATCTAGATTGCTGACCTAGTTTGCAAATTGGTTGGGTGGTCTTCCTCACAATGTAAAGGCTAAAACTATAAGATGAGCCCAGCTCTCTAATTATCTCAGAAAAAGAAAGCCCGAGGTATTCCTACTACATGAGGAGTCAGTAAGGAGGAAGAAAGTACAGGAGGACTAAGGTGCTAACTCTTCCGTCCCCCAGTTGGGTAGATCACTTAATATTGTTTTCCATATCCTCCAAGAGAACTAGTAAGATAGAAGAGAAAGGAATACATTTTCCCCTTCATGATTAATCCATTATATTTATGAGAAAGAAATTCCTTTAGTAAGGAAATGAGAATGACCTTGAAACCAGGTATACTGTACTGTTATCCAGATATGGATGTAGTCTAAATTTAATTTTTATTAATATAGATAATAGCTTACATGGGCCTTATGGCAACATTACTAGCACTCTAAAATTTAATTAGATTTTTAGAGCTTCTGTTATTGTCTCTTGTAGGATTATACAATCTGGGACATGACCAGCAAGTTTTATATGTCTTATTTTCATTATGATTTGAAATAAGCATGAATTAATGAGGTATTTCATGTATTAAATACACATTCATGTATTGAATACATAATTTTTGTATCTATTTAAAATTAACTCCAGAGGTTTGGAGTTCTTTTAAAACACACTCTGTGTATGAATATATTTCTATGGGTCTAACTTACATATGTACATTAACTTGTCCCAAATAACTATTTTAAAGTTTAATTTATAAATGCTGGTTTTAAGAAAAACTTATTAATTGATCAAGCCATATGAATCTATGTGTTCTCATATTTTTTTAAAACTTTGATTAGTTTTTATTTTAAGTCTAATTTACTACCAAGCCATATGTTTTTGATTTTTCAGTTGCTTTTGGGAGATCTTTTTCTTCTGTGCAACCTCCCCTTCTGGTTTAGGAACACTGTGTTCTTTCTCAGTCAGGGTCATTTCAAGGTGGCAGGGGGAGCTCATGTTTGAATTGATCTGACCATGAGCTCTGTAAGTCTGACACTGTATATTGGGGGCTTTGTTTACTTGGATGTGCTCAATGACCAGAGAAGTCACTTCACGGGTGTTCTTACAATGGACTGTCTTAATTTGCATCATTTTGTGTGGGTTTGTGGGTCAAATAAGTAGAGAACCATTTTTGTTAGGTCATCTCCAACCACAATGGGAAGAAAGCTAATTGTTTTTATTTTTATTTATTTATTTATTTTGCAAACAACCAAGGAGTTTATTAACTAGCTCGTGCTAGGGCCCAAGTCCCAGAGCACCAATGCAGTGGCCTCCTCCGAGACGAGGGAGGACCCTGGCCTGGGCCACAAGCCAAGCTTGTCTACTCTCTACAGGTTACGTAAACTGGGTGAAACTATTTCCCCCTCACCCTCCCATAGTTCAATGACAATTGGTTGTGCAGGTCTTGTTGGTTGACTGGCTTCACTCTCGGGGCATTCCAATTGTGGTCACTCAGAACTTTTCCAGGAGCCGTCAGCATCATTGTGAACTAATTGTTTTTAAATAACCATTTTATGTAATATGTTGACGTTAGTATATATTTTTCCTGAGTTCTGCTTTGCAGATGGAAGTCTCATATTCATTTTTGTTTAATTAACCACTCCCTGATTACATAGGCAATGAATATTCCCAACTCCAGTAAATCCTTTAAATTACTAGTAAATTTTTAAAAATGTTTAGCTTCACACAACAATTCAAATATAGGTGTTTGAAGGGGAATGAAACCCCAATTTTACATGGGACATGCTTAAAAATTGAGATATATAGTGATTGAAAATAGACTTCCCTCACTTATCTGTCAACAAACTCTTAATTTTAATTATCCTACCAATCAGATGCTTCTCTCAGACAATGAGAAAGTAAAACCTACCAAACTATGACGGGGGTACGAATGACCATTGAAAACAGGCAGCAAAGAGCTTGTGTGAGTTCTGCTATTTATTCGTTGTTTGATCTGGAAAAATGATTTCACTTCCTGTGGTGTGCTTTCTTCTCTGCAAAACTCAGGGGTTTGGCAGGATGACCCCAAGATCCATTGGAGCTCTAGCTATATATGGCATTAATGATTATAAGGGCCCCTCATGCGACCCACTTTGACACGAGGTGAATTCACACAGGCTGTGTGCTGCCATCCTCTGCTCTAACAGCCATGTCCTGATTTGCCTTTGGGGTGTTTAGAAAGAGCTGCTGCTTGGGAAGGGAGGGATGTAGTCTGGCATGATTAAAGCCTAGTAATTACAAAAGTACCAATTGGTGCCCATCTATAATTATAATACTTTTGATTCGTTTTCCTTTGTCCATAACTTTTTGGGGGGTAGGAGAGGGTGGGGATTCCAAAAACAGAAATGCATCCACGTGTTTAGTCTCATTTTGATTTTTTTAAATTTAAATGATACTTGCATGTCATGATTGTCAAGTTTCAATCTCTTTGATAACCACCAGGTCTCTTTATCAGGAGATGAGGAGTTTGGAAGGTGAGAAAGATAAAAGCATTGGTGTAGTTGTCGTTTGGAGGTCTCCTATCACTGGGGCCCCATCTACAATAGAATAAAATGTTTCCCAGACCAGCTCCATTTTCACATTCGTCATTATGTTTGAGTCCTCTGTTGGAGCTACTGTGCTGTGCTTGCCAACCAGGAATCTCATCTTTCAGCACTAGAATGGAAAATAGTCATTGTGATTATAGGTTTTTTTGTCAAATAATTTTCAGAAATAGATTACCAGACTTTTCTGCATAGCTTTCATCTGGAAGTTATGCTAAAATCTGTCCACCGTGGGTGACTCTTCGGATATTTGAAATATTAGTGGCATAGCTTCCAGTGTCCTAGACATATGCAAATCATGCAAAATTATTGATTATGGAGAACATATAGAAGTATACATAAAACTATGTAGAATGAAACAATTTTTCTCATCCCCAAATTATGACAAGGTTAACAAATATGAAACAATGGCAGGGAAGGGTAATATGAATTCCAGTCTGTTGAAAGAGTCCTGGCCCCAGATAAACCTGCACCTCTCTCCTCAACTAGACCCTTGATACAAGCCCCCTCTTCTGTTGTTACATTGATTTCAATCACTTCAGAAATGCATAGTTGTACTTTACAATGAATTTTAATGTTTTCCTGATTAGGTCTTTGCAAGTATTCATAATGCTCATTTGAATGAAATAAAATGATATACACTGAAGCATGTGTTAACAGATGATAAGATTTGATATGTTTTGAAAGGAAATGGTAATGATAAATGACAGTGACCTAATTTGCCAAACAATATTCTTGCATGAAATAATCTAGTTTGTAATAATGTGAATATCTCACCAAGGGAAAGAAGTTAATGAAATCAGAATCAAGTTATAGATTTTTAAAATGTCTGAACTTTCATCTCAATTATAACATAAATACTATTTCAAAATATTTTAGGGGAAAAATACTCATTTGTTTGCTACTAAACTATTTTCAAGCTAACAAAGAAAGTAGCAAAAATCCCAAATGAGAGAAATGGCATCTATTGATAGTCCATAGTTCGTGTTAATAAAGCACTTCCACAGAGAATTGTTTTCTCAACATTAATAAGTGGACTAAGGAGGATAGTTATTTAAGCCAATTTTAAAGATGAAAATATGGATTCAGAGGTAGCAGCAGCCATGTGCATGGTCCCACAGCTGTTCAGAGGCTGACCCGAGCCGCGTGCGGCACAGGCCGCATCCGTCTAACAATACTGAAGAAGACAAAGACAAAAACCCTCAGTGGTGTGAGCACTGAAGAATGCTGTCTTTTCGACGATAAACTAGATCAGAAAGGCTAATGTCATAAAATAGCCAAGACCACAACAAAAATAGGGTGAATTATAGTTTGGTCCATAGGGAAAATTACTGAAATTATTTAACTTGGAATTAGTGTTTTAGGAAAATAAATCTTCAGAACTCTAATTAAAATCTAGAAATTACATGGGAAGACTCTCAACTCATGGTGAATATGAAAAATATTGAAGAAATTATTTAGGCACACGTGTTTCTATATTGTACAATCATCTTAAAAAGGCAATCCAATCAATTTCTTTTTATAAGTGAGGAACCAATTAAAGGCTCAAGGAAATTAATATCTTCACTGTCACAGTTTGGCAAAGGGCATCCTGAGAATTTATACCTGTGTCTTCCTGATCCTAAGATCAATTGACATCTTCTCAATTTCATTGATAATCTTCCTTTCATATGAATTTGATATTCAGTAAATATATTACATCTATTCAATCATAGAAGTGTGGTATTTAAATATTTTTGTGCTCATGTTTACACTGGAGGGAGATTAAAATTTAATTGTTACACTTAGGCATAGTATTAGTGGGCCAATAATAAGTAATTAATTACCTTTTGTAATTACTGGAGAGAAAAAATGAATTGGGTGTATTTGTTTATAGACCTATAAGCAGTGGGCATGTCATTAAATATCAGGGACACTTCATCTGTTGGTGGCTTTTGAGACAAAAATAAAGCCTGTAGCCCTAGTGTGGAAACAACTCATCATCCCTAAAGTGTTCAGGAGGGGCTATACAGGCGAGTCAAACAGTAACAAGAGGGTTGACTTGTATAGTCCTTCCAGGAAAGGCTGCAGCTGAATGCAACAGGGGCAATGGCAGACAGATAAGGAGGAAGCAGTAGGCAAAATTAATATCATTAAGGAAGGATCATCAACCTGTGCTTGGCTTTATAATAACCATTACTCTTCATTTGGGGATTATCAATTGTTCTAAAGCCTAGGACAACAAATATAATGAACCGTTACAGCCTCCAGGATGATCATTATCCAGAGAGGACTATAAATAGTTAACATGTTGGAAAACCAGTACAAAAAGAGAGAAATAGTAGGGAGAAAGTGGGCTCGCTTTTTAAGGACCCTCTCATTTCTGGTTTTTCAAAAGGGAGATACTTTGTTTCTATATTTTACTTTGCATAACCCAAAATCTTCCTGGAAATTGTGATTTTAACTACACAGGTAGTGGGTGAGAAGAAGAGGATACGTTTACTGTTAAAGGATTACTGTCAGGGATTTCACTGCTGAAGGATTTTGTCAGGGATTTGGGAAGAGCACCCCCAAATGTATAGAAACTTCAATTCAGTTTCAATAAATCAGGTGGTTAGGCTGGTTTATCTGTGTCTGTTTCTTAGCTGTGCAGGTAGTCATTTTTGGACAACATCTTTTGGAGTAAGGATTGCAGTACAGATGTGAAGGTGAACTAGAACCAACTTTAGAAAGCAGGAGATTGGCATACACACCAACAGAATGAATAGTGATAACACTGAGTCATTGGAAGGTGATAGAAATTCACCTCTTTTTCTCTTCTCCAATTCCTCTAGATTCAGGGTCAAACCTCAGATCTATAAAAATTAGATTGTATTTGTTCCTGGTTAGAGCTTACTCTGTGCTGAACATTTGCTAAATCCAGTGTGTTGCTGTGTGCCATTTAGTAGATTCAAACTCATAGTGACCCCATGACAAAGTAAGACTGCCACATATAATCCCCTGGCCTGTATTCTTTTTACTACATGGAGCAACCAATGGGTTTGAACCACCGACTTCTTGCTTAGAAACTGAGTTTTTAGCTCTTTTTTCCATCAGAACAACTATGGAATTGGATCACCAACTCTATAGTTAGCAACTGAGTCCTTCACCATTACATCACTAGGTCCTCTTAGGTACTGTGGGCTAAACCTTAGGCTGCTAACCAAAGAAGCAGAGGTTCTAACCTACCGGCTGCCCGGGAAGATGAGATTGTCTTCTCTGTAAAAATTCCTAAAAATCTCAAAAACCATACAGAGTCACTCTATAGTAGAATCAACTCAACAATAATGTGTAGGTTGGGTATTTTATGTATCAGATTGAAGTAGAAGGAAATGGGGTATCTTGCCAAGGCTGCATAGCTAATAATTGAACCAAGATTTGGATTGGCGTCTCCAAAGTCTGTGATCTTTCATTACATCAAACCTGCTGAACTTGATGTGTTTTGACTTCTGAAGGAGTCCAACCACTGAAAGAGTAAATATAACATTAAGCAATAGCGGGTGGGTGGTGTTTGCTCATGAAGAGCATTGGCTGGGTGGGGAAGCCAGGCTTCCCATATAGAAATGAGAATTCTACTCATGAACCAGCATTACCCTCATCCTCTCATTTATTTTAGTGGTGTAACTCCCACACTGCCAATTGTGATAAATGTTTGATAGCCTGAAGCTACATTTAGAAGTATGTATCCTTTGCAATGACTTTTGAAAGACCTCTGCATCCAGTTCTTGTGCAATTCTCAGTTTGAGTATCAGATGGTACAGTTCCTCGCTCAGTATAATTTATTGTCTGAGAAATCCTCCTACACTAATAGTATTTGGCCACATTTTGATCTCACTAAGCTGCTATGAATTAAACCAAATAGCAAAATAATAATGTATGATTCCATTTTCATTCAAATATAACAAATATTTAACGAATAAAATGAAATGTGCAAAGATGTTGATGTGTTGTGCCTAACCCTAACATGTACACCCTACTTGTCTATTACATATCTATGATGTAATTCAGCTAGGCTTTTAATCTTTTTAAAATAAAATATTTGTATTTAAGTATAAATCTATAATAATGAGGTGAAAATATTTGGGTTTTGAATTCTCTATTAAGTCTAATGATATTCATTAAGCATTATATATTTATCCCCCCTTGTACAATGTTGATAATGCTCATTTGGGGTTGGACATGCTTATGAAAACTAGGACATTTTCCAATGAGCATTTCAAGAATATTTTT
The DNA here is from genome assembly GCF_000313985.2 of Echinops telfairi. Lineage (NCBI taxonomy): Eukaryota > Metazoa > Chordata > Mammalia > Afrosoricida > Tenrecidae > Echinops > Echinops telfairi. The sequence goes on from NW_022103947.1 coordinate 1,438,799, forward strand.
CCCACCAAATCCTTGCCCATAAATGTATGATTTCATTATTGAAGGATGAGGCAAGTCAAACCATCTTCTTGTTTTCATTGAGATTATGATATTAAATTTAAAAATAGATTTATCTTGACTGCATTTTAACAATGGATTTTGTGATATGGAGAAAATTCAAATGAAGTTACATCAGTACCCATCAATTTACTCTGGTGCAGGGTATCTATTTTGCTAACAAACTCTGTGAACACATTGTGTAAGTGTGCTAAGGACTGATTGAATATTAGGCATTCATTTGTGCACTAGACTCTTTAATTCTTCCTTTCTGCTGAGTGTGGCCTTGTTCCTCCCTGTAAATGAGGGGGTTCACAATGTTCATGGAAAAATTACATTATCTTTTCATTCTACTTTCTGAAGCCCCATCATATACATAAAACTAAAAAATATTGCTACTAGGATTGTTTACACATTCATGGGTTTATTTCAAACAAAATGTGTTTGAGCGTGTCTCTGAGATCAAAGGATTACTACTGACACATATTCTCAGGAATATATTTTTCTAAGTTAAAGTTAAAGTTCCTTTTAAAATAGGTCCTATCGAAAGTCTGGATTTCAAGAGCATCAGCTAGGCCAGTTCACTTCAAGGCAAAGAGGTCAGCTAAGAAGATGTTGAATTCCAAAAGAGTAGTCTTGATAGATTTTCCTGAAGGACACGGACAATCACAGGAGCTTATTATAAAGAAGTTTAAAAAAAATCTGAAATGGAATGATGAGAAACAGGCCAGGAAAGTTACACTAAGGAATTGTCACAGCACTTCATCTCTCATCGTTGGAGTGAATCAGACTATCCAGGGAGAATTTCATTGAGAAATTGTGTGAGTCTGGGTAGACTAGAGAAACAAATTCATAGACACTCATATTTGTATAAGAGGGAGTTTTATATAAAGGGTAATTGTACATTAAGAAAGCATCCCAACACAGTTCAGTTCAAGCCCATAAATCTGATATTAGCCCATATGTCTGTTACTAATCTATAAAGTCCTCTTCAGACTCATAAAACACATGCAATGTTGCTGAATGCAGGATGATCACAAGCCACTGGGTAGAAAGTCTTTGGATCCAGTGAATGTGTAAGACTCTCAACACTAGCAGAGGTCTCCACACAGTTGCTCCAGCACCCAGGGCTATATCAGGGTAGGGCCATGTGGCTTCCCCTCAGGGATGTCTCACAGGTAGTCAGCTTTGTCAGCAGAGTGTCTCACAGGGAGTGTCTGAGAATATTAAAAGATAATGGAATTTACACAAACTTTTTGAACCTCCCTCATTCATAAACATGAACTAAAATATCAGCAGCAGCTTATCCCTATGCATTTCCAATCTCATAAATAGATGTCCTATAATTTTAAAAATTACATACACATGATAGCTAAGGAAAAGCCTTGCAGACTCAGCCAATTTCTAAGTTAAGATTTGCCTCTCATTGATGTAAACATGATGTTAAAACTTTTTGGAGAGATTCTGAATGAGGATTATTCTGTTTGGAGATCTGACTGTCCCTATACCCCTACCTTTGTTAACCTTTGTTTTCCATCCTACTTCATTTTATGAATTGTACTCACCTTTAAAAGGAAACATTTGTTCAGAATCATCCAGATAAGAACACATACCATTAAGTCTCTGAGGATAGTAAAAATGAACTTGAACACTAGAAAAATGCAGTTGACATAAGAGTTACGCACACAAGTGTCCTTTCCTTTCATGCTGCATTTGAAATCCCATCACTGTTCCATCTGTGTTCCTGAGAAGAATATATTCAAACAACTTATAGTTTTAAAAAGTGAAAAAGGAAAGAAAGAAAATGACCTCGAGGCAGAGCCACCACCACAGTACAGCCAGCCGTACTTTTCATCTTGGTCTTGCCCTTTAGGATGACTTTGAGGTGTTGATGGCCAAGTGGCCAACAGAGAGAAAAGAAGATGCCTTCCGGAGGTGATGCTAAAAAGAACTCACAGCCAGGAAACGTGTTAAGTCTTTTATTAGAGCCCTCTGACGCCTACAAATACGGGCTGGGTTCTTTTATTTTCTTTTTTTTCATGCATGCATAAACCCAACCAACTGGGTCCACAGGATAATAGCATGGCTTTGGCTATAAGGAAATGGTCTAATTTTTATAGGCTTACTTCTATACTGAACCAAATGCAACAAAGATAGTGTTAACTTTCTGGCTTAATTGCCACCACGCCTGTGTGGGTGGTAGCCATGCCTGGTTAGGTAAGGGCCCTTTCCTGCTAATCCTCTGTCTGGTTTCCTGGTCCTATTCAACATTGCACTTTAGACAGCTTCCATTGTGAAGTCACAATTGTCACACGGACATCAACTCATCTGGCTTTGCATTGAATTTTAACCACATTTCCCCTAACATATCTCTAATATGGGCGTTATTGGCTCGGAAGCTTCTCACTTTTATTGGTAGGTCACTTTCGTCATAAAACTACCTGGAGTTTCCTATTTTATGCATAGTTTTTCACAACTAGCAAATAATATTGACTTTCCTGATAGTCCCAGGACAATACTAACATTGACAATCATTGTCTCTGAATTATAAAGTCCTCTTATACTTAACCCTATCCCCAGAAATCATTCTCTTAGCCAATTTGGAGGTTTCTACTCTCAGATATCCTACCATGTCATTAGAGATACAACGTATATTGAAGCTCTTATACATTAACCTTATGCTTCCACTGAACACTTACTGCTCCATCATTATAGTTCCAAACTTTTCTATGCTTACAAGCATTTTATGGCTCAAATAGTAAGAAGGTAAGGGAAGATATTGGGCATTTAATTAATATCCTGCTGTGTTGCCCATGATTGTTGAACTATCTCAGCTTCCCTGGTATTTCTGGGCATTGTGATGAGTGATAATGATGTTATGATCTTAAATGGAAGATGATCCATTGTCAGCTCTAAACAGTTAAACAGTAACCCGCAACCTTCAGACCAACTAATGGGCTGTTCTAGATAA
>NW_022103947.1:1442415-1450979 GCF_000313985.2 Echinops telfairi
ACCCTGAGGTACTTTGGAAAAAGTGCTGGAGATATACTTCCAAAAAATTAGCCACTAAAACTCTAGGGAGCACAGTGAGTAGCTGTCAGAGATGCTGTTAAACATCCTACAATGTACAGGACAGACCTTGCAACAAATATTTATTTGAACCAAAATACCAATTGTGTTCTAATCACTACAAATACTCTCTATGCCACCAGAATGCCCTGTGGAGAGAGATAACCCACTGCCTTCAAGCCAGTCCCAATCTACACTGACCCAAGAGGTCAGAGGAGAATTGTTCACTAGAGTTTCTGTGTTTGTCAGGGCTGACCAGAGAAACAAATCCATATATATTCATTTTCAGATAAGAAAGAGCTTTATATACAAGAGCAATTGAATATTTAGAAAACATCCCAGTCCAGATCAAGTCCATAAGTTCGATATTAGTCCATATGTCTGATACCAATCTATAAATTCCTCTTCAGACTCGTAAAATGCACGCAATAATGCCAAATGCAGTAAGATCACAGACCAGTGGGTGGAAAGTCTAGTGGATCCAGTGGTGGTGGGAGCAACTTAGTGCTGACAGGGTTCTCCACGTGGCTTCTCCAGTTCCAGGGCTCTGGTTGCCATCAGCATAGCTTCATGTGTCTTGTCAGTAGGAATGTCTCTCAGAGAGTCAGTGTGTGTCCCGTCTCCAGTGAACTATTTATCTCTTTGGTGCCTTCACCTGAGGTCACCAGGTTGGGACCTGATTGACAGGCCAGAATCCAGCCTTCCTCAAGTTGACAGATTATGTACCTGCCACAGTTTCCCAAGCTGTAAATCATTAAGGAGCAAACTTTATTGCTCGCTTTCTTCTTGTAAATTAGTGGTTGTTGGGATTTAGCTGCTAGAATTTTGGTTCGCAACCTAGTGCTCCTCCCATTGCACCACCAGGACTCCAACAAGAGAAGCATAATATTATGTAACCTATCCGAGCCACGTGAGGAAACCAGGTGGTAGCATCCAGGGGATGTTTCCTCTGGTGTGTCTTTCACCGTGACTGTGGTTCTGGGGAGGAATATTACAGCTTAGCAGGTGCTGCATAAGGATACAAATGAGTGGTGTGCCCAGCGAGAACTTTCAGGGGCTTATGAATTATTACACTGGAAGCACAAATTGATGTGCTTAGATTTCGGATGAAAAAATGCCGGCCCAGTTGGTGAATATGATAAAAGTAGCACTCTGGTGATTTTCGCTTTGGTAAAGAAAAGTAGCCACATTGTTAGTAAGAAAAGAAAAGTAAAAAGCAAAACAAAACATAACCCATATTGTTTTGTAAAGTAAGAGAGCTGATATCTCATGCATTTTCTTTTTCATTAAAACAAACCTATATTTCCGATTTAGTATGCCTTTTATCAGTAGTGCAGTTCAATTACAGTTTGGGCAGCAAGATTAGCAAAACTAAAAAGAGGATTAAAAATATTTTTTATACCTACATTGTATGTTTCTCAGAAGCATTTCTAAGTGTAATTTTCCATGAATTCTATCCAAATACTTCAACTGTGTGAATCTTACATTTGGTTACTGGCTGATCAGGGTTTGGCCTGAGTCCAGTGCACATGTTACTTAAAGATGTGAGGATCTGCATTGCAACAAAAGGACATTTCCATAATACTTTCACCAAGATTACATATATATGATATATTGTCATCCAGGTAATCAAACACATGCCAAATCATACTCCTCAGAACTGGAGCATCCCCTTGAAAGAGAAGGTGGACATGAGTAGCCAAATGTGAATAAAGAAATGGATGGGAAGTAGCCAGGAATCTTGGAACATGGATCTTACATTGAACAATCCAATGCTTGATCCATTATGCCACCACAACTCCTTAGGGTAGAACATATGGGAATAGACCAGATAGAGGCATAATTGATTGAAATTTTCTTTTACAGTAAAATGTCCAGGTTCTAGAGTGAGATAGAGCAACATTGAAACCCTGATCCTACCACACATGAGCTATGTGAGTTTGGGAAAAGGATTTAACTTCTTAGTTTCCTCATTTGTAATAAGAAAATTCATGTAAAACACAAAGCAGATTTCTCAGCTATTATGAATACTATTACTTCATACACTGGGGTGTTTGCAATACACTTCTAAGTTCACTCGTGAATCTGCACCAAAACAGATTTAAAATAAAACAGTTGCCCTCCTGTCAGCTCTTGGTGACTTATACATAGCCACACCCATGATTCTCTCTCTTGTCAACCTCAATGTGTACAGCAATGCTGCCCACTCACTATAAAAGGGGGCATGTACTATATTGCAATTTATTTTAGTAGCCATATTAGAAAGAGGAAGACAATATAGGTATAATTAATTTTAGCAACTTACTGTATTCAGCCCAATATATCCAAAGGATTATTGTTTCAACATGGAATCAATATCAAAATAATGAGATTTTGTTTTACATTACTTTTGTTCCATACTGAATATTTTGCATTTTCATTTTATAGGAGCCACATTAGGGTTATTGAGGCTCACACTATTTAAGAACCATTACCTTCTTCCAGGAAGTTAATAAATGAAATCATGGGCCTTAAATGACTGTTTTAACTTTATTTGTAGTCAAAGATCATGACTGATAAAACTATCTTGGCTCAATACAGATGTCAAAAGTTATGAATTAAAGACAATAAGAGGAGTAGAAGATTGTAATTATTAAATACAAGCACCTTTTAAAGTAAGAATGTGGTTGGTTGTGTCATAAAAATGCATTATAGAGAATAGATGGAAAATTCAGCTCCTCTGTGCCCCAGGATAAAAGAAAAGACTGTGAGAAAATCTACTGATTTCTTTATAAAAGTTTCCATTTTAGTATGAGGAACAGTTTCTCTGTCTTCAGCAAGGTACTGTCTGGTCTATATGAAAGATATTCAAAGTGAATTATTCACTTTCGGTTTAATGTGGATTCTGTATGTCAGGTTAAACCATGCTATAGAAGAGTGTGAAACTTTAGTTGTGAAACTGATCTTAAGACCTAGCAGTAGGAAAGGTAAGGTGAGCAGACGTCCTGTTTTTGGCGGAACAGTCCTGATTTTCAGCAGTTTTTCCCACGTCCCGTGGCGTTTTAAAACAGTCTGGATTTTTGGAAAGAATGCATGACAAGCTAGGGTATACGGCTTTCGGTTGCCATGTGGCTATTTCGCCAGGATATGAGTGTTATCAATGGTGTCCCGCTTTACCAATGTGAACATCTGGCCACCTTAAGGAAAGGACCTACTAAGTGGTTCAGTAGCAGAACCCACACCTTCCCTAAAGAAGACTTGAGGTCCATTTCTGGCCAGTGCTCCTCATGTGCAGCCATCATCCTATCTGTTACTATGACGTTGAACAGGTTTAAATGGCACTTGCAGATTACAATGGACCAGGGGGGAAAGGCCTAGTGATCTACTTCTAAAAACCACTACTCAATTATATCTGCACCACAGTGGTCCCCATCTGCAACCAATCAAAGGAAGGCACAGGAGTGGGTGACATTACATTGTGGACACGGTTGCCATGAGTCTTGGGCTATTAGAGCTTAGCTGACAATAGCAGCAGCAACAAAACCAGAGGAACGTATGCATGAGTTCGCCTTTACTTTCTGTGCCTGGTAATGGGATGCTTTGGTCATATCCCTTTGTTCATCTCCCTCTCCAATGATTTTGAAATTTTTTTGTTATTCTAACTGAAGGCAGTGAGTTTATGCTTCTCAATTCATGGCACAAAATTTGAATTCTATGTGAATTCAAATATCTTAACTGATATTGAACCATTTATAGCAACTTTGTTTGCATTCTTAACTATTTAGATAGCACACTAACACCATGGGCATATCGGTTTAATACTGACTTTTCAGTTATAAGTCAAACATTGTAATTAACTGTCTTATTATATTACAGTAAGTAAAAAAGTATTGATACAACTTAAAGAAAACTTTATTAAATAAAAAATATGAAGCTGTTGTTTTTCAACATATCCTTTTATTAGGTCTATAAACTTCTGAAGATGTCTTTTAATCCTTCTAACACTTCCTCAAAGAATTAATGATTTATACCACATTCAAAAGGTAATTTGGGTATCTTTGAGGGACTCAGATTGCATACTCTGAGTTTGAAGAATAAACAAGAAATCCGAAGGGAGAATCCAGGTCTGAAGGGTGGTTGGGGTAAGATTCCCCAATCATATTTTCATAGTGCAGGACTTTCTACTTTCCAAGAATGAGCAAATGCATTGCCATGATTGAAAAACAATTCCTCGATACAAATCTCCTGGCCTTTTCCTCACCAATGCAGTTCTTGGTTTTCTTAAAACTTCTTTCTAATAAGTCCCTAGGATCATCCTGTGTCTTTCAAGAAAATCTCTTAAGGCTACTACTTTGAAATTCCAAAATGGTTTCTATGATCTCCTAAGATGATCTCTCTGCCTTGAATAAAATTGACCCAGTAGATCACCCTGGAAGCCACTGGTTTGATTAGACCATTGACATTGTGATTATGCATTGGGCTGCTCACCTCAAGGTTGGCAGTTCAAGACCTCCAGCCCCTCCACAAGGGAATGATGGGGCTTTCTACTCCTCTAAAGAGTTTGTGTTAGTCCCGGTAGACTAGAGAAACAAATTCATGGACACTCATATGTGTATAAGAAAGAGCTTTATATACAAGAGCAGTTGAATATTGAGAAAACATCCCAGCCCAGTCCAGATCAAGTCCATAAGTCTGATATTAGCCCATATGTCCAATACCAATCTATAAAGTCCTCTTCACAAAAACTCACAAAACACATGCAATGATGCCGAATAATGCAGGAAGATCATAGGCCAGTGGCTGGGAACTTTTGTGGAGCCAGTGACATTGTCAGCATCTCAGCGCTGGTAGAGGTCTCCATATGGCTCCTCCAGCCCTAGTGTAGTTCCATGTGTCTTGTCAGCTGCAATGTCTCCCAGGGAGTGAGCATGTGTCCCACCTCTAGCAAGCTGTTTATCTTCTTAGGACCTTCAAATGAAGTCATCAAACTGCCATCTGATTGACAGGCTAAACTCCACCTCTTTTCTCTTAATCCTCAAATTGACAACAGATTATGTAACTACCACAGACCACCCTTGGTCAGTTTGACATTTTCACACAACTTTTTGGCCATATATAATTTTCAAACAAACAATAATAAAATCATATCTGTACCTAACAGGATAAAACTAAAATGCATACAGTTCAATATGTGCCACCCTCATTTGAGCATAGCATTCTATAAGTGAATGGAACAAAAATATCCTATGCCTAACAATTTCAGTTGAGTAACACCTATGCCTTAATCCTATAATCAGAAGAAAATATTCCAATACCTATGAAAGTCTGTAAGCCAGCCACTTCATGCTGGTTTCTTCCACCCAATTGTGGGTATCCAATTTGGAGACAATCATATTATTTGATGTGAGGAATCTTCATTTCAGTTGGAACCTTGAGAGTCTGCATCCATAAGCAAAGTCAAATAAGGACAGGCCATCCGTAAAGTCTGCAGCAATATGCACCAGTTCACGGGCTGAAAAAACTCTTCATATCATTGGGTTCTCAATGTGGGCTGCCTCACTTAGCCACACCAGAGTGCCCATTGGTCACCTTGCCTTGAGACCATGGCCCCATCACAAATTCTCAACAACCCTAGCCCCTTTGTGCTAGGTCATGAACTTCAGACCAGTCAACCCACTCTCATTCTCTTCTAGTTCCTTTAACCCGGTCCATGGGAGTCAGTGGCCAGACACAACCCATCTCTTTATTGTTGCTTTTCTCCCACTTCCACTCAACAAGTGGATCCAGGTTTTCACCTAGCAAGCATTTCAGGCTGCCACAGGCTCCCTTTAATGTTCAGTTCTAGAGAGGAGTTTTCTTCATGGTTCTAGATATTTTTTCCCCAGCTAATAAACAAACCACTAGTTCAATATTCCAAAATCCAAAATGTTCCTTTTTACCTTCCATCAGTCAATCTTGCCCCTTAGGCAAGTTTCTTCACCTTCAACTTTCATGAGCACACAAGGCACAGGGTGGAGCTTATCTTTTCAGAGCCTTCTTTTCAGGCCTGCCTTAAACCCATTTAAAGATTCAATTGTTCTTTTTTGTTTTGTTTCGTTTTAACATTTAAAAAGTTTTAATTTATTTTTTAATCGGTTTATTAGGGCTCATACAACTCTTATCACAATCCATACATACATCAATTGAGTAGAGCGTATTTGTACATTCATTGCCCTCATCATTCTCAAAACATTTCCTCTCCACTTAAACCCCTGGCATCAGGTCCTCATTTTTTCCCCTCCCTCCCCGCTGCCCCCTCCCTTAGGAGCCCTCAATAATTTATAAATTATTATTTTGTCATATCTTGCCCTGTCCGATGTCTCCCTTCACCCACTTTTCTGTTGTTCGTCTCCCCGGCAATCAAAAGTTATAGCATCTGACGTCTTAAAGGCTTGAAGGTAAACAAGGGATCATCTAGCTCAGAAGCAACAAAGCCCACATGGAATAAGCACACCAGCCTGTGTGATCATGAGGTGTCGAAGGGATCAGGTATAAGGCATCATCAGAACAAAAAAAATCTTACCATAGTGAATGAGGCGGGAGTGCAGAGTGGGGACCCAAAGCTCATTAGTAGGCCACTGGAGTTCCCCTTGCAGAGGGGTCTCGGGGAGGAGAAGAGCCAGTCAGGGGGCAATGTAGCAATGATGAAAATTACAACTTTCCTATACGTAGTTCCTAAATGCTTCCTCCCTCAGCCCCCTCACTATCATGATCCGAATGCTACCTTGTAAGTCTGGCTAGAACAGAGGATGTACACTGGTACAGATAGGAACTGAAAGATTCGATTTTAATGACTCTTGGCAAGTGGGCTTACAAGCTCTCTATTTTCAAATAATCATTTCTATAAATCTTTATATCAACAATAGCATTAGGCTGCTAATAGAAATGTCAGCAGTTCAAAAACCACTGGAAACCCACAAGAGCAGTTCTACTCAATCCCATATTGTAACTATGAATCAGGCTTGTTAATAAACCTATTCTTTTGGGAGGGAGAAATGCCCTTTCATATTATTAGAACTGAAAATTCACTAACTAAATTTCTGCTCATACACTTAACATAATTCCTTAAATGGCAAATTGCACCTCTTAGTCTGTATCCTGTACCTGGAAAGACACACATGTATTTAGCATTTAATAAATAGTGGCTGTTATTGAATAGTCTTCAAGAAATAAGTACCATCTTTTTTTCTTGGCTACCCAAAGGTTAACCATCCAATAAAAAATACATCCAAGTTATATAACCTTCCACAGATGACCACATAAACTACTTCACTGCTTCTGAAAGGGCAGTTCTTAATTATTCCTGAAATAGCTTCTATAATGAAGTAACTTGTGTAATATGAGAAGGAAATCAAAGATCAACAGTGAAGGTCTAAATAATAGGAATGCATTATGTTGTATGTTTTACTTAGTTTTATTAATGTCAAGCATTTTTACTATAGCAATGCATTTTGTAAATGGACTTTTATCTGACATCTATGCACATCTTTAAAAAGATTTAATTTATACAAAGATGTTAGCCATTCTTCTTCCTCCAAAATAAGATATGTATATTTATCACTACATTGCTTTCAGAATATCTTACAAATTTAATTAAAGTCAATTTAGATATTAAGCTATCAAAAATAAAATAGATATCTACATTTTTTTGTGTTAAAAATAAATAAAAGAAAGTGAACAAGCACTGTAGTTTGCACTCAAAATAATGAAGAATGTTCAATCACACTGAGAATAATGATTTGGCACCTTTAAAAAATTATTTGTGGTCTCTGACTTCATTTCTTTTTTTTAAGTCAGTTGGTTAGAGTGAGGTTTAGGTTATGGGCTTCTTTGCATTTCCTCCCCTTCTTTTCCCAATTTCTCATTGTTTCCATTCTTCAATCATCAATTGTGTTGGGCTAATGGCTACAAAAGGTATATCCTAGCCATTTGATATATTACAGCTAGATAAAGGAGAGAATGAACAAATGTCAGATTGTGCAAGGGTGCTATGAATGACACAGGGGAGAGACTGTGATTGTGCATCTATAGCACCTGTGCTATGTTTTTCTATTCTGGATTTACACTTTTATGTCCTTCTGAATAGCCTAAGGTCTTCATGCCAGAAGATCACTGGAAAATAAGGTATAGCTATGTGGTTCCGAATTTTAAGAATTTCACAGTTGACCTTGCGTGATATTCAGAAAGTGAAAACATTTCACTTCCTTGCATTCCTCATGCACTTAAACTATGCATGCGTTATACCAAATATAAATAATTATTGCAAAAACGATTATAAGAGGGGGTACTCAAAAAAATCCAGAATAAACTCTGCTGGGTGGAGCTTTTGTAGTACACATTTTTCCCACTAGGCGAGCATGCAGCGTCTCACTTTGAGGTAGTGCACACAGTGGCGTCATCTGGGTTCTCTCTGGTCATAGTGAATTTGTTCATAAAAGTGGTTTCACTCAAACCTCGTTTTGTGTGTGTGTGTGTGTGTGTGTGTGTGT
>NW_022103947.1:1451966-1453463 GCF_000313985.2 Echinops telfairi
TTTGTATATTTTTACATGGGACATGTAATCTAAAATGAATAGTATATTTGGGATATTTTTGGGTGTGTGTGTCACTGTTATTTGAAGGTGACTTGGTATATTGATTCTAATTGTGTTATGAGCAAGTTCAGTTACGTAACATTAATGTGTACTTTGTAATTGGCTATCCATCAAAGACACCAGGGAATTAAATCTATTATGTTCACTTCGGTGCAGTAAACCATCATGAGAGCACAAGACATAATCACTAATCCCACCATGATAATTACTGCAGGTGTATCCTGATCAGTTAAAATTGGCTATTCATGTTAGGATGCATTTTTCTTTTGAAATATTAAAGCAATTAGAGCACATACTAAGTAAATTTACTTTGTTGATTCGATACAAAAAAAATCAAAGGCATGTCAAATAAATACATCCTAAAAAAGTTAAGCATCTAAAATTGATTTTGTTAGAATAAAGACATATATTTGAGGAAAAAAAACCCAAAAGTGCTGCTCCTACTTTGTGTTTGTATCTTTTATCAAGATCCACTGGAGTTATTTTTAAGAATTAGAACCTATCTAGAGAATTAAATAATGTAGCATTCCTGATTGTGTTTGATTAATTGAAATGTATCCAAGAAGAATTCCTGAGGTGTGAATGATGGGTAGCCATGATAGTGGGGCAGGAAGAAAATAAAACAAGGAAAGAACAATAATATATAAATTATATATATAGGTATAAATACATATATGTATATATGTACATATATAAGTTTATAAAGATAGTCTTATTTGTCTGTGTGTGTATGTACAATAGGGAAGCAGATGGACTTTGTGCCACTACTTAAATATTACCTCACTACAAGGACAGTTTGCTCTAATAATGTGGCAATGTATGATACTCACCTTCTGGACAATTGCTGGGGAAAAAATGGGTGCATAAGCAAATGTGGTGAAGAAAGCAGATGGTGCCCTGCTATTAAAAGAAATAGTGCCTGGGGTCTTAAAGGTTTGTAGTTAAGCAAGTTGTCATCTAGCATTGATGCAACAAAAACCACATGGAAGAAGCACACCAGCCTGTGTGATCATGAGGTGTCCGTGGAAAGAGGCATTAGAATTTCAAAAACAAGTAATCAAATTGACGTGAAGAAGCATAGATAAAGTAGAGACCCAAAACCCACCTGTAAGATATTAGACAGTCCCTCAAAAAAGGGCCACATGAAAGGGATGCTATATCCAGGGTACAGTAATGCACTGATGAAACTCATAATTATTCTCTAGTTCTTTAATATTTCCTCTCCTTACTATTACCATCCTAGTTTTACCTCATTAATCTTGTTAGACCTGTATATGTTCATTTGTATCATTAAAGCTGTTAGATGCATGAAATTCAAGATAAATAAAACCTTCAGAAATAGTAATGGGAGTAATGATTTCCTACAGATATGGGAAGATAGGGTGTGGGGAGTGGGGAGAAGTGGGAATTGATAGCAGTGATGACTGTATAACCCCA
>NW_022103947.1:1454518-1469944 GCF_000313985.2 Echinops telfairi
GAAGAGTCATACCAATTAACTCAACTGCTGCACACTGGTCAATGTCTAACCCAGGATAGCAACATTGAGAAAGAGTGGAGTGGGGATGAAACACAGAATAGACAATTTCTTCTTTCTGCTTGTGCACGTACTGGTGTAGCAAAAAGCTCTTGTTGCCGTGGTATTTCTGAACAGCACATATAGTGCTGCCTGTCATCGCTTGACTGGTCATTTTAAAGCTACATTTTACAACCATTTTAGTTATCATTTCCATGTGCAGCCAGGTTTGTTTTGACATATGTTCTATTTCTAAATTAAATTATTACTTACTTAATGCATCATTCTACTAAAATGATATATTAAATGAACAAAGTAGCACCCACATGATATTAATTGTTTTAATACCAGGAAGGGTTAACTATTTTCATGCCAGTTGTTTTAATCATGGAAGGAATTTGGGGGTCCTTCATCCTTTTAGGAACTTAAAACTTCATTTCTTCTGCTTTGCCTTAGACACAGATAAATAAATAAACTGCACACAGTTTGTTTTTTGTTTTTTGCTTTCCCAGCTGCCAAAGCTCTCATTCACTGATCTAATTTTAATAGTCATATATGGAATTAGATTCCACTTTTTCTTTATTTGAAAATCTTATCGTATCACTGGTACATTTGAAAAGTCTTACAATATTGTTTTCCCCATTGGATAATATATGCTGAAGTCATGCTATGTTTTGAGGGGGGAAAAATTCTGGATCAGGTCCTGCTTACCAAAAATACCAAGAAAATCATATCGATAAGGTCCTAAATAGGCACAGGTTTGCTACTACATTTGCTGTTTGAATTTTACACTTAATTCCTAGCCAGGATTTCCACTGGGATTTTCTGTGGTTTTTCCTCTAGGTGCAAGGACTGAGAAAGCATGAATGCTAGTTATATTTGCCTTTGGACAATTCCACCTCACAAACGTCTCCAACCCACACTTTAGGTAGGTCATAGAAAAATCGAATGTGCTGTGTGAGATGCGCTTTGACATAGTAAAGGAGCTGGATGCTTTGCTGCTCTAAAGAGAAACAGGGAGCCTTCATCATAGAAAGAGGGAAGAATGGCTTTGTTGTCTTTATCATCTGTGATAATGCCTCACAAATCCAGGTAAATTCACTGACTTGACTTTTTTACTAAATTAAGAACCACCTTCTCATTCTAAAATTATATCCAATATGTTCAGTAATAATCATTTACTTGGTTCTTTGCTGCTTTAATTGGCCATTACATCTAACATTCTCCTTTTGGCACTAGAACTATTCAGCCAAGGAAACAAAGAGATTGTATGAAGTACGTGAGAAGCTCAGGTAAAGCCCGGAAGTAATCAGCTTCTTTCTTGGCAAGTGTTCATCGTCATGTGTGCTAATTCCAACAGTGGTCCCCAGGGATCACCAATGAACATATTTCTCATGTGTGATGAACTCTTAGTCTTAGACTACCTTAAAGTTTTAGGTTAACTTTTAACATGCAGAATACCTCTAATCATCCTCACACACTCCTTGATGCTGATCTTTTGCACACTTACAAGTCTATTACAACAACTATAAAGTTTAGAGCTTCATTTTGGGATTTATCAAATTATATAATTTGCCTTTTGGAGGTAATAGTTTGTTTTCAAGCATTTCTTTAAAACAGCAACTGACATACCCAGTTAGTTTAAAGAGACCGGAAGTACCTCCTGCATGAATATGAATAGAAAACTTGTATTTTCTGGACCCATCGTGCCTCATTTATATGTGTGATGAACCTGGTAGAAAAATCTAATATTTAAATCCCTGACTCATGTGATAATTACCTCTCTCCCGTCATGTTGAAAATAAATAATTTTCTGCTGACTTTGTTAAACTAGTCTATTTATCAACCTAGCAAAGAGAAGAGCAATATTGTATTAGAGTTTATATAAAGGCTGGAATAGTTGACTGAATTTATTTGAAAGATATATTTTCTAAAGATGCTCATTTGTATACATGTAAAGTGTGGGAAAGGCATTATTTTTCAAAGTACCACATTGTAGAATTTATTTTTATTTTGTGATTGAGTATGTGTTGCTTGCTTTGAGCGATTAAGGGTATGGGATAGTTTCTCCCTTTAAACAATGATAAAATGATATAACTCTATGATAAAATAGGACAGCTTATTCTGTTTTTGCTTTCCTACACCATCTGCAAACTTCTGTTCAACCTGGAGTTGTTTGTAAACCTTAGCATTTATAGGATGTTTAAGTTTTTTATCCCATCCTAATGCTGTGACTTGGTTTAAACAGTCAGATTCTGCCACCGGGAGGCCAACAAACACTTGTATTTCTAAAGCATATTTCTTCCTTTTGGACTCTTCTGAAAGGCTCTACTCTTATGAAGGAGTGTTACTTCTTGCTCACTTGAAATTGTGAGAGAAGTAGATGTTGGCTGACTCTTTTTTTCAGAATTATCTTATGTTTAGCATCAAGCTTATTATTTTGCCTCCTATGTGGTATTGTTAGGATTCTCAGGTGGGAAATAACTCAGTTGTTGGCTTTGCACAAGAAAGGATACACGCTGAAGCCTGGTCTGTGGCCCATGTGGGTTTTTATAAAGGACTAAAGAAGTTTCAGGTTTTATAGGCACTGAACATAGGAACCTCGTGGGACTGCAAGCCTACACATTGTGACCAGAGGCCAGAGACCACAGTGCAGTTGAATGGAAGGGTGAGGAACATGAAAAAAGGGCCGGATGGACTTGTGTTCCTGGTATTTGGGGCCTTCGGCTGGGAGATAGGATCAAAGGTATTGGTAGAGCCCATTGTCTGAATTAAGCCCACCTGGCCAAGTTTGGGCTCACCCAGGGTTACCACCTACTTGGCTCGGGCTTGAATTGGCATATGCCCCTTAGCCTTTAAGGATGGCTGAGCTTCGCCTGGTTCTCTGCAGCAACCTCCTGTAGGGGTCCTCCAGGCATGGCGAGGGCCCACCTCTGGTCCCTGCTTCTCGCTACCTAACAGTATTTAGGAAGAAAGTTTACGAAATTCAGAAATGCATTACAGAGTAGATATTTATGAGGCTGCTGATAAATATTTGATGATTTGTTAAACGCAAAGTAGATAAAGTACACTCTAACCTTCCAGGCACTATAACGTTGGTAATGAAAACTGTATCTTTTTAAGTGTGAAAAAAATGAGTTAGTTATATAAGACTGTCAATATATAATTGAGGAGAAACTTTGGTGTCATAGTGGGTTTCACATTGAACTGCAAACTATGAGGTCATCAGTTTGAACCCACCAGCTGTCCTTGAAAGAAAGATGAGGCTTTCTACTCCTTTAAAGATTTATAGATTTGGAAACTCAAAGGGGCAGTTCTATTCTGTCCACTTGTCAATGCCCTATTGGTTGCTGTCAGAATCAACTAGATGGCAGTGGGTTTGTTTTTTGTTTGTATCTATTATTGGCGATACTATTTTTTGGCTAATGATAATGGTACTAGAAACCAGAACTATAGGAATTCACATGAATGGTGGTTGATCATGATCCAGAGAGATTAAAAGATCACAGATCATTTGAAACAAAGGAATTTGTTCTATTCTCTGATTTTAGAAATAAGTAAAGTAAGGAAAGCAAATAGATATAAAAATAAACAATGCCAAGGAGTAGATTCCAACTTGTGGTGACCTTTTATGACAGACTACAAATGAGCTTTTGGGTAGCAATATTCCACAGAAGCATCAAAATAAATCCAAGAGAGTAATTATGGTCTCCATAATCACTTGTTATGGGGCAGAACTAGAATTTGTTATTTGGGAGTTGAACAGACTATGTTCATTCAGGAAAGAATGGAGAAAAATCTGAAGTGGGTAAATGGGGTGAGCAAACATGTTGTAAAGTAGCATTGAATTGGCTCTGACTCATAGCAACCCTGTATGAAACTGGGTTGAAACACTACCCTCACAATAGCAGCTGTCTTTGATACTTCTGTTGCAGCCAATGCGACAACACAACTTATTCAGGGTTCAGGGGCAGTGAATTCTTTAATGCGGCTCCTCCAGTCAAAGTTTATAAGTCCTTCCAAATGACTTTTTCCCGTGGGTCTGGGTAAAAAGGTAATGTGTGGGAAACTGAGAACCGGAAAGAGAGTGTATGCAGACAAATCCTCTGTGCTCATAATTAAGAGTCTTGGAGGTAGACTATCTTGAAGGAAGCCCTTTACATTTGTGAGTTGCAGATGAATCCCCGTCAGATGCTCCTGACTAAAAATCTTCCCTACAATATCGCCCATAATAGGCTCTTTGAAGATGTTTCTATTAAGCACACAGCTGCTCTTTAGTACTCCCAGAGGCTATCTGACCATGGAGGGCACTCAGACCTTATTGTTGGTCCCACCCAAGGTGCAGCCCACTCTCTTCTGATAAGGATCATAGATTATTCCCCCGGTAAAGAGCTCAGGACACGTAAGGTCAAGACAGCTCAGGAGTGACCAACATTAAACTGCCATCTTAACTCTAGGGTCTGCCTACCTTGTTACATATGCGCCTTCCTGTCACATATATGCCCGTAATACATCTCCTTCCTATTATATATGTGCTTAATGAGGCTTACCAGCCCAAGATTATATAAGCCTGTTAGTAAACACGTTAGCTCTCTCTCTCTCTCTCTCTGGTTCAGGTCTACATGGAAGCGGTGAGCCCTTGCATGCCTTGTCTGATGTTTCTTTAACCCTTCATTTACCCAACCACCCATTAGAGCCTCTTATAACCCATCCAGTTGTGGAGGCTGGTCTTCCACAGTGAGAAAAGATACCGATTCATCTGTGAGTGATTATGAATAGGATTAACTGGAATGCCAACCAGATGGGTATAAAATAAGCCCTCTGAAAAGCAGGAGAGGGGATGTCCCTACCAGCAAGAGCCAGAAGTGGAGTACATGCTCTGACGTTCCTCGATTCGGACGGAGGAGAGCTGTGAAGTCAGAGCAGCAACCGCAGAGCCAGAAGCTAGAGTGTGAAACATAGATTGGTGGACTCTCCAGCCATGGAGCAAGTAAAGCTGAGTGCTTTGGGACTTGCTGAGTTCTTCTGGGCACTTGTTTGGGGGGTATGGACTTGATGGCCATATAAGTGGAACTGAGTGTTTTCAGGATGAGGCTTACTGAAATGAGGTGCCTCTGGACACTTAATTCAGGAAGCTGGGTTTATTGACCTCAGGAGCTTGAGCGGAATGCCTTTGGGCTGAGGCTTGGAGTGTAGAGACATGCCCTTTGGGCATTTATTAGCAGACTTAAAAGAATTTGTAACGGGTTTTAATGAACAATTGTATCCTTGCATTACAAACTGCTAGCTTCCTTAATAAACTCTGTAATCATTAATATTGTCTGTGAGTTCGCTATAATAAATATTAGAACCTAAATGAAAGATTAGATGACATGCTGTTTGAGACAACTTAGAGATTCTTCCTCATTTTCAAGATCCAATGATCCAAGCATTATGTTTTCCTCCGAGGACTACTCTCTTAACCACATGCGCAAAGTCTGTGAGACAGAGTAGTAGCATTCTCGCTCCCGGGGAGTATTCTGGCTGTACTTCCCAGACAGATGTGTTCCTTCTTCTGGTTCTTCATGTGTGTACTCAGTATTCATTGACATCGTAATTCACATTCATCCATTGATATCTGATCTTCCTTACTCATTGCCAAGCTTTCAGATGAGGTGATTAAAATACCATAACATTACCTGTAAATGAAAAAAGCTTGAGCATCAAGTTTTTGTGGAAAGAGAGTTGTGGAGATTGAAGAGGATGCAATTTCTGCTCCTTTTCCTGTTTTGTTTTCTCTAAAACGATGATATACTCTAGAGTGAGAAGAGTCTTTTCCCCGTTACAAATGAACTGTAGTTCTTGTTAGGGTCCATCTAGTCCGTTCCTACTCATAGCAACCTTGTGTACAGCAGAACGAAACACTGCCCGCCCTGTGCCGTACTCAAAATCATTCTTGGAGCCCATTATTGCAGCCACTGCCAATCCATCGGGTCAAGGGCCTTCCTCTTTGTCACTGTCCCTCTACTTTACTAAGCCTGAGTACATGAAATGAAAACTTACCATCCGTGCTCTAAGGAGCATGACAGATGTATTTGTTCTTTTTATTGTCCACGATACTATCAATATTCTTCACCAGCACCATAATTTGAACGCATCAATTCTTCTTCAGGCTTCCTTATTCAATATCCAACTTTGAAATGCATATGAGCCAATTAAAAATGCCATGGCCTGGGTCAGGCACACCTTAATTCTCAAAATAACACGGTTGCTTTTCAAAACTAAGATTCCTTGTGCCACAGCTTTACCTGATGCAACTCATTTTTGATCTCTTAACTGCAGCATTGACTTCTCTGAGCATTGATTTCAGATCCAAGAAAGTTGAAACCTTTGGTAACATCAACTTTATTTCCATTTATCATAATGTTTCCTATTGGTCCAGGTTTGAGCATTTTGGTCTTTTTGTGAGTTGTAATCACTTTCTTCAGTGAGTTGTAATCCTACTGAAGGCTGCAATCCTTGATCTCCATCAGCAAGTGCTTCAAGTCCGTCTCGCTTTCCAAAAGCAATGCTTTGTCATTTTCATGTTATAGGTCATTACGAAGTTTTCCCCTAGTCCTGATACTAGTACATTAGTCTTTATACAATCCAGCTTCTCGGATTATTTTCTCAGTTTACAGCTTAATTACGTTTGCTGATAGGATACAATCCTGACACACATCTTTCCTGGTTTTAAACTATGCAGTATGCCTGTGATCTGTTTGCAGTACCGCCATTTGATTCATGCACACAAGTTCCACATGAGCACATTTAAGCGTTCTGGAATTCCTATTATTCTCAAGGCTATCCATAGTTTGCTATGATCCACACAGTCAAATGCCTTTGCATAGTCAATGAAACAGAAGTAAACATCTTTCTGGTACTCTCTGCTTTAAACCAAGATCCATCTGATATCGGCTACAATAACCCTTGTTCAACATCCTCTTCTGAATCTCCCCAGAAATCTGGCAGCTCTGTCAGTGTACAGCTACAATCATTGTTGGCTGATACTCAGCAAAATTTTACTTGCTTGTAATATTAATAGTGTTGTTCTATAATTTGCATGCTCTGTTGAGTCTCCATTCTTTGTGATGGGTACAAATATGGCTCTCGTTCAGTTAGTTGGCCAAATAACTATCTTCCAAATTTCTTGGCATAGACGATAAGTGCTTCCATTGTTTTATCAGCTTACTGAAACATTTCGATTGGTATTCTATCAATTCACGGAGCCTTGTTTTTGACTAATCCTTTCAGTGGAGCTTGAACTTCTTCCATCAGTGCCATTGGTACAAGTAAGTGACATTTGTGTTTTCCCTTTCTAATGAAAAACATTTAGCATTTTCCTTCTGAAATAATTGATTCTAGGAATAATGCTCACTTACTCTTGTAATTATCCTCCTTGAATGTTAAACTTATAAGTATTTGATCAGTATTTGAAATGCTGATCATCTGTCTCGGCAGCAATATGTTTGTTTATACAATTTCAATATGAGCTGATCACGGTCTGTGCCATCAGGGGGAAAAAATCCTCGTGGGTGTTCTAAGAATTAGTAGTTGATGCCATTAAACTCATTTGCCAATGAACTTTTTACTAGCCTTTCTTGCATCTTGTATTAGAATTGTGGGCTTTGACCTTTTTTTGTATTTATAAATGACACCTTCTGGGCAAAAGTGCATGCACTCTGTATTATACATTCTAGCTACAGAGTTCACTTTGTCACAAAAATGTGTACTGTGTAATTTTGACACCAGAAATTTTTAAAATGTGAAATATTTCTTAAATTTCATAGAAATTAAATAAGGAAAGTGGTCATGGGTTTAATTTGTTTTCCCTATCTTTCCAACAGTTAATCAAGGTTAAGTTTTACTAAAACTGTGAGATAATATTTTGGAAATAGGAAAGTGAAATAAAAATGATTATACGATCAAACTAGATTACCGTTCAAGAGAAAGTTGAGAAGCAAAGATAGGGATAAACAACATAATGTTTGGACAAAAAAAGCAATACATAATATACAAATTAATAAATTACATTGTTACAGATAGGAATTGGAAGCACAGGGAAACCAGGACAGATGATCCCTTCAGGACCAGTGGTGAGAGTGGCAATACTGGGAGGGACAAGGGAAGGTGGGGTAGAAAGGGGGAACCGATCACAAGGATCTACATATAACCCCCTCCCTGGGGGACGGACAACAGAAGTGGGTGAAGGGAGATGTAACATATGACAAAATAATTACTTCTCAATTATCAAGGGTTCATGAGGGAGGGGGGAAATGAGGAGCTGATACCAAGGAGCCAAGTAGAAAGCAAAAGTTTTGAGAATGACTAGGGCAATACATGTACACATGTGCTTGACACAATGGATGGATGGATGGATTGTGATAAAATGATTTTTTAAAAAGATTGCCTAATTACAATATAAGATACATGATGTAGAACAAATTATAGAATTTCAGAAGTGGGGAAGAAACCCAAAGGGGCAGTTCTACCGTGTCCCTACTGGACTGCAAGTTGGAATTGACACGAGGGCAGTGTGCTGTGTTCTTGGCAGCCTCGATTGACCTTTTCTAGTGAAGACATGTAAGATTCCTGGGAATGACTGGAAAACATCTAAATTAAAAAATAAAGTTGAGCTCATTCGGTAGCTGTTCTTATCTATTCAGCTTTAAGAGAAGTTCATACAGTTCTAGTGTGTATATTTGTGATTGTCATTATTCTCTTTATATGTGCTTATTGAATATTTTCCCCTTGTTCATGTATAATATTATCAGATATAAATAGGTCCAGTGTGTTTTCATATAGATGTATACTAGCTATATAATATTGGGTGTAAGCATAATTTCATTAATATCTGGAAATTATATTTAGCTAAAGAATTGTGTTCTGGGGCCATGTTGGCCAGGGGTGGACAGATAGTGTGTGTCGCAGTTACATAATCTACTTTCAACTTGAAGAAGGTGTGGAGTCTAGTCTGTAAATCAGGTGACAGCTTGATGGCTTCATTTGGAGGTGTGATGAAAATAAATATCTTACTGGTGGCCAGACACGCACTTTCTTACTACCTGGAAGACATTACTGTTGACAAGCCATATGGAGCTAGGCTGATGGAGCCCTAAGCCTGGAGCTGGAGGAGCCATGTGGAGACCATCCCAGTGCTGAGATGCTTCCATCACTACTGGTTTCACAAGACTTTCCACCCACTGGCCTGTGATCTTTCTGCATTCAGCGTCATTGCATGTGTTGCGTGAATCTGAAGAGGTATTTATAGACTGGAATCAAACATATGGGCTAACATCGGACTTATGGACTTTATCTAGACTGAGCTGGATGTTTTATTAATATACAATTACTCTTTGATATAAAGTTCTTTCTTATACACATATGAGTGTATATGAATTTGTTTCTCTAGTCAACCCAGACTAATACAGTTAGGTTTATTGAGCCAACTAGGCCTCCATAGGAACATGGGGGCGGATTCATTCAGGTTGCAGCTTGACTGTAGAGCAACAGAGATAAAAACTTTCTGTAGCTGCATCCTGTCTCTCTTCCTCCCTGGTGTTTGGACCAGTATGCCGCTGCTTGAGCTAGTTCTTTGCCTCAGCCGTTTGCCACACTACCTGTAGGCCAAGCCAATCCATGGATCATGTTGCTAGAGCTTGAGGCTCCTTCAAGATCTGTTTTGCTGTGTTGCTTTATTTACATTGCTTGAGCTCAAGGCTGGATTGTGTTGCCATATATGAACTGTTCCATGAAAGTGAGTTGAACCTATGCTGTTTCCCCAAAAATAAGACTGTCTTATATAAATTTTTGCTCCCAAAGATGCGCTAGGTCTTATTTTCAGGGGATGTCTTATTTTTCCATGGAGAAGAATGCGGTACACATTTATTGTTTATTGTTTTATTAAAAGAGACCTTGCATTTCCTGTCTGCTCTGGCTGTGCTGCGGCCAACAGTGAGCTGTGTGGAGGCGCCTGTTGCTACAGTCCAGAGTTACAGTAGCTTCGGGGGGGTCTTATTTTCTGGGAGGTCTTTTTTTCGGGGGGATGCCTTATATTTTAGAGAGAGACAAAACTGTAAGTAGGTCTTATTTTTGGGGGATGTCTTACTTTCGGGGAAACAGGGTAGCCATCTACTGCTATGTGGACTAATTAGCTGTTATATTCCTTCTTGCTGTATAAACCTATCCTTTTATATATATATAATCATACGTGTCCTGGTTCTGTTTCTCTAGAGAACGCTGCCTCACACAAACTTCCTGTTTTTATTCTTGAAATGTATTCTCTCAGATAAGTGAGGAAGGATGTGGCTCAGACTGAGTTTAAAGTAGCCATCCTGTGACAATCATGTACTTGTAAATATCTGTGTGACAATTGATTTTTATAATTCTATTTGTCTTGAAGTATGTTTTAATCAATGTACACACTATTGTCTCTACCCAAGACAACGGTAAGGAAATGCAGAATCTCTACAAATATGTCTCTTTGTAATTTCTTGTTACCGAAACTTCCATGATTTATTATTAACCTTAATATTTTGTCTTGCCCTTGTTAAAAATGAATTCTAGGACTTGTGTTTGTATCTTCAGTCTTGTATACAAAATTGCATACCAAATTGTGAACAAATGGAATTCTATTCACAATCAAAATTTAGATTCAATGAAGAGAGACACACATATTATTTTTCAATTAAAATGATAATGCTTTTGAAAATAACTTATTTTGATACAAGTGTGTGGTAATGCTCTCACTTCTCACATATCAATGAGGTTAGTGTCCAAAGACCAAGCCACTTTATTTTATGAAAATCAGTGTAATGTGAAACTGTACAATCACCACATCGGATCACAAAATAGAAAATGACTACATTACTACATAGTTATTGTTGTAAATAATAAATGTGGATAATAAGATAGTTGATAAGTGAGGTGTATGTGTAGAATAAGTGTCCTTGGAAATGGACATTACCTGCTACAGACAGGTGAAACAAACACTCCCTCAACCATCTTGTTTCACAGATGAGGAAGACGACCACAAACAATTGAAAACCAAAAAGTAACTGTGGTGATTTGAATATGTCTTTTGTCGAACCTCCCTCACCTATGCAATTCCTCTTTCCTTTTCTAATTCTGGTATTGATATGACTTCTTCTGAGATTGTGGGTTTTGCCTTCTCTTCTTTCCCAGTTCCACCAGCTGTGGTGGTATCCCCTGACTATGCTGTTTCCTACATGGTCACTTTCCCTTTCCTTAGCATTTTAACCACATACATTTTCATTGTGTTTATTTGCCTCTATATTCCACAGACTATAAATCCAGGTTTCTTGCTCATCATCTTGTGTGGTGTACCCCTTTAGTCCATGGTATTTTGTAAATCAAAATATACATGGATTAAAAAATATATTATTGTGTTTGAAGTAAACAGGCACACATGAGCTCAGGCCTTGATTTTAATTATTTGACTTTCATTATAAATTTAGGAATACATTTCCCTTGACATTGGTTTTAAGACAATAACTCTTAAGAAGTTATTTTGAAAATATTATTCCTCAACCATACCACTAGTGATACTGATTATGGTTATACTAGTAATAATAAATAATAGGAAAAGTAAGGGGGAAAAAGCTAAATTAAGGATAAAAAAGCTCCCTTGAGAACAATGTGCTTTATTCCAAGAATGTAAGTAGTTCATTACTTAATGTAATTGGAACAATTGTTTTTATTTTCTATGTTGTCTTCTAACCCTTGACTATATGAATAAATATATTCATTGTTTCCATGGTTCAGATAATTTCTATCTTTAACTTTAGGTATAGTATGCTATCATAGGTATGAAACATGAGCAGTATCATTCTTATTAATGGCTGCATGATATTGTATCCAATTATTGTTGTAAGAAGTTCTCCTTTTACATTTTAAGCAGTTTGATTGTTTTAGTGTTTTATATTTTAAATCGAATGCATTGGGTATTTTCATAAAAATCAAATTTGTGTTTTATTGAGAGGATCGCTTTACCTTAAGACAGCATTGCTAAAGTACGACTCTCTGTAGACTTGATTGTCCTCCAAACATTTTGTCAAATATTTCCCAAACCACTTCCATGGAGTGGATTTTAACTCTTTGTGACACCGTGTTTGTTATCATAGAATTGTGCTCCATAGGACTTTCAAAGACGAAGGTAGATCACAGACCTTTCTTCTGAGCTGTCTCTGGGTGAGCTAGAAACTATCTTTGGGTTAGCAGTCAAACATATTAATCACTGGTGTCACTCCTGGACCCAAGTAACTCACAGGAAACGAATCTCCCTTTACGTTTGTGAACACCAGAAAACCATGTGAGAGCAAGCCAGCTGACAACCGACAATCGACAAGGTATTAGGCAGTCCTGACAGTATCCTTATGGTAATGTATATAGTAAGGAGTCAGTCGTTCAGCTGGTTATGTGACACATGCTCTATCATATTCATGACACTCCAGAAAGAATATGCTATGTGCATGAATATAGAGTCAGCAATGTACATTCTGATTTTGCTACTGTGGGCCTTGAATATATTTCTTAGTTTCTCAAATTTAGTAATATTTGCCATAGGGAGCCCTCTGTATAATTACCATTTCAGAAAATTGCTGTTAGTTGTAAAATGTATCTTTTCATTGTGGGTGAATACCATGGAATACTTTTAAACAATAATATAGAACTACTGATACATGCTACAATTTGAATTAACTTCTAAACCATTATGGTAACTGAAAGCACTCAGAGGTAGTATGATTCAAATCTTATATAATTTCCAGAAAGGTGTGTCATTTCAGACACAAAATAAACAAGTGGTTCCCTGGATATGAACACGGGAATGAGGCTTAACTATGTTTCTTTGGGGTGGTATAAATTATGTAAACATGAATTGTGGCGATGGTTGTGCAACTCTCTAAATATTCCAAATTATTTAAATTGTGCACTTAAAGTAGTTGAATACTATATAATTTATATCCCAAAAGAATTTTTTAAAAGTCATAGTTAGGGATTCTGAGTAAATTTTTTGTTTTGATAATTTTTTATGAG
Organism: Echinops telfairi; assembly: GCF_000313985.2. Taxonomy (NCBI): domain Eukaryota; kingdom Metazoa; phylum Chordata; class Mammalia; order Afrosoricida; family Tenrecidae; genus Echinops; species Echinops telfairi. The sequence goes on from NW_022103947.1 coordinate 1,467,629, forward strand.
TCGTTATTACAAATATTGTAGTTAATTGCCATTGACTTAGCCTTGATTCAATGTGATCCCTTTTACAGTGGATGAAAATGCTGCTTAATCACTCATCACCCCTGTTAACCAGTTGCTGATTGGACTCCTGTGGTCTTCAATGTTTCGTTGACTGATTTTCTGGTGTAGATTCCTAGGCTTTCCTTCTGAGCCCCTGTTGCTTTAGAAACTCACAAAAGTCTCCACTTATAGATGATGACTGTGAAAGAGGTGCATTGACTATGGATAAAACCTGGGTCTGACATGGAATATAGAAATTCTTCCAACTGAACTACCATTTCCTTTTTATTAATTCTATTGTTGAGCCTTTAAGTATTATGTATAGTACATGATTCTGGGGGGAATCTGTCAAAAGGTTCTACAACTTTGGTTTTTTTCAGTATTTTATCAACTTTTTTATGAAGAAACACTTTCAACTTTGTGAATTTCACAGCTGGAAGGGATAACTAATCAAATATAATACAGAACCAAGTTTTGGAATTGTTTTGACAGCCCCAAATGAGGGATGGAAACAACAAAAATGAAATTTGACTCAAAATTAACGTTAAGTCTGGCACAAGCTGGCTACCATAGTCAGACAAAAGAAATATATTCCATTGCCTTCTTAAGTAGCTATTATCATTTAAAAATTTGTTTGTCTTGTGGAAAAAGAGACCCAGAAAATCCATACATGCATCAAGCCAAATATGGAGGCTTCAAATATAAATTTTCCACTAGATTTTGCATAGATGCTAAAGAAGTGACCATCTGGGCACTCCACGCTTTATGTTCATATAATAACATTAATAATAGTTTCTATTAGTTTATCTGTATTTATAATGATAAAATATGGTGCCTACAATGGCATACATTCTCCACTAAATGTTTTATATACATTACCTTTTTTCATTTTTGATAGTCTAACTTTTGGTATTTGTATATTTTACTATGATATTTTACTTTGTCCTCTTCGGCAATCCTTTGAAATGTTCTATTCAGCTCTTTGATGTCATTGTTTCTTCCATTTGCCTTAGCTTCTCTATGATTAAGATCAACTTTCAGAATCTCTTTTGACATCCGCTTGGAGCCTTTCTTTCTTTTCTGTCATTTTAATATCCTTTTGCTTTCTCTATGTATGGTGTTCTTGATGTCATCCCACAGTTCATCAGACATCTCTCATGGACTTCAATGCATCAAATCTGTTTTTGAAATGGTCTCGAAATGCAGATAAGATATACACCAGGTGGTGTTTTAGCTGTCATTGACTAGTTTTAATTTTCTTTAACTTCAAACTGAACTTACATATGAGCAATGTGTGGTCTTTACCACAAGCAGCCCCTGGCCTGGTTTTTGCTGCTAATAATAAGCTTCTGTGTAGTCTCTTGGCACAGATATAATCTATTTGATTTCTGTGTATTCAATCTGGAGAAGTTCACATGTATAGTTGACTTTTGTGTAGTTGAAAAGGCATTGGATATGACGAAGTTATTAGTCTTGTTAAATTCTATTTTGTGATCACCAGCTTCATTTCACCAGGACCATATTTTCCAACTACTGTTCCTTTCTGTTTGTTTCCAATGTATGCATTGCAATCACCAATAATTATCAACGCAACTTGATTGAATGCTTGATTAATCAGAGAGGATACATTGGTAGAATTCTTCAATTTCTTCATCACTAGCTTTCGTGCTTGGTGCATACATTTAAATCATAGTTGTATTGATTGGATTCCCTTATATATGGATAGATATCATCCTATCACAGACAGGATTGTACTTCAAAATTGATGTTGCAATGTCCTTTTGGATGATCTATGCCACCTCATTCCTCTTCATTATTATTATTTCAGGTGTAGTGAGCTATATAATATTCTGATTCAAAATGGTCAATAGCAGTCTACTCAGTTCACTAACACGTAGAACATTGATCTTTATGCATCCCATTTCATATTTAACCATTCCCATGTTTCCTAGATCCATACATCATACATTTCAAGTTTCAATTATTAATTGATTTTGCAGTGATTTATTCTCGTTTTGAGTCGTGTCCCATCAAAAAATGAGAGTCATGAAGGCTTTCCTCCCACAGTCTTTTTGGTCGACTCTACTTTGAGACAGTAACTCTTCCTAAACCATATTTTGAGTGCCTTCCAATTTGAGAGGCTCATCTTCTTGCACTGTCTTTAGCAATGTTCAGTTTCTCTTCATTCGGTGTCTAGTAACTGACAATGCTTTGATGCTATCCATTGGGTTTTCAGCACTAATTCCTCTGAAATGGACAGCATATTCCTTCTTTAGC
>NW_022103947.1:1471041-1478599 GCF_000313985.2 Echinops telfairi
TGATCATTTAACCAATGCCAGGATTGATTTTTTTTAGCTCAAATCCTGTGGGAGGCACTAATTTACATCACTGTGTTCTAAACTGTGCTCCATCTAATGAGCTGTGTGAAAATGCTGAGGTGTCTCGGGCTAAGGCTATTCAAGCAAGAAGACAGTAAACTCAGTAGGAACAGCTGCTTAATAAAAGGCTATTAGTAGGCTAGAAAACAGACCAGAGATTTTGCTGAAACATGTAAGCTGTTTTTAAATTACTTTGAAATCATCGCTTGGGCATTGATGTACAATAGGATTATTAACAGTCACATGTATTATGAAAAATGCTTCGAAGTAGCTTTTGGATATTGTTTCATATTTTATGTTCTATAACCTAAGGAGGGAAAGGGCAGCCACCACATGTTTATGAAAGAGAGAATATATGATGAATTGAGCTAAACATGTTTCATTGTTATGAGGAGAATGCTTTGGGCAAAATCAAACAGTACATTATTGATGGTTCTATAAAAAGAAATATTTTTATTTTAGACCATTTAGATGCTCAAGAGTTCTAAGTTACCGTGAAGTATAATGTGGAGCTGAGGATCAGGGATTAGAGGTTCATTGTCCAGTTTTTTCAGCAATGGTTTATACTGTAGAAATAACTTATAAATTATTTTTAATAATACCCCAATACTGTAAAATGCCTTGACAGATAAACATCTTTTCATATATAGATCCTATTTCGATTTAGTCTTGTATGTTTTCTACATGAAATGTATTTACTCACATAAACCTTTGATCAGAGATTTAGAAGGAGGAGAGATTTTTCTCCATAGTAACACATGAATCTTACCTCAACTGCACATTGTCTTATTTGGGATTTTTTTTTTCCCTAAAAGATTTTCTTCCCTTTGCTCTTTTCTTTTTTTCTATTATTTGGCCCTAATCTATGACTAAACATCTGGACCATGTCTATAACATTTCTTTTGCCTCTCCTTATAAGTATCCAAAAATGGTATAGATTTCCTTTGCCTTCTGAAAAAGACAAAAACGTGTACTCTGTGATAGGTAGGTTTGTTGTGCCAACATGGCCAATGAACACATGTGAGATTGGTTGAAGGGCGGAGAGATAAATAGCTCGGTGAGCCTTGCCTCTCTCTTTTTCTTGCTCTTTGATCATCAGACCAGTGTGCGGTTGTCTTGCTTGTTCTGTGCCTGCATTTGCAAACTACACTACCTGTGGGACACCTAACCCGTGGATTGTGTCACTTGAGGTTCCTTCAAGTCTTGCTTTGCCATACTACTGGAAGGTATATCTCTTGAGCTGGGGACTGTCGGACCCTGTCAACTGGCTGACTGTTGGTGACCAGCTTGCTGTTTGCTGCCTGTGGCCAGACAGCCTGAATTGATCCATGGAGGACTACCCCGTGGCCCTCAAGACTTGAAGGACTGCCAGTGTACTAGCTGTCTCATGAAAGTGAGTTGTACTGAGTCATTTGCACTCCTTTGTAGATTTATTAACTGTTTATTTCTTATGTTATCTATCTATATAAATATATACAAAATTATTAGTGTCCTGGTTTTGTTTCTCTAGAAAACCCTGTATAACACATATTCCAATGATCTTACCTACTGGTTCATTTATGTTGACTTTTCTCTTTGGACCAAGGAAAAAGTTACATTTAAGCTTTCCCAATTTAGTTTGAAAATTAACATCTAAAATATTTGAAATTGGCTAGTTATCCTTAATGCTGCTAACTAAAAGTAAAGAACAAATGCATGCTTAACAATTACAGATTTTAATAGTGGCACACAAAATTTTTAATATGCATCATGTGCATGTAGAAATCCATTAGTGTAATGTTTTCAGTTCTTTCTGAGTAGCTAGCACCTAGCACCTTTTCTTGGACAATGTGTCACACAAGGGTTTAGATGATGCATGTTTGGCTCCATAGTTTGGTTGATATCTAATGGATGTTAATAAAATGTGTAACTGGAATTTCTGAAAATTGGCCATAAGTAGCATTGAATTTAAGCAATGCTTAGATTATTGCCCTGAATTCTTAACCTATAAAAAAATGATAAGCCCGTACAAATTTGACTTACCAATAACTCTAGTTCTTTACCTGCTAACCTGATAAGACTGTACTGTTAGGCAACTCAGCTGTACTGTTAGGCAACCTTGCTTTTAATCCAAATACTTCCTGGTTTATAAACTGCACCTAGATAAAGAGGAATTATAAATTGTCTGTGGATGCTATGTCTGATTACCTTGCTTCATGCTTCCCTGACTTAGAATTTATCACTGGTATATATCTCTTGTGGAGACCCAGGAAGCTATTCCTATGGAATTGTTAAAGGACATAATGTTTCCTGTGAGACTTGAGCCTTTTCCACTAGGGTCATCCTAGAGCTGCCCAATGTGAGCCTCGTCTTTCTGCAACCAAATCCTATCAAATGTGGCCTGTCTTTGGAGTCACAATGCTCAACTATGTGCAAGCAGAAAACAAACTAAAAAGCAACACAAAAAGACCAACTCACTGCCACTGAATCAAATCCGAGTCATAGCAACCTTCTAGGACTGAGAAGAATTTCCCCTGCTTCAAAAAATTTAATATTAAAAAAATAGAATGATGAGTTTGCAGCACAACTGATAACCCCTTACCTTTCTTTGATCCTGGTAGGTCTTAAGCATATGATTAATTAATTATGCTTAAACTAGTGAAACTTGAAATCTTGGATGATCCCATTAAAAAAGTTACCTAACTTCCATGTAGTCAATTCTGATTCAAAACTCCCCTATATGACAGAGTAGAACTGTCCCTGTGGGTTTCCAAGACTAACTTTTTATGGAAGTAGAAAGGCTCATCTTTCTCTTGCGGAGCAGTTAGTGATTTCGAACCACTGACCTTGAAGTTAGCAGCCCAAAGTGCAACCCATTATGCCACCAGGGCTCCTTGAATATGTTGCTAAAAAGTCAGTATTTACATATTTCTAATAATAATCACTAATATAATGAGTCCAGAACTTCACTTATTTCTTGTGGGAAAATGGAATATGCTTACTCTTCATTTATAAACATGGTGAGGTCTCAAAGACAAGATTGCTATGAGAAAATTAGCATTATATCAAAATGGAGGATGGCCATTTCAGATAACAAATGGAGGATGCCTACCCTAATGCATGACTCCAAAATTACATCCTTGCATAAATGTCAATTATATTATTACATGCCAATTAGATTATTACATGACTGACAAACCATGGAGATCAATGGCCTAACCAAGTTGACACATGCTCTTAAACCTCACAACTAGATGTATGGCATTAGTGGACAAAATTAGTGGACAAAATAGTTGGATAGTAGATTTTTACTATTGTCATAAGTACAAAATATCAGATAGTGAATAATTGGCAAGTGGACTAAATGTCCTTTTAGATGTGAGCAGTTTTGAAGAAGCAAAGAGTGATAATTTTTTTAATATATAAAGCACCCAAAATCTAATTCAAAAAGTAAAACAAAAAAATCAGACAAGTATTTCTTTTGTTTAAGTAGAAATAGATGCATTTGAATTATAGTATGGATGAAGAATATTGAATATACTCCCAGAATATTGAATGGGCTGCTAGACGAACAAACAGATCTGTCTTGGAAGAAGTACAGCCCCAATGTTCCTTAGAAATAAGGATGGCTATACTTCAGTTCCTATACGTTGGGTATGTTATCAGAATAAACCAGACCCTGAAAAAGGCATCCTGCTTGGTAGATTAGGAAGTTGGTGACAAACGGGAATACTTTCAAAGAGATGGACTGACACTCTGGCTGCCGCAATGGTCTTCAATGAAATATTGACCAGACCGTGGTCTGTTCTTTGGTGCTTAGGCTGCTGTTGTTTGGAATCCACTCCAAGGTGTCTAATAACAAGGGTACTAGCTTGACTTCCTTTGTTTACTTTTTGTTGCTGCTGCTGCTGTTTCCTAATAACATTATGACATTATGTATGCCGTGAGATTCAGAGATAAAAAAAATTCATGTTTCTTATCTTTAGGAAGCTCTGTTTTAACCTAAGATGTCAGCATATTCACATGTCCTTTCCTTTTTGATTAACTTTGAACTAGTACAGAATTTGTAGGTTTATGTTTATAATACAAGTGCACAGATGAACAAACAGTTTTTAAAAAGTTTTTAGTGTTTGGTGAAAGTTTGCTTTTCAGTTATTTTTCCATATAAGACATTCTGTGACTTTAGAAAGTTTCTAAGCCTTTGGCTAGGTGCTGCATTGATATTGATCTCTTTCTTCCTATGTCTTTCTAATTTTAGGAATTTATGAGAAACTGTCTTTTATTTTCTCTCTTTTCTGTTTCCAATCTACTGTGGGATTTGCCACATCTAGAAAGTTGGAAAGAAACAATAACAGAATTTTCCAGCAAATTAATTTTGCAAAAGAAAATGACACACCACTAGATTTTATTGGAAAGTAAATTGAGAGTCTTCGATTGTGATACAGTGAACTTTAATAGTAAGCACAGAGAAACAGACTTATGATTAGTAAACATGTGGACCAGGACACATTAAAAGACACTTCTAGTTTTTCTGTTTCCTTCCTTGTGTGTACCTTGCCAATTACCACCCCCAAGGCAATTAAACCATGTATAATTTTTCCTAAAAATAATAATACACATTTATTTTTGTGGGTATTAGCCAAATTGCATGTTTTGCAATCACTTATCCTTCAAGTACAGCTATCAATAATTATCTAAAATGTTTAGATTCAGAGGCCTAATAATTAATAATCCAAGTTCATCTTGTATAGGAACATGCAGAAAACATGTTCAAATTGTTTTACATGGCACGTGCATGTAATCCTCCTACATATTAGTAAAGAGTTCTGGCGGCACAGTGGATTATAAGTTTAGTAGTTATATATCTTTCAATTGAAATGAATGCTTAGAACTGAGAAAAACAGGTAAAATAATATTATTTAAATTAAATTTAGGCCCCACTTTTAATAATGGATAGTCCAGAATCATTGATGTAAATGAGTGATAAATAATAAAATAGACTACAAATCATTCATCTGCACATTGCTCTAGAGACACATACTGTTTCCATCAGATATTCTCCTGGTGTTAAGCCTTGTTTTGTTTTTGCAAATTATTTTTTTCTGTGAGTTTTAGGTTGAAATATTTTCCACATTAGCATCTACTGACTCATTTTATTTTTGGTGAATTATTGAAATAGCTCAGTTTAATGGATCACCTGGGAGCTTTTGTGGATCTTGAGACTAAAAGAAATGATGAAAATTATTATTGCCCTTTTAACAAAAGACACTGGATATGTAAACATTTGATGATGAGCACATTGTATCTAATAGAAGTGACTACAGTGATGAAGACTGGAGGTCTCTATCAAGATTTGGGTAAGACATGACATCACTTAGTTGTATCTTCACTCACTGAACCTACTGAATGAGATCTCATCGGTAGGTGAAAGGAAGGAAGCCCACCTCCTCCATCCACACCTACATTATATTCCCTCACCCTTTTGTACGAGATTTTGGATTCCCTGTTGGATGAAGTGAGAAACCACAATTGACATGAAAAGCAGCACGGAAGGTGTTTTTTGTAAATTCTCAAAGTATCGTGTTCTGAGGCAGTGAGGGAGTTGGAAGAGTAAGCTCCATCTAGCCGCTTTTAGGTAGATTATATTCTTATATTCCACTGTAGCGCCTCCCTACTCCAAAATCATATTAATCGTATTGATTAGTAATAGGAATGCTTTCTTTTATACTTATTAATGGGCTCTAAATGTGTTTTCCCATTTTCTTATAAAGTTGTTAGGCACCAAGTGGTGAGCCATGTGTGTTTCAGTAGAAATATTCTCCATAAGACTTAACGTAACTGACTTTTTGGAAGTAGTTCACCCTGCCTTTCTTCTGAGGAGTCTCCAAGTAGACTCAAGCTCCAACATTTCAGTTAGCAGCAAAGAATATTCACTCTTTGTACCACTCAGAAATGACCTTGAAAATGTATGTCTAGAGTATATTTATGTCTAGAATAAGTTACATAGACAGCTGTTTATAATATGATGGGATTTCTTTCTTCCTTTTCTATTTCCCTTTACCACTTCTGTCTTTCTTTGTCTTTTTTCATTTCCTTTAACAAATAGTAAAGAGAATTCCACTCATCATGTCTGTTTGCTTTTACTGTACAAATGATATGGATTTAACATCTATAGTCTATTGTATATTACATGTACCTAGGATCACAATAGTCTAATCCAAAGGTCGGCAAACTTTAGAGATGGAAGAGACAATCCTGTTCCTGACAACAATTGAAAAAAAACTTGTGAGCCATATATATATATATATAATTCATAAACTAATGAAATCACAATTATGTGAACAATATCATTAAAAAATTTTCAGGTTTACCCCAGAGCCACGTATACATAGCAGAAGAGCTGCAGTTTGCCAACCACTGTTCTAATCCATACTGATCAAGAAGGTAGTGGCACACAACCTGGAAATGTTTCATTTTGTTGCTCATGAAGTTGCTGCGAGTCAAAGACCAACTTTAAGGTCCCTAAAAACAGCAATGTAAATGCCCCTGACACCATATGCAAATGGTGGATGGAGACTAGTGGGATTCATATTTGATCAGATGGCATTTTCCTAGGCAGAGATACCTTTAATAGGGGAATTAGCATTGCTACCTTCACTAGGAAAGGTAAAATTCCTTACTTTATAGGCATATCCTTTTTCAACTCTATTTACATAAAAAAATCCCACCAGAGGGGCTTCTTCCCTATACCTGTACACTTCTAGCTCGGCAGAACTTTCTGTCTGTGTCAGATGGCACTTTCTCATGACTGCACATCCACTGAAGCCCCACTGCCCTCTGCATTAAATCAGTGCAAGAAACCATCACACCCACTCCATGATCTTGTTCATTTTAAATATCTGCTGAAGTCGGCACCAAGAGTTGTTTCTGTAATGTTTCTTGGTTTTGAATGGTTTCTCCCAAGTTTGAGTTCTTCCTATAGGGCATATATTTTTTAATTGCACAATTTTCACAGAAGGCCAAGTCTTTTGCAAATGCATATATTCTGGAAGAGCAGAAATGCATGCTTTATCAAAATCCCTTTCCACAAAGACAGAACTGTCTTACAGTTATGCCTTCATGCACAAGCAGGAAATAGCTGAAACGCTGGGATATAAGTTTCAGTTATGAGTCATCTTTACTTTGTATGCATTATTAAACACAAATGACATTTTATAGGACAAATATCAAATGAAAACAAGAATATGGTGAAATAACACATTCAACTTCTAAACTACTGATCTGGAGAATAAGGTAGCACTTTCTTTTAAAATATAGTATTGATAAAAATGATTGATTATTTTGTAAAATGAGTCAGTAATAGAAGAAATACAAGCAGATTTTCCTTAGAAGTGATGAAGATGAGATTTAGATTTGCTTATTTTGAATATATTATGAGGAAAATCAATCTATCAAAATATATCATATTTGATAAAGTAGAGGGTGAAGGCAATGAGGAGAGTTATCATAAAATGCATTC
>NW_022103947.1:1479710-1481878 GCF_000313985.2 Echinops telfairi
TGTTTTTCAAAAGCTTTTCTGGATATTCTTCGATGATTATTCCCCGATAAGTGGATTGAATGCTCCTTGAGAGCAGAAGAGGTTTCTTTTGGTGTCTGAGCAGAGGGACTTGCCTATAATCCATGCTCAAGAAATACTGCCTGGCTTTGAAGAGGGAGGGGCCATATGTTTGACAGATAGTTTGTGCCTTCCTTTATCATAACACATCTTTTGGAGCCTTTGTGTGCCCATCTTTCTGAAGATGTTACACATTTCTGCACACAAATCCAGGGAGACTCATATGTGTGTAAGAGTTTTATATCAAAGAGTAATTATATATTAAGAAAACATCCCAGTCCAGTCGAGATCAAGTCCATAAGTCCGATATTAGCCCATATGTCCAAAACCAGTCAATAAATTCCTCTTCAGACTCATGCAACACATGAAATGACACCAAGTGCAGGAAGACCACAGGCCAGTGGGTGGAAAGTCCTGTGGATGCAGTGGCGGTAGAGGTATCTCAGCTCTGGTGTGGGTCTCTACTTGGTTCCTCCAACTCCAGGGTCCTGGCTGCCATCAGCATGGTTCCATGTGGCTTGTCAACAGGAATGTCTTCCAGGGAGACAAGCAGAGATTCTGTGTGTATCTGGCTTCCAGTGTACTATTTATCTCCTTGGCGCCTCCAAATGAGACCATCAAGCCATGACCTGATTGACAAGCTAGATTCTACCCCATCGCAAGTTGACAGCAGATTATGTAACTGCAGTAATCTGTAGTTCAGGTCAAGCTGCAGGCCTTGGGTTTTGGAAACTAAACCTAGTTCTGAGGTAGCAACGATTTGAAGAAATTGGGGCTGAGATGTCATGTTCCCTTGACAAATTGGGAATTATGCTCTGGGCTCAGAGTTGGCAGAATAGTTTGTATTTCTTACTATATTGTAATGGAAATACCAGAACCAACAGCAGCCGTTTTGTTCCTTCTGGTTCCAATTGTTCCAACTCATAATGACCTCATGTGAATCAAAGCAGAGCTGCGCTTCATGGGATGTCCAGTGGCTGATGTTTCAGAAGTAGATTACCAGGTCTTTCTTTCAAGCAGAGGTGGGGAAACTCTTTGTCTGCCAAGGCCCATTTCAATATTTATAACACCATTTGCCGGACATTATCAACTTATCAAAATTATCAACTTAAAACTTACCCTGTTATATTTGATTAAGCATTGGGCTGTGATCCACATGGCAGGCAATTCAAAACCACCTGCGAGAAAGAAAGACTGGGCTTTCTGCTCCCTTAAACATTTATTGTCTTGGAAACTCACAAGGGTTGCTATGAGTCAGCACTGACTTGACAGCAAATTCGGGATGGTTAGTCAAACACTGCACAAACACACCCCTAATGTGATGACTGGGCCTGCATCTCTTTGGCGTGGCATCTGATGTTAGCTAGTATTGATTTCATGGGCTAGATGTCCCCCATCCCTGCTCTGGAGGCCTGCCTGGATGGACTGCCAACCTTTCCTTTAGCAGCCAACAACATGAATTTTTGTACCATCCAGGGTCTCCAAAGGTAACCTTCACATTGGTTACAGTTTTCACAATATTTCAGCGTTCTCTCTCTTTGCATTTTGATTGTTCTGTTGCTGTTTATCTAATTACCCTGCCATTCCTGATCTGGTTCTCTTTGCTTTGGGGTACAGATGGGACATTTGATCTCCTGTATTGATTGTAAGGGAACAATTTTACTTAGGCTACCATTTCACTCTCTTTCATGATACCCTGGGTCCTTCCTTATGACAAACTTCAACAAATGGGGCCGGAATGAGGGAGTTAAACTCTGAAATGCTGATCAAACCCTTCAATAATTCAAAGACACAAGTCCACATACTACCATAATGAGCAAACCTGAAATGTGGTAACCATTTATAGTTCAGACGATATAGTCTATAGCCTTGCAGTCTATCAAGTTTTATAGAAAGATGGTAAGATGGTACAGAGAGTTGATGGTTATATAGTCCTACAGATTTAATTCTATGAACATAAAATTTTTGATTACCCTGGAGCATTAAGGGCGGTTTTTACTGATTGAATATTTTACTTGCATAAACAGTAGCTCTTTTAAACAGCTGCACATTTACTGTCAGTGCCTTAAAGTTCTTTTTTTTATTAAAAGGTGCTTTTATTGGGGACTCTT
>NW_022103947.1:1482142-1483669 GCF_000313985.2 Echinops telfairi
AGGGTCTTGCTTTCTATTGGTTCAAGGTGATACATTGCTATTGTCACTCAAATCCCAAGAGAGAGTTTTTCTTGTTTGTTCTGTTTCATTTTTTACCTTCCCCTGAATTTTTTCCAATAAAGAATTGTTAAAAAAAAAAGGGGGGGGGTTGGGGCATGGGGAAGAACTCTAATATCCTTGCTGAGTTTAGATTAGATTATTTGCAAACACTGGGATAGTTTACATTAGATAAAATGCCATTTCTAGAGACATAGTAGTGAACTAATCTTTTAGGCTTATTTAAGATGTTTGCTAAAGCTTCAGGGCTGGGGAATACCTCGCTAGCACTCTATGCGCTTGCCTTTTCAAGTTACAGATCAGAAGATCCATACTATGTGACACTGATCAAATTGGTATCTTCTTAACAAGTAGAACTTCTATCTCCAGAATCCTCACTCATTGCTTTTTGTCATAGTTTATTGCCTTGAACTGTTAGTGTTGGCAGTTATTATAAAAGGAAGTGGCTCTTGCCAACCAAAACTTTTGCTCTTTAATAACACAAGACTGTTTTTCTTGAGAGCAGTGATGTGCCTGGCTAAGCTACTATAACTTAAAATAAATTCTGTCCAGTGAGATGGAAGTATAAATATTTGGTGGGAATATTAAGAAGACTTCTAAAGAGAGAGATTTCTGTGGGAAAGTATGCTATCTTGCCCTGCAGTGTCTTCTTTTTTTTCTGCTGTGTGGAATTCAGACTCATTGGGAAGATCGGAGCACCAGTCTTGGACCAAATGGTAACCTTGGTTGAAAGGGTTATGCAAGAAGAAAAGCAAAAACACTCAACCCACTACTGTCGAGTAAATCCTGATTCATAGCAACCCTATGGGATCTCTAGCTACAAGGTTTCTACGCCCATAACTCTTTAGGGAAGCCAAGTACCCCATCTTTTTCCCATGATGCTCTGGTGGGTACAAACCACTGACCTTTCCAGCAATGATGTCTGACTACTTAACAATTGTGCAACCTGGTCTCTTCAATCTAAAGAAGAGTATAGAAAAAACATAGAGAAGCTTGCACCCTTAATCTCTGACAATGAAACTAATAAACCAACCCACAACTCCTGTGAGTGATAGATGAGCTCCTCATTTATTTTGGTTTCCTTTTTATATATAATTGAACTGAGTCTAAAGAGTCGGGAGTTTCTTATCTGGGTGATTATCAGAAATGGAGTTAGTATTGGGAAGTCCCAAGAACTCTCAAAAGAAATACATTCTATTGGAAGAACCACTGATCATCTTGTGGTGGTTAGATTTTATGTCAATTTGTGTGTTGAGTTCAATCTGTCAATTGGGTCACAGCCTGACAATGCCTTATTGGAAATGTGGCTTTTTTATAACAGAGATGCTGAAAAATCTCTCTCTCTCTTTCTTACCCTTCACCTGTCTATTTGCTTGGATTCTGTGTCTGCCTCCAAAGGTGGCTCAGGTGGGTTACCTGACCCTGAGAGCTGCTAGTTCACTGTCATGAATCAGTGTGACTTAGATCCAC
>NW_022103947.1:1485711-1487390 GCF_000313985.2 Echinops telfairi
AATCCTGTCTGAAATGGTGAAAATGTTTGTGATAAATGTGAATCTTGAGCTTGGGTGGCAAAATAACCCTGTTGAATTTCTCAGAGCGGCTAAGTAGAAATGGCTGACAGATCAGAGTGGCTGACAGAAAGCCTGGCTCTGGCTTAATGCTGTCAGAATCCTAATCCTATATTTTGTATCAATAGAATAGTTCAGATAACGATTAAAATAAAATAAATAAGGATTCAGATTGACTATTTTAAGAATTGAGTAAATTTGGGATCTGATGCTACTCTTTTTTAACTGACTTCTGCTTATTATTGTGGATATGATTGATAGAAATGCTTATTGAGAAGTATGAAAATAGAGCCCTTGTAAGCCATTTGCCTTGAGCCATTAAAATTTGATGTGTAAATGGGTTTAGGATACACCTACAAAGAAGGCTCTGAAAGGATAAGCCCCACACAGTGCTATGGAGCACTCAGGACATTTGCATTCCAAAAGACTTGCTAAGGGTCTGTTGAAAGATTGGGAAGAAAAAAGAAAAAGAAAAAAATTCTTTGGATTTTTTGAATTTTGAACTAGTAGAAGAAAACTCCCCTCCTTGACTGAACATTAAAGGGAGCCTGCGGGCAGGCTGAAATGCATGGTAGTTGACCACCTGGATTCCCTTTTTGAGTGGAAGTGGGAGAAATCCCTCAATAAAGAGATTGGTTGAATCTGGCCACTGACTGGTTCATAGGGGACCTGGTTCACAAGGAGTAGAGGAGATGAGAGCAGATTGGGTTGACTGGTCTGAAGTTCATGACCTAGCACAGGGGGCTAGGGTTGTTGAGAATTTGTGATGTGACCCATGGTCTAAAGGTGAGGCGACCAATGGGTACCCTGGTGAGGCTAAGTGAAGCAGCCCATATTGAGTTAACCAGAACCCAACCAGATGAAGAGAAGATTTTTGAGCCTGTGAACTGGTATGTATTGATGCTGACTTTATGGATGGTCTGTCCTGATTTGACAGTGCTTGTGAGATTCTAACTGGGTTGAAGATATTTCCCATCAAAGGAGATGATTGTCTCCTCATAGCACTGGGTTGTTGTAAGTGGGCAGTATAGAACTTGGAGACTCAAAATGGGGCGGATAAAGGCATGAAGTGGTTTGTTTACAAACTTTCAGAGGTAGGGAGAATATATTCATAGGATTATAGGATTAAGGTGTAGGGGTTCCTTAATTGCAGTTGTTAAGCATACAATATTCTTGTGTTTTTCACTTATAGAATGTTATGTTTAAATGAGCGTGGCACATACTGAATTATAGGAATTTTAGTTTTATCCTTTTAGGTACAGATATAATTTCATTATTGTCTGTTAAAAAATTATGTATGGCTAAAATGTGTGAGAATGTCAAATTGACATGGGTGGTCTGTGGTAATTATATAATCTGTTGTCAATTTGAGACAGTAGAGTGAAGGGGTGGAGTTTATCTTGCCAATCTGGTCACAGTTTGATGACCTCATTTGGAGGTACTAATGAGACAAATAGCTCACTGGAGGCAGAACACATGCTCATTCACTTGAGACATTACAGACAACGAGCCTGATGGAGCTAGACTGATGCAGCCAGAGCCTGGAATTGGAGGTGCCACGTGGAGACCCACCCCAGCGGTGAGATGCTTCTAGATCCTCAAGACTTTCCATCCACTGGCTT
>NW_022103947.1:1488618-1503998 GCF_000313985.2 Echinops telfairi
GTTGTGTTGGGAAGGTGAGCATCATAGAATGCCAATCTAATAGAAGAAAGTATTCTTGCATTGAGGGAGTACTTGAGTGGGGCCCAATATCCATCTGCTCCATAATACCATGTTTCCCCGAAAGTAAGACATCCCCTAAAAATAAAATCTACTTACAGTTTTGCCTCTCACTGAAATATAAGGTATCCCCCCCAAATAAGACCTCCCTGAAAATAAGGGGCCCCCGAAGCTACCGTAACTCTGGACTGTAGACCTTAGTGGCAGGTGCCGCATAAAGCTCTTTCTTATACACATATGAGTACCTATGAATTTGTTTCTCTAGTCTAGCTAGAATAACACAGACAGAAGCAAGTGTTTCTACCTGGGGCTTACCAGTTGCTACTTTACAGCATATTTTGAATCATAGTTTTTCAAAAGCAAAACTAATAAAATAATTAATTTTTGTAAAATTTAAAAGGTTCATGTCTATGTAAATATGCTATTTCATGATTTTACCCATTTGAACAATTATTTGTTTTTGATGACATTGAATGTGTATTTGGACAATTTTGGTTTGAGTTTATGCAATGTTGTTTGTCACTAATTCATGGTGCTTTTTATGTGGTGTGTAGAACTGCACCGTGCGGTTTTCAAGGCTGTCCTCTTTTAGAAGCAGATTTTTAGGCTTTTCTTCTGAGGTGCTTCCTGGTAAGTTACCAGCCAATCTTTGACTAGTGTTTAACTGCTTGACCCATTCAGAGATCCAGATTTTACATGGTTACTGTTTAATCAGTTTATTTCTTCTAAGATATTGTTGTTCTGACTCGGTGGGTTACACACAAGGCTGCTAACTCTACAGGCAATTGACTGAACTCACCAGATACTCTGTTGGCAAACGAAGAGGCTTCTGCTCCTGTGCAGATTTACAGCCTTGAAAACACAGGCAGTTCTGCCCTGTCCTACAGGATCTCCATGCGTGAGAACTGACTGGATGTGAGTGAGCTGTTTGTGCCTTTGTTGGTTGGTTCATTGGATATTCTCAGCTAGTCCAGACAGACACAATTTCCATCTTGTGTTGCTTTTCCTTGCCTCTGAGTGAGTTCCAACTCATGGGGATGCCAGGAGTTACAGTGCAGAACTGCTCACTCGGACTTTCTTGGTTAGACTTTTAATGGACATGTTGTCAGGAGAGAGCAGTCCCTGGAGAAAGACGTCATGCTTGGTAGTTAGAGGGCAGCTGAAACGAGGAAGGTCCTAGACAAGATGGATCGAAGCAGTGGCTGCAACAATGAGCTCAACCAGAAGAACAATTGTGAAGAAGGCCTAGACCGGGCAGTGTTTCTTCTGTTGTACACAGGGTCTCACCGAGTGCAAACAGGCTCAATGGCACCTAACAACAATGGTTTCCATGGAAACCGAGCACCAAGTCTTTGCTTTCATGATACTGCTTGGTGGTTTAGAGCGTCACTCCTTAAACTAGCACTAGAGCACAAAGCGAGCCACAAAGGGACACTGGAGGGTCTGTAAACAGCAGCCTTTGTCTCCCACCAAGGTCAGATCCACCTGACAGGCATGCATACCAGTCAGACTGATGAAGACAGAATTTAACACTTATTACAGTTAAAGTGGAAAATGCAAGATAGAGTTGCTGACAGTTAGGGTGTTCATAATTCACCCCTAACTTGAGCAGATGTATTCACTCTGTATACTTGTATACTGTGTTAGTCTGGTTGACTAATGAAACAAATTCATAGACCTGCATTTCTGTATAACAAAGATCCTTATATCAATTTGTAATTATATGTTAAGAAAACATCTCAGCCCAGTCAAGATCAAGTCCATAAGTTTTATATTAGCCCCCATGTCTGATACCAGTCTGCAAATTCCTCTTCAGACTCACACAACATATGCAATCACGCCAAATGCAGGAAGATCATAGGCTAGTGTATGGAAAGTCTTGTGGATCTAGTATAGGTGGAAGCATCTCAGCGCTGGATTCTCCACTTGGCTCCTCCAGCTCCAGGGCTCTGGCTCCATCAGTGTAGTGCCATGTGGCTTGTCAACAGGAATGTCATGCTGGGAGGGAGTGCATTCCACCTCCAGGGAGGAAGACAGGAGTTGCCAGAATTCTCAATAGAAGGCCAGGTCCACACAGAGGCATGTTTGGCTATGACCTGATTGACAGGCTAGACTCCACCCCTATAACCTATTTAACAAGTTGACATGAAATTATATAGCTGCCACATATACTTACATCTCTCCTGGACAAGCCCTGTGCTGCATAGTCTGAGAGTGGATCAGGAGACACCCTTCTGAAGACTGGGGGTTCCAAATAAATAATAGAAGAAGGGTCTTTTCTCATACTTACCAAGGAAAGAAGATTCTGGAGGGTTACTCTGTCACTGTTTCTCCACTAGGTGACATGTCAAAAGTGAAATATATGATCACTCTTGAAACATTTGTACATCACTACATTCCTGTAACATCTTTTAAAATACTTGAATCTTTAGAGGATAGTTTCATTTTATTCATATCCATTGCCTACAATGGGCACCATTTCTCTATTCAAGGAACTTAGTGGCATGCTGGGTAACCTCAAGATCAGTTCAAAAGTCCCACCCACTCCAAAGGAGAAATATTATACTTTTTAATCCTGTGAAGAGTTCCTGTCTCAGAACCCTACTGGGTCAGTTCTGCCAGGTGATACAGGGCTTCTTAGAGTTGGAATAGGCTTGACGGTAGTGAGCTTTTTAGGGTTGATCTATTCAAACCCAGACAGATTTCTGAGATGGTAAATCTTTAGGGGGCAGACATTGCCATCCTTCTCTTCAGAAACAGCTGGGGAGTTTGAACCATCACCAACCCCACCACATTAGAAAACATTAACCCCTTAGGTTGACATGGCACATTTGATGGGAACTGGCCTCAGATTATCTAAAATTTGGTTCTCCATAGACTGCATTCTCATTTGCAAATGACTCGGTTCTTTATCTTTTCTTTGGGAAGCCAGAACTTGGTACATTTTCCTGTTCACACTTAGAGCTCCTCACATTAGGATGTGAAATGAATAGTCTAATGTCATTTGTTTATGCATGTGCACATGCAGAAATCAAAGCCAGACCCATAGCAGGAAGATGTTCGAGTAGGGTGGTTTGTTTTTACAAGGCTCAGGTGAAGTGGTGTCAGTACTACACCATGGAGCATATTTTAATAGTTTCTATTAATACTGTAGATTAATTATCATAGCTTTTTTAGTATGATTGTTCTGATGTTTATCTACTGTATCCACAACTGAAGACCCAACTTTCATTCTTCTTAGTCTTCGGACTCTGTATCCTTAGAGATTTCTAAGAGGCAGCAATTAGCAGATTTATTTGATTGCTTCTTGTTTGTTTTTCTCTGTCACAGAATATAAACTCCACAACTCTTGTCATCTTATTTGTCTATCTCACCAGCACCTAGCACAGATAATTGAAATCTAATGGATAATAAATATGAGTAGAGTGGAAAACGTCATTGCTTATGTGTTCTCTAATCTCAGCCTCTATTCTAAAATTTCTTTAGCAATTATAAAAGTATAAGCTCAAATAAATCATTGAACCATAGTGTTAGTATTGGTAAAAATATGACTATACAATAATTATACAGCTTACTGATTGGATCTTACTACTATATTTTTAATTATATATATTTTAATCTGATCATTAATATGCAGTGAAATATGTATTCATATTTGTGAACTACCTATTTATGTTTTTGCCCATTTTAAATTTGTTGTTCTTTTTAAACCTTATTGTGGAGTTTTGTAAACCACAGACCCATTAAGTTGACCCCAGCTCATAGCTGCTCACCAGAGGCCTTTAAGACAGTGAGTCTGTCAGAGCAGACAGCCCGCTTTCCTCTCCCACAGGCCTTCTTTGTAGCAGCCAAGTGCCTACCCTACAGCACCACTGCGACTCCTTGAGAGTCCTTTTTATATTCTAGAGACTAATTTTTCAATAGATTTATGGATTGTGCATATTTTTTCTATATCTGTACTTTGCCTTTTCATCCACTAAATGGAATATTTCTCAGAAAAAAAGTAGTAAGTATTTATGAAGTCCAATTTATCAGTTCTTCCTATTGTTTCTACTTTTTGTGTCAGGTTTAAGATCTCTTACTAGCCATTAATGCTGAAGATGTTTTCTTCGTGTTTTGTAAAATAATCCATAGTTTCATATTTTATATTTAATTTATGGTCCATGTTGTGTTTTCCTGCATTGTGTTGTCTAGTATCTCTGTCAAAATTCAGTTTGGTGATAATAGGTATGGGTTTTTTGTTGTTGTTTTGTTAATATGACGAAAAGGTTCTGGAATTAGTAGTAATAGTATCACAGCTGTTTGTATTTACTGAAACATCAGTTAATTGTGTAACTTAAAATGATACATTTTATGATATGTGATTTTTCAAATAATAACTGGTCATGTTTACAACGTAACTGGGCATTTTTGCTCTACTGTGTTTCTTTTCTTTCACTGCTCTTTCTACCAAATACCGCACCCTCTTGATTACTGTCATTATATAAAAAATGCATCATATGGGCAGAAGAATTTTTCACACTTTATTATTCTTTTTCATGATTGTTAGATAAGAAGCTCTGGTGGTGTGGCCATTATGCGTGGCTGCTACCAAAAAGTTTGATCCGTCATCTTCTCTGAGGTGGATGATATGAGGATCATTTTCCTTGAAGATATTCCCTTGAAAACCCCATGAGGTAGTTCCACTGTGTCCTCTAGGCTCTCTATGAATCAGAATCAACCGGATGCCATACAGTATCAGCACAGCGCAGATGTCTTCTCCTGTACATTTTAGAATGATTGGTCAATGTCTACAAAAAATGCATTAATGAAATGGTTATAGGAATTTTATTAAAATTATGGAATCATTTGAGGAGAATTGATATCTTTCCTATGTTGAGCTGTCCAATTAGGGAACACCATATATTGCTCCACTTATTTTAAATTCCTCTTTTTACATGAGTGCTACTTCATATTATTCAGCATAGAGAGCCTTACATGATTTATGTTTATCCCTAAATATTCAGCTTCCTTTGAAGTGATTATAAATTCTACTGTGGTTTTAATTTCACTCTTCATATTTTCATTCTCTGTATACAGAAACGCAGTATAATCTATGTGTTGCTTATTCATTCCCTGTTATTTCTGAATTCAACCTACATTTTTAATATTTATACATACTGGAATTTAAGTGTCTCATCAATATCTTTATCATGCCCTGAATAGTACAGAAACGTTAATATGCTAACTTAAATTTTATTATCCTGTCTCTCATGTTAGTTGCCGTCTAGTATTTTGGATTTTCCTTGTTTTAAGAGAAGATAACAACTCATTGTTATACATATTCTTATTGTTGTCTTTTGAGTTAATAGAGATTTAGATTTATTAAAATGCTTTTTGGTGTAAACTTTTCTCTTATTGCTTCTTGAATACCATTTCTGACTCTTAAGTACATTCTTTTGAATGAAGTGTAGTCTTTCTAATTTGTTTTCTGGTTATACTCCACAATATCAATGCCATAAACTCTTTCTAATTCATCATCACTCTTTAATAAAACTTTGTCAAGAATAGTTGAAGAAAACTTTAGAATTATACATATTCCTCACTATCTTGTAATATGACATTTCACATTTTATGACAACAGTAAAAATTCTACTATCCAACTATTTGGGGTTTTAACAACTTAAGTCCATCAGTAATTAATGCTGAGGTTGCTGTGAGATTAACACATGTTAAGATGAGTCAAGTGGCTGTTTTGTGTCTACTGGGCCAGGCCATGATTCTCAGTGGTTTGGTAGTTATGTAGTTTGGAAGTTATATAATGATGTAGTAACCCTACATTGTGATCATTCTCCCACTCCATCTTTTCATAGCATTGCTTTTTCAATAATGGCCTAGACTTTGGAACCTGACCATGCCAACAATTGTAGAGTGAATATATAACACTGCAGTTATTATTCCATTGTATTTGTCTCAGTTTCTGATGAGATATATTCTCTGCAGGACACATTTATTTCTTCACAAGCAATGTACTTTTTTCTGTGGTTGCTTTCAAATTTCTCTTTCCAACTTGAGTTTACTAGTATGACAATAAAATATACCTGGTTAATTTAGGATTTCTTAAGATTGAATCTTTATCTTTCAGTATGTTCTTTATTCTATAGATATTCCTAGTCTAGAAATTTTTTATCTATTTGTATTAAACTATCATCTCTTTACACACCATTATTTTCTATTTCTTAGACTTAGTGGGAACCCGCTTTCCCACATTCAGTGTAGGATATTATATGGCAGGGGCCTGTTTCATTCCATGAATCTGGAAACAAACAAACAAACAAAACAGGTCTCATCCCACCAGCCCCAGCATTATAAGTGCCCAGTAACTGTATCAGATGCATATCATCTCAAATTATTTTTATTTCATTCAAAATGCCTTCTAAATATACTAAAAATATATGTAGCTTTAGCCCAAAATCCAAAACCCCAAATAACTTGATCTTGCAAGAGTTTAATTCATAATTCACTCTTTCACTGAGCATAATTTAATGTTTAGTCTTCCTTTTTTTCTGTTTTATTTTATGTTGAGGGTAATTTAGAGTCAAATACAGAGATATGAAGTGTGCAGTTTGATCATTCTTGACAAATGCATGAATATCTGTGTTAATATCATACCTATTGATCACCATATAGAGTTATTTCCATCAGTGCCCAAAGTCCTTCATGTCTTGCTTCTTCACTGTTCTTTATTTTTATAATCAACTTGAGACCCTTCTTCATCATGTTTTTCACTTGTTCTAGTTTTTGGTCTTTGCATGCCAATTCTCAGTGATAATGCTGCTTCACAGGATGGTGTATCTTTTGCAAAATATTCTTAGCAGGATTTTTTGTTAACTATGGAAGAGTCTTGCTAAATATAGCAGGCATGGACCTTTCAGAAAGTTTGACTTCTCTTTTTGTTATATCCTAAATGAATGTGCAGGATTTGTCTGTGCTTTGGGTTAATATTTCATCTTGGTACTAATGATTCCCTGCAGGTTTCTGAGACTGTGCTGTTAATAGGAGGAGAAAGCCCAGCCCTCTCATGGAGCTCCTAGTGGTTTTGAGCTGTGGACCCACCATGAAGATTCAGTTCAATGTGTAACCACCATGCCACCAGGGATCCTTAATGAGTCAAAGCTGGACATTGTATCTTTGCCGACCAAAGTTAAATATGTTTATACACTGTACCTCTAGTATTAATATTTTGTTGTTGCTATAATAAATTGTCACTGCGTGTGTTTTAAGGTAGTGCTTCCCAAAGTAGGTGATACCACCACCTGGGGGCACTGGAACAATTCAGGGGGCTACAAAAACATATAACTACACTGTATTCTGGATGATCGGCTATATGTAGTATGAAAGTTTTTAATTAGCAGGGGTTGATGAGTCATTTACCTTTCCCCTGGAAAGGAATATTATGTCAAATAAGTTTGAGAACCTATGGATACAAGAACAAGCAATTGTTACCTTATAATTCATATGAGTGAAAGGGGTGCTGCAGGGCTGGGTTCCTTCTAGAGACTATCAGAGACAAACTGTTGGTTTCCTGTTTCCAGCTTCTAGATTCCAGTGGCATTCCTCAACATGGGGGCCCTTCCTCCACCATCTAGCATCTTTGTATTGTTGTGATCCTTTTGCCTCATGCCTGCATGATTATTCAAAGAGGACTAAAATAAAAGACTCCCACCATGTTGCCAGGGTCTCATTTTCATTTTATTGATGAAGTAAATGCTTCTCAGGAAACAGAACTGATTGATATGAGGACGTATAAATGGATACATCAGAAATAGAACCTTAGTTTACTGACTTTGAGCCAAAGGTTTCTTCCTAAACATTCATATCTGGTCTTTTACGATTAGTCACAGATTACTTTTTATATTGCTAGTTCCCATAAACAGAATTGTCTACTGACACAAGAAGTGGGTGGAAACTGTATGGTTGGATTACTTTGCAACTGTCAAACACAGTGAGAGCCCCATTCATTAATTCTTGAAACATTTATTGAGCTACACCGCAGATCTAGGTGCTACAGATGCAAAACAGAATGCATGCCATCTACCCTCAGGAGGTCATGGTCTAGTAGAAGATACAGGTACCTAAGCAGGTCATTAAAATACAGCTTTCCCAAGTCTCAGTAGCATGCAAAAGAGACACACACACACAAATATAAAGAGAAAAATTACCTTAGGTGATGTGTGTATTTGGATAATGAGAAAAAATGATGGATTCAGAAATGACTTCATCTTAAAATAGTCTTTATTAAATGTCTGTATGGATAAATGTTTGGAGAGATGAAGAGTTAGTTGATAAGCCAGCATAAAAGATTAATTGTAGAATCTAGGTAGGAGATAGATGGTTGCTTACTATCCAAGCCTCAGAAAGAATCATCTCATCATCTGCATCATGTTTACCATAGCTATCATTAATTGTTTAATGATACAGGTATTTTACATTGGCGTAACTAATTTAATGTCCACTGAAAGATACGCAATACCATTAT
Source organism: Echinops telfairi (assembly GCF_000313985.2). Classification (NCBI taxonomy): domain Eukaryota; kingdom Metazoa; phylum Chordata; class Mammalia; order Afrosoricida; family Tenrecidae; genus Echinops; species Echinops telfairi. The sequence continues at coordinate 1,497,194 of NW_022103947.1, forward strand.
CCTCCTTTTATAGATATTCAGGTACAGAAAAGTTAAATAGCTCAGTTGATATCTACAGCTACAGTAATGGCACTGACCCAGAGAACGGAGAACAACAAATGCTGGCGGTGCTACAGGAGTTTGGGATGCTTATACACTGTTAGTAGGACTGCAAAATGGTGTAATGGTGAACAATATACTGATTCCTTTAAAAGAAATGCCATGCCATCCAGCAATCCCACTTCCAAATCTATATGAGCTTTGTAGAACAATCAACTATATGAGACAAGATGGGTAACAGTTGCCTAAAACCAAAGGTGAGAAGGTTGGAAGGGTTAGGGAAACTGCATGAGTGGAGAATGGGAAGGCAGGGAGGGAAAGAAGGGAGTGCTGACAGATTGCAGGGGTCACAAACAAGGTCAGGGAGCATTTCCTGTATGAATTATCAAATGCAGGTTAACTTGCGATGTAAACTTTCACCTAAAGCACAATGAAATGTTTTAAAAAGAACATATTTGAAATATGGATTTCCATTCACTGTCCTTAATGATGAAATTTGCCTGAAGCTATTTATTGTGCTTTAACATATGTACCAAAAGATTGGAACCTGTATTGAATAAAAAAAAAAGTAATCAGCTTAAAAAGATCCAGCACCTAGTTACCCTAACTCTCAAACTAATTACCATCAAGTTAATTTCCACTCTTAATCCACCTGATAGGAACAGGTAGAATTGTACCTGTAGGTTTCCCAAAGTCATTCTCAAAAGTCTCAAATATCTCAAACTGATTAGAGGAATGTAGTGAGGTAAAATTGGTACAAGAGGGAACACTTATTCCTCACTGGACATGTTACCTGTTAGGGGAACAGTGATAGAGTAACATTCCAGAACTTTCTTTCCCCGGTAAGTATGGGAAAAGTCCCATCTTCTATTACATTTTTGGAATCTCCTGCCTTCAGAAGGGCACCTTCTGATCTACTCTCAGACCGTGCAGTCCAGGGCTTGTCCCTTTGTGGAGGGAACCAGGAGAGATTTAGGTATGCAAGTGACAAAGTGGATAAAATTGTTCAAGTTAGGGGTGAATTATGAACACCCTAACTGTCAGCAACTCTATCTTGCATTTTCCACTTTAACTGTAATAAGTGTTAAATTCTGTCTTTATCAGTCTGACTGGTATGCATGCCTGTCAGGTGGATCTGACCTTGGTGGGAGACAAAGGTTGCTGTTTACAGACCCTCCAGTGTCCCTTTGTGGCTCACTTTGTGCTCTAGTGCTAGTTTAAGGAGTGAAGCTCTAGACCACCAAGCAGTATCATGAAAGCAAAGACTTGGTGCTCAGTTTCCATGGAAACTGTTGTTGTTAGGTGCCATTGAGCCTGTTTGCACTCGGTGAGACCCTGTGTACAACAGAAGAAACACTGCCCGGTCTAGGCCTTCTTCACAATTGTTCTTCTGGTTGAGCTCATTGCTGCAGCCACTGCTTCGATCCATCTTGTCTAGGACCTTCCTCGTTTCAGCTGCCCTCTACTACCAAGCATGACGTCTTTCTCCAGGGACTGCTCTCTCCTGACAACATGTCCATTAAAACTCTAACCAAGCAAGTCCGAGGGAGCAGTTCTACACTGTAACTCCTGGCATCCCCATGAGTTGGAACTCACTCAGAGGCAAGGAAAAGCAACCCAAGATGGAAATCATGTCTGTCTGGACTAGCTGAGAATATCCAATGAACCAACCAACAAAGGCACAAACAGCTCATCCAGTCAGTTCTCTCGCATGGAGATCCTGTAGGACAGGGCAGAACTGCCTGTGTTTTCAAGGCTGTAAATCTGCACAGGAGCAGAAGCCTCTTCTTTCACCAACAGAGCAACTGGTGTTCTCTAACCTTGCAGTTAGGGCCCCTTGACTAACACACTCTGTCAAATGGAGACGCTATTATAGCAGATTTTTGGCGTCTATACCATGTGTGCTTAACTTCGATAGTTAGAGATACTTTTAAAATATTGGAAGCATTTCCTTGATGACAGGGTACTGATAGAAAGCATTATAGTCATTGTGTTTGCATCAAGTAAGGAAAAACAGCATGGGGTGCAAAACTGATCATAAGAGAAGAGCGTCTTAACCAGGGGGTTGATAAGATCCATTCCAGGATTTTATCAGGTGATGAGGTGTTCAGGTTTCTGTTTTAGAGTGGGAACTCTGACAGAGTGTGGAATGGATTTTAGCTAAGGCTTTTCATTTTTGATGCATTCCCAGGTGAAAAATGTTTCCAAAAATTGGAGTTGTTTAAGATCAATAAATGGCACAATTGGAAATGTCTGGAAGGAACAGTTTGGCTCCTTATGCAGAGTGCTTTCTCCAGAAGTTGAAAGAAACTCTAATCTGATAAGGGAAGTCTTTTTAGCATTAGTTGATACGAAGAGGTACATCTCCTTATTCACTTTACGATATGACACTGAAGACGGATTTTCAGCTCATCCTGGAAATTCCCTGCACCCCTGCAAAGCAGTGGCTAATTTTATTTTTTGCTCTTTCATCTTCATGTTTTCTGGGCTGACTAAATTCTCATAGATTGCTCAATGAGCTGTCATTGACCTCTGCTTCTGAGAAAACTGCAGACAGAGCATTTTCTGAGTGGCAAATAATACCACAACTCTCCTGCTGTATGGCTTGAGTGAGGGTTTGGGGATCCTTAAGAAATCAAATGGAGGTATGTTAACTATACTGGTTATCAAGAATTAGGGATATCTATTTTATAACCACTGTTAAAATAATTGATTTAGGAAATATTCCATATAAGTTAAAGTTCCATATAAGGTAAAAGGCCATTTGAATAAAATAAATGAACACTGCCTCGAAGTATCCCCTAGATATAATTTACTAATTACAAAAATTAAATAGTATCTTTCCATTGTGTAAAGAGTTACAATCTGTGAAACACATGGGGGGAATTCTGCCCTGTCCTATAGGATCACTATTAGTCAGTATGGCCTAGATGGCAGTGAGTTTGAGTTGAGTTTTTTGCATTTATAAGAGAGAAATCTATAGACCACATTTACTATTATCAATTCAACTGACAACATAAAAGCAACAAGAAACAAAAAACAAGAAATCAGTTGGCTTCACCAGTTGATTCCGCCTCCGGATGACCCTGCATGTTATGCAGGAGAAATGCAGTCGTTAGGGTGTTCAAGGTTGTGAACTTTCAGTAACAGCGTGCCAGATTTTCTTTCAGACACCTCTGTCTGGGTTTGAACTTCTGACCTTTTAGGTTCTTGCGCACTTCTTTACTGTCTGCCCCATCCAGAACTCCAAAGTGATAATACCTGCCCCCTAATGTAATGCATTGCAGTTATATCGTCATCTGTATACATAGTATTTTTACAGAAATGCTTAAATCTAATGATGAAAAAGCGATCATGCACTGCCAGACTGAAGAATAGAATGTGAAATAAATGGCCACTGCTCTCTAAAACTTTTAAGGTCATGAGACGCAATGAAAGGCCAGGCCAGGGAACTCTTCTGGGTCAAAGGAAAACATGACTACAAAAAACACTTTACTCCTACGACCTTGAGCTACAACCTGGATCAGATAAAAGGAGCGGGGGGTGGGGGTGGGGGAGTATCTATTGCCTGTGTGGGATTATTCGGAAAATTTTAGAATAGAATTTGAAGGGTTTGTATCATTGTTATGTTGTTTGGGTTGGTTCATTGCACTGTGGTTATATAGATTAATGTGTTTACTCTAAAGAGAAGCATATCTTGGTGAATTCTTAACTGAATTATTTTGCAATGAAGTGCCATGATGGAGGTTACTTAGCTCTATGTAATAATTTCATATTTTAAAAAGTTTCATACAGAGAGAAAGTAGGAGGGGACAGGAAGAGTAAAATCACCGGGTCTAGTTGAAAAGCATAAATGTGTTCATTGTACTGTTCTTTCACATTTTTTGATATGTTTAAGACTTTTTTATGGACTGGATCAATTCTAAAGTGTAAGTTGAGATTTTATACTCTATTGTCTTATCTAGAGATAGAACATTCTGTATGTATTTCAGGTCAACCCTACCAAACAATGTCAAGTATGCAGTTTTAAAGAACATCAAAGAAAGAGAGCATTTGTTTTCTTTTATACCAGACTGTTTTGCAATTATTACAATTTCAGACAGCTTTTACACCACAAATGCTGAATAAATATAACACTTAACGTGAGGATGGGCTCGTAGCGTGATGTGGATGTACTATGCAAATTACATGCGCTTTAGATGTCTGGAATTAAAAGGTTGATTTCTCTACACTTGTCATTTGCCTGTGATGTTGCTGCTTCATACAGATGAAGAAGGAGGAAAGATGCGCTCCTACATTGAGGTTTCCTAGAAAGCGGGTTCTCATTTCCTAATTAAAGAGAACCCTGATCTCTGCTTAAAATGAATAGGATTTCCCTGTATCTGACAATCAATTAGGAAGGAAGGTTTTTCTCATATTCTCAAAGCATAAACCAGCAGCTTATTCCTCTTCTTCATGACATAAAATGTGTGTGAGTTTGTACTTTGCTTACTTGAATCAGGAGCTAAATTTGAGCTCCCTACCTGGAACACAACAGTTCTCAATCCAAAACCAAACTCGCTGACATAGAATCCGTTCTGACCCACAGCAGACAAATAGAGAACCTTGTCTTTTTCTTTCTTTCTTTTTTCACTCTGCTGTTGCCAGAATCCTCTGCCTTTGGACACTTTCATTCTCTTCTTTCCATCAGCAGCGGATCTAAGAGGAAACACTTTCCCTTTAAGAGGCAAAGGTTTGCTGGGGCTCCCTTATGTAAAAGCCTGAACAAGGCTTTTTGTAGTTGATGGAAGGGATGCCAAAGAAGAAAATGAAAAGCCCCTGCCATCTACCTAGCGCCTACCCTCCCTGGAGCTCAGCACCAGAGTCTAAGAGTCCATGGAGCACTACATTAGTGATACAGCCGATTATAAATAATAATGACCTTAGTGGCTAAGAAGAAATGCAGTACACTTTTTGGAGCCAGACAAGATGATGTAGGGGGATGTAATATAAATGTAAGGGAAGCGGATGCTCAGGCTTTCGATTTCTTTCTCCGATAATTTGAAGGGACTATGAATTTAGTAGGTGTTCAGTAAATGTTTGTTGTATGAGTAAGTGAAGCAAAGCGGTCTAACATCAGATTTAGGAGTTAAAATCCCTGACTTGAGGTATGTTTGTATTAAACCCCAACTTGTTCTTAAAGCCAAATGTACTCAAAGAGTAATGCCATAACTCTATTAGAATGTTCAAATGACCCTGTCCATCTTTTCATGTCGACCACAGAGATAAATAAATTACACATATATATAGAATGAGGTGTAGCTTACTTTGCCTAAGAGTTGTATTTCCTGGTTCCCATGCTGGTAGACAAGTAGTGGCAAAGAGAAGGGGGTGGAGGGGATTCATTTCTATTCTTAGTTTCATTTGCTTTATGGAGAAGTAGCCTTTTAAGGAAGAGGCAGCCTTACTGACTCCGCTTCTGACTTGACTTGTTTTTACTGAATGATCAGGCCACTAGTCATTTGCCTTAAGACTTGTGTTTGCTTGTGCTAATGGACTTGGAATTGTAGTACTTCCTTTCTTGGTTTTTGAATTAACTTGTTGGGTCTGATATGTTAATTTATGTGAAAGTATGTGGAGAGTACAAAGACTTCCTAAGGCAAACTAGTCGGTTTAATATTGCTCAATAGGCCTGCCAGAATGTTGTTCCAGAGGGGTTTGGAATCACATGTTGCTCTGTGCTGGCATCTATGTACTGGTATTCCAAGCACTAGCTGGGTCACCCATGGTGAAAGAATATCAGGATTCTTATTCTTCCTGAAAAACACAATGGGACATTTTCAAGCACACTTGTTTGGACACACCATCAGGAGGGTCCGATTGCTACACAGAACATCATGTTTGATGAAGAAGGGGCTGGCAAAGGTCTGAGAATCCCTTGGTGAGATGGGCTGGCACTACAGTGGACTCAGTCCCTGCATGTGGTAGACGTGATGCAGGACAGACCATGCTTTGTTCTGTTGGACATAAGGTAATTGTCGGTCAGAATTGACTCAGCAGTAGCTGAAAACAACACCACAATGTAAGTTTGTCTGGAGTAACATCATTTAAATTTGCTCAGTTCTTAATATGATAAAATCTATCACAGTTGTGAGTTGTTCATTCTAACTAGGAAGAACCTCTCAAGTTCCCATTAGGTCAGGGTTTCTGAAATGTAACACCACTCACAATCAGGTCTGCTAATTTTTTCCACAAGGGAATGTCTTATGGCATTATAAATAATTAGGTAACATCATTTTTGGTCTCTACCCACCTTCCTCCAGTTGTGATAACAGAATTGACAAATGTTCCCTCCAGGGAAAAATCATCCTATGTTTAGAACTGCTGCCTTGGTTGATTGTGGAAACATCCACACCATCAAAAGTATACATAACAACATGGGGTTTATCAGAACATTACTGTGAAAATTAGTCATGGAAAAGGCAAGCAAAATTTTAAAACCATTCTTAGTTTTATCAGTTTGTGTTGGGAAGAAAATATACTACTGAGGTAAAATCTTTTTGTTTTCTTCTTGGACGATAAGAAAGCTGACTTGTATTCTTTAGCCATAATAATAATCACAATAATAATAATAATAATAATAATGAGGAGGAGGCAGCTCTTGCTCAAAAAGTAAGTGAGAGATCATGCTCATAAAACAGTCCACTTTCTCTCTCACTCTGCCTCTGTGTGGTCATTCTCACAGGGAAAAACCCACACACAATTAGCAGACTTTTTGGTTAATAGT
>NW_022103947.1:1505317-1515768 GCF_000313985.2 Echinops telfairi
TATGAGCCCCTAATAAAACAATTAAAAAAAAATGTTTACAAAAAAAGAAATTGCTAACTGGACATGTATCTGGTGACTTACTACTGAAGATTCCAAAGCATTCAACAAATGGATTGAGCCTCAACCTGTTGGGAAATTGTTGCCATAACTTTCACTTTGCTACATGATTTTTCTGAGGATCAGAGCTGTATTTAACTCACTGAATCTTGTATCATGATCAGAAAGGGATCTCAGGAGCCCTTCCCCAAGGTACTGATTAGCCTGGGCAAAATGTTAAAATTGAAAGTTCCTCATGGTCCCAAAGAGATGAAGTTCCTCTCCATTTCATTGCAAAGTCTAAAACAATCTTTGTAGATGGTTTGCTTTTATTAAATGCATTCAAGGATAGTGGATCAAAATCTAATCTCTCTGTATACTGTTGTTTGCTGTTACTAATCATGCTGGTCTTTTCTGCTCACCTTTGCTTTATCTGTTTGGACATTAGAGTTGGTTTTGAGCATAAAAAAATAAAATCAAGCATTTGCCATATTTTGTTCTTAATTATAAATCATTTTGTTTCAAGTGGTTTGCCATAGAGGAGGAATATATGAAAAGCTGATTTAAACTGGGACTCTACTTATCCCCTAAGGATAACTTAATGGCACTATGAGTTCGGCATTGTCTCCTCAACACAGGGCTTGGGATTCCAACCGACCAGCTGCTCTTGGGGATAAAGATAAGGGTGCCTACTCCCACACATACTTACAGCCATATGTATTCGATGGCCATGGATTTGATTTCCATAGGTTGGTTTTAGTTATTACATACCATTAGACACAAGTGCAAAGCACACGATGTCTACCTGTGATAATCAAAGATGCATGAAGCAATTACCAGGAAAAGAGGGACTGAATGGAACTAAAAGCCAATTAAACTATTTATTTGGACTCTACCACTGATTAAATACCTTCGTATTTAATTTTCCTCACTTTTCATTTGCTTCAGTAATTCGTTTGCTAATATGATTGAGATGCACAATTGTCATTTAATTACCTATTTTTTTGTCAGAAACTCACGTGAACTGCAAGAAGTAGAGGTGTTAAAGTCACAATAATTATTAGCCATATAAAAATAACCAACATGAAATGTGTCCCAGTCATTGGGAAATTTACACTAAACTACAATGATACCATAGAAATAAGGAAACTTGGGTTACCTGACAGAAATTGGATATGAAAATGTTTGCAGAAACGTGTTGAAGCAACAAGGATTTCTCAGAAGTTCAGTGTTTTAAAATGTGCAATCACACAGTTTAGTTACAAAATTCTTCCCCTACTTTATTTACTATGGATAACAAATCTACTTGAGGCCATGTATGTGGTTTAGAAAAATCGAGTTGCTAATGAACACAAAAGTTCTGGCAGCATGCATCTTTAACAAAACCATTTGTCTTCCGGGGGAGCGACTCTTCCAGTCACAGAGGACCAGCTACTGTCAACCAGATTGTTACTCCTGGCAACCCCAAGGGTCTCTGGGTAGAAGTGTGCTCCACAAGGCTTTCGATGGCTGGTTATTACCAGTTCTTTGAAACAGGTACCTATTAGAAAATTTATCAAGAATCCCACAAATCAAAATAAGGTTATATAGATCTCTAAATTCGGGCTCATTAAAATCAAGAAAGAAGTGATATAAGCAAGGCTGTTAACCTCCCCATTGCTGTGGGCCTATGTGAGCAGATATAGGCACCCGTTTGAGAGTCTCTTTCCAATCCTTTGACTAATGCTGAAAGGTTCATTCTGTAAGGGGTGTCAGAGATACGGCCTAAGGTCTTAACCACAGAACTGAAAAACTGAGGCTCGGGAAGGTGAAGTGTCTTATCGTAGATCCCTCTGTTTTTGTTTGTTTGTTTTTAGCAACAAGAGGACTAGAAATCAGATTTTCTAAGTTCCTAAATGCTCTCCCCTTTTTGTCATACCCAAACCAAAGTCAAATTCATTGCCTTCTCACTGATTCTGACTCAGAGGGGCCATATATGTACTTTCTGAGGCTAAAAATCTGTACACGAGCAGACAGCCTCAACTTTCTCCCTCAAATTGGCTAGGGGGGTTTGAACTGCCAACTTTGTAGTTAGCAGTACAAAGCTTACTTTTCAGAGTCTCCAGCGCTCCTTTTATTTACTAATTTTTCTGTCACAGGGATTCATGTAATACTAAATGCTTTGTGTGTGGTGGACCTTTAAGTAATCAAACACACAGCTTAATCACAGCTTTATAATGAATGCAACTGGAGAGGACCCTTCTTCTTCTAAAATGGAATGCTTACATCTCTAACACAGGCATGCTTGCCCAAGGCCAAATTTTCCTCAGGGAATCCCACAAAACCTACTAATGAAACATACAACTTAATGCCAACAAATTGATTCCAACTCATAAAACCTAAAATCCATGGGTGGGTTCAAACTCCTAACCTTGTGGTTAGCAGCCTGACTCATACTTCACTTTGGCATTAGATCTCCTTTCTGACTCACAGGGATCCTGTAGAGGCTTTTATGGCTGCTGATACATATGGCAGCAGATAGGCTTGTCTTTCGACTGCAGAGCAGCTGATGAGCTTCAACTGCCGACCTTGCACTTGACAGCCTCGCCCGTAGCGACAGCACTACCAGAGCTCATATATGGGCAAAAGAAGGGGTGCTTCATCCTTTACAAAGTGTCGAGCGCATGTTCTCTTTTAAAATGTCAGATTCCAATTCAAAAGTCTCTCTCCTGCCAAACCAGAATGTCCCGTAGATCCTAGTTTGCAGCCTCTGACTGCCTGGCCATGTCTGCATGGGAGTAAAGAAGGATGTTACTTGTTACTCAAGTTGAGTCAAAGTCACCAGTTCTTTTGTAAGACAGAATTTGCTGAGTCCCCTGCCAACACTCTGTCGGGAAAACCCTGGACTTCTACTGCTCAGAGAGACCTCGCGGTGGGGACTGAACTCCCCTCATAGAGATCAGCTTAAATCCCACAATTTTCCCAGTGACGAAACCTGAAAAGAGCATGTTGGAATACCTCATAAATTGATGCCGCAGCCTGTGCACTTTCTTGGAGCTGCTGAGACACGCTGGCAGACAACCAAAACGCGGGGCAAGCCCACCCGTGTGCCAGGGTAATTATGTCCTGCTCATGACGAACTGCATCAATTGCAATTGGGCAGGAAGCCTTACCCTCCATCCTTCCCTTGACATCTATAAACGTGTGTGTGTGTGTGTGTGTGTGTGTGTGTGTGTGTGTGTGTGTGTGTGTTGGAAAGGGTTTAACACACTGAATCTGGGAACCAACTTGATTTCCTATGCAGGTTTGATGTGTGGAGAGCCAGTGAGAGACAAGTGTGATCCTTTCAGGGTGTGTCGTTGATTCATGTGCTAATTATGTCGATCCTGTGGGGAATACAGCCACGAAGCGAGGACCTCCTTGATTAATGCTGGCGGAGAGCCCTGCAGAGAGCAGTTTGGCGTCTCCTGTCCCAGCTGAGAATATGGCCCCATTATCTCCCAGCTGCCTGAGCGATCCGTAAGGGCCTGTTCTGTGTGGCTGTTCAGTTTAGTGGAAGCAGGGACTGGCTGAGAGCTGAAATCTCTGTTTGACTTGCTGTAACATGTAAAAGGAAACTGGGACTATTTACTTTACAGTTCTGTAAGTACCAGAGGGTCTTTGGGTTTTTTTTAAATTTTTATTTTGGTAATGTTGCTTCCCTCTCCTCTCTCTTCCTCCCTGAAGCTCCATGTGAAAGTGACTTTGCAAGCTGCATTTGATTTTCTGTTTCATTGCTCTTTGTTGAATCAAGCTGGTGAGACAGAGTGTAATCTGTTTAGAGCTTGCTGTTCCTGTCAGATCTCTTATGTAATTGATTCAAACAGAAAATAAGGGGCCTTTCACAATGCTTTTATGGAAGTTCAAGATCAGTGCCTCCGCTTTTTAATTTGGGGAGCACAGGTGCATTGTTTGCAGTGCGCAGGATGGTTAGAGCTATATTTACTTTTTCTGTACCTCTGGACACCGCAAAGAAAATGTAAGTAAAGGTAATATATATGTAAAAAGATCATCATGCCTACATACCGTTCTGTGTAGAGGGAGCATGTGCCAGTATTTCCAGAATGTGTTTGAATGAGTTAATTTTGCTGCTCATCCTGCTACTAAGAGGGCTAGAAATGGGAAACTTTCTCCTGCTTTTCAGTGGCATGCTGTTTAGAGACTGTATGTTTGGGGGGAAGTGGGGAGCTGTGAGGAATATTTACAATTAGACATGTCCTCTCTTCTTTTGCATCCTTAGGGAAAGTATCTTAAAATGGGAGTATATGTTTAGCCCATTATTGGTTTGGAATGTGCCACTTTTTAAACAGCAATGTGAATTTTAAGTGATATATATATGTATATATATACATATATATACATATATATCTCATTGTTGTCCAGCTTAATTTATCTTTTTAGATCTCCAAATGCATTCTATCAAATTAATATTTGTTAGGCATGCATGATAAGTTGATCAAAAAAATACTACTAGAATTCAATATCATTCATGATGGCCACATGGTGTCTCTCACTAGTCTCTAATGCAATTCAAGAGGGCTATCACTGTGGAAAGTTATGGTATGTGGATTTTTGCTTGGGTGTTACTAAGCTCCGGATAAGTTACAGTTGTTTTCTTTGGCTGAAAGTAGAACAACTGAGGTAATATAAGAATGATTTGAATAAAAGGCACTTGAGCCACACAAACCAATGGCCATAGCTGGCATGGGCTGAAGCTGACTTGTAACCATTCGTACCTGAAAAGAGGGTAGGGACACCCGCACTGAGCTTGTGCTCATGAAACCAGGGTGCACAGTCATTTCCAGAGTATAAAGACGCTTTCCCTGAATAGGCAGCCAGTCTCGAAGGGGAGGCAGATCACAGGCAGTGAGGCCTGAACGTGCCTTAGATTTGGTTCAGGGGAACAATGCAAGTGAGAGAAGATTCACAATAGATGGTTGTTTGCATGGATGTGAGCTGTCCATAGCTGGAGGTTTGGAGGGAAAATATCGCAAGCCTATCCAAACACGTCACATCTGGCAAGCTGAAGTCCGCGGAGCGTGGCTGTGGTGTGTGGTGGACTGTCTCAGGATGGTGTTTGCGAAGAAGTCTGCGTCTCTGAAAATAAAAAAATTAATGTAAGTGCGTTTAAGAGACTGCAGTTACGAAATCTGAAATAGAGACTTTAATTCAATTGTGTTGCATATAACCATTTCCCCTGATCAAATAATAATAATAAATAACCATACACCTGCTTCTGCAACTAAGCTAACTTTTGTGAGTTATGGTTACCAAGGGAGCTTTGTGTTTATTTTTAAATAATGTGTTTATTTTCCTAATTGGTGCAATGATCATCTCTGGCATGAGAGTGGATCTTGTTTAAGAGGATACTACCTGGAAGAAATAGTAGTTAAGTTCTAATCAAGTCATTTTATTAACAGTGTTTGTTTGTAACCGAGTTAATAAATGGTGTCTTTTATTATAAATTCTAATGCTCTGACTCCAGAATTTCTGTTGCATGTGTATAACATTTTGACTTCTGCAGGACAATATTTTTATGAAGCGCCCTCATTTTGTTTTATCTTCCACTCAATTGGAATTTTCAATGGGTATCATATAATATTTGACTTTGTTTGATATCTCTCTCTCTCTCTCTCTGCCACTGGTCACTCTGAACACTCGCTGTGTTTTTACTTTAAAAATATTTGTTATTAAGTTTTGAAAATCAGGAAAGCCTCTCCAGTGTGTTTAATCTGTGCAAACAATCTGTGCACCGGTGTTACAACTGGATCTGCTCCCTTGACAGACTGGTGTTACAGATACTTTATAAGAGGTGCATTTAAAGCCCGAGTGATTGGATTGCTCTCCGGAATCCTTTTAAAGTGCTATAATTAGAATAAGGACAAGCTTCTGCATTTTATGTTTATAGTTTGTGTTGAAGGTTTTTTTTGTTTGGTGTTTTTTTTAATCCAGGTAAAGCATGCCATAGCTTTTTAGATGGACTCTCTGCTATCTTGGGTACAGTATTCCCTAGGAAGTGCCGGTGTTAGGCAGAGTGAGATGCATCCGGCGGCTATGGACACATCAGAAAATAATAAAATGCCTCTGGCGTCCTGTGCTCTCGGCCTTTGGCAAGTTGTTCAGTGTGTCCCTAGAGATGCTGGGCTGACGACAGGGGACCTCACAGCAGCCGTGGAAGCAGTTGTGTGAGAAGGGCCTCTCAGCCAGCAAAGGGCAAGCCTTTCTTCATCCTTCCTTTCTTGCCCGTTTCCCTTCTTCCCGCTCTGCCTTTCTTCCTCTCTCATTCGTCCCCACTCTCTCTCCCTTTGCCTCTCGTACACCTCTCTCTCCCTCGATTTCCTGAAGTGCGTTTTAAAGTCATCCAGATACATCGTTGAGATTTTCTTCTCATTTGAACAGCTTTTGTGTTTGCCACTTTCTCATAGGAAGGTTCATGAAGGTATAAATGACAGACTGCTCAGATGTGTGTTACGTTTACTCAGTCCTGGGTGTGTAGGTGCAGAGGGCCCCTAAATGTTATAGCTCTGTATGTGTGTATAAAATGCCCACCCTGATTTTGCAAAGAAATAATTTACTTTATAGTTCAAGTTGTACAGTGAGAGTCTATTTTAATGTAGCAAAAGTTTTTAAAAGCTTGACAAAAAAGAACCAAAAAACCCTGTGTGGAAAATTAAAAGTCCTAAGCAATTTAATTATGGAATGTGTACCTTACCATATAGAAGCAATTTTGTAGAAGCCAAGTGAAAAATAAATTTAATGTGAAACTTTCTTGAAAATGTATGGTCAGCACCACACTGTTTATTGCTAGATAAACAGTGTGGAGATGGTTATAAATACTCTTTGTTGAAAACAATAAATAAGGAAGTTACTAAACCCAGGCTTTATGATTCTGGAGGGTTTTTGTTGTTGTTGTTGTTGTTTTTAATGTACTCAGACTAAACAGAAGGCAGGTAGAGGAGCAAGCTCATTACCGTCACTAGAACAGGCCAAAGTAACGTTAGATTTTATGCTCAAGTTACAAAGGTAACAGGACCTTTGTTTCCCTGTGAGATGGTGTAGAAATGTACATTGGAAAAGCACAGAATAACCGAGGCTAAAATTCCACTAACTGCTAGCAAACGTAGCATAGTTTTAAATGACTAGCAAACTCTTAGGTGGTAGGTGCTAAATGGCCATTTAAGTACAGTGGTAGCTTGGTCAGGAGTTCAGCTTTCTATTCTGGAGATGAGCAATCTTAGGATAACTTTTAATATGTCAGAATATTCTATTTTCTCTCAATTTTTACTATTAAGAAATGTCTGTAAACATGACGTACTATTCTGGAGTTTGAATATTAATGTTATTCCTTATTAAGCTTGTAGAATCTATTTGATGTGATCCACGCAGAGTATAATATTAATTTCCCAAATCTCATAAACTTGGGTAGATATCCTGGCTTTATAGGCAGCAACCAGTAAGGTGAAATAATTCCTCTGTTTTATAGCTGTGCATCTTTCCATCACCAAAATGATTTTGCCCCCATGGACTATTTCTATGTAAAAATATCTATTAGTGACAGGTATGTTTAGCAATTTGTGGCTTTCAAGTCCTGGCTCATAAAGTTACCCAGCAGCTTAAAGGGTCACCACTTTTGGTTTTAAGCCTTGGACCTGATGGCTTGAGATGCTCAATTCAATATCACGTAGTTAATAATTCCAGTGGATGATCAGGCCGTTTTATTGTGTAGTTAAACTAGTAACATTGTAAATTGAACGTACACAGCTTTAGTCTTGTCTCTGGTTTCAGATGTCTTTTCCCCTGTTCCAAGATAGGAATGTGCAGCCTCCTACTGCAGATTCGCCTGGAGTTTCTCTATAGTTTCAAGGAAGGCTCTAGGTGATTCTACATTGAGAGAGGCATGTTGGAAGGTACTGCACATCAAACCATGTTTCTTATATTTAGATCTCAAATGCAGAGCCACTGATTCTGGGGAGATGACAGAATGTGGAGACACTATATGCCAAACATTTGGCAAAAGATACCACAGGAGACAGATTTAAGGTTTGCCAGTAGAAAACTAAATCATTGGATGGAAATTTGAGTGCACAGGGAAAAAAAAAAAAGGAAATAAGAAAGTAGAGGAATGAGTATACCGCGATTGAAAGAGATGTGGTGTTCATACTGCAAAAGGAAACTTGTTGTGAGTGAGGGGAAAATATAAAGAGTAACACCACTGGGACCCTTTCCAAACAGCCGGTGTAGGGACTGCTAAGTTACTGTGCCATTGAGTGTGAGGTGCGAACCAAGAAAGAGCTACAGGGAGAAAGCATTGCTTTTGGCTTTTGGCTGCACTGCCTGGCAAGTTTTAAAACTATAATTGTCTTGAGGGAAATGAATTTTGTGGCATCTGAGTTGTCCTGTTTTTGTGAGGATTTCCAGAGTAGTGTATGTGGAGATGTGGTTCCATTTATGACAGATATTGGTATATGTCGACGTGGTATAGTTGTTGATATAAATGGCTAGAGAATTGCCATTTCTCTTCTATGAATTCTTGTATTCTTGACCTTATCTATATATTTATTGTCTATAGAACTAGTGATAGGCTTATTAAAATGAAAATTTATTGAGAGTTGTAAATGCTTCTTGTGCCACGTTGACTATGTGACAGCCTTAAAGATGACGTCAGCATGTGTGTATGCGGCGAGTACTGTGGCATCTGGGTGTGTGAGATAAAACCTTTGCACATCTCTACTCTACCCAATGGTCCCATAGATGAGATGGAATGACTGGGTCTAGAAAGTTGTTTGTTTTAAGTCAGTTTGGCAGCACCAGAAGTTCTGTGGGTAAATGTACCACCCCTCTTTTTCTCTACCAAGCATCATGTCCTCAGTAATATATTCAGCTTTCCCAAACTTTTGAATAAACATCTCTCCCTACTGTATGTGAGCATCTATGTGAATCATGTCAGCAACTGGACTGTGTTATATGCAAGCACTTTACTGGTAAGCTATTTAGGATGCAGTGCACTTTCATGTCTTTCATATTGGTAGAGATGGAGGTAACAGGTAGGTAAAACATGTAGACAAAAAACTCAACACAGGTGTGCAAACCAGCACCATCTCCCAGAAGAGAATAAATCTTGCGATCACACATCGTCTGGCATCTTTGTTATTTGTGTGTTAAGTGTGAATCTGATCATTGAAGTATGTGACACCGACTACCATCCAGTTTTCTGGCCGGTCCTTAGAAAACAAGCAATAGCTTTAGGCTGACATAACCCTTCCCAGGAGGCCCCTGCCCTCTAGGTTTCCCTGAAGGAATCCACAAGAGCATTTATCCGATTGATGTTACTAACCTCTCTGAAGTGTTATATGAGGGTAAGTCGAAGCATCACAGCATCACAGAAAGCTTTGCTAAACAAATATATCAAATGCATTTGATAAACAAATATATCAAATATAAACAAATATATCAAAATGTGAAACTTTCATTTTGTGACATGTCCTCCTTCTAGGTCTGTGGACTTCTGAAGGAAGTGTTTCTTATCTCTGTAACCTTCCCCCTGAAAATTCTGAAACCATCAATTGACACCAACTTCAATGCAGCAATCTGGATCTTCTTGAGAGACCAGTCATGTTTCTTGTATGTGTTCTCTGAGTTTGGGGAACAAAAAGAGAGTCTCAGGGTCAAGCTCAGGGCTGCAAAGTGGATGGGATATGGTTTCCAGTGATATTGTCAGAAGACACCCCTTGCTGTCCTGAAAGGGGAGCCGCTGCATTGTCATCATTGGGAAAAATTCCTAGTGAAATGTTCATGGTCTTTTACTCACCAGTGCAGGTTTCTATTTCCTTAATTCTCCATAATAAACTTGCATGATTATCCTGTGTCCTTTGAGAAAATCCATTCATATTATCCCTTTGAAATCTCAAAAAGCATTTTCTATATCCTTCTGAGTGTATTCTTTTGCCTTGAGTGTAACTAGCCTTAAAAGCCCCTGTTTTGATTGTATCCTGTTCTCTGGATCATATTGGTAAATCCAAGACTTTCCTTTCGTTATGATTCATTCTACAAACTCATCTTCCTTCACATCAATCTTGATTTTAAAATAATGATTTTAAAATATCAGCTCTTTCAGCTTTGTGCATGTTTTTGACCCTCTGAACCTAAAGCTTGCTGAGGCCAAGGTGCTTGCTTAAAGCTGAAAGTGTCAAACCATATGAGACCTCAATTTCATTCGTAGTTCTATAATTATCTTCCATTAGTTTCTGAAATTCGTCATCTTGTTGTTGTTTATAGATTTTGATGGTCTTTTCTCTCTTGGGCTCATTTTGGTTGTCTTCGATAAAAGCTTGGACTTCAGATTGGTGCTTTCTCTCTCATGAATCACAAAGTATTTTTTCTTTTCTTGTTTTTTTTTT
>NW_022103947.1:1517118-1532960 GCF_000313985.2 Echinops telfairi
GGGATGGGAGGACTGGTAGGGAGTGACCAAGGGCAAGGCAACTGCGAGGAACTACCGAAACCAGAATGAAGGCTGAACATGGTATTGGGACAGGAGGAAAGTGTGAAGAAATAGAGGAAAGACGTAGGAGGCAAAGGGCATACATACAAGTCTTTTCTTGTTTTTAAAGGCAGCATTAGAAGATTAAGACAAGTGTATTATTGAGAAAACTTTTCTAACTCATTCCCTTATTGCAGACATGTTTAAGTAGGTTTTATCTGGAACAAATCCTTGCATATATAAACTGGAACCCTAGTAGCAATAGTTTTTACTTATCCATATATTCCTGGTTATAGTTTTAACACGCAGTTGTGGCATATGACAGCATTTAACAGATGTTAAATAACCTTTAAAATTTTAAACTTAAAAATGACTTCACTCTTAAACTTTCTTTTCTTGATCATCAGGTGGAAAACAGTATCTTAGGCTTATTTATACTACTGGGGTGTGAAACATGTCAGCATATATATAAACATATCTGTGTGTATGCTAAACTCTTTGAAAATACTTAGTAATCATTAAAGGCCATTGCCAAATGATACTAGTGTTACAATGTATCCCATTTTTATTATTTTTCAAATCACCTTAAAATTTAATTTTCATGATATCCATATGAAATAATAAACTGAAATGTTTCACTCAAGAAATGTTCCTGATTTTATATATGATGATTTTTAATTGCAATGAATTTGGGGGAAAGAATTAGAAATTTCTTTGAAAGTGAGACTAAGCCTTGATAATTTCTCTAAAGTATGTTTTTTATGAACTGTGGGCAAGAGGTTCTTACAGGATGGATGGCCATCTAGTTGTGTGACCATGACTGAAGCCTGGAGTACCCAGAGTCCTTCGGTGCTGCTCTTTCCCTGGCAGGAGAGTCATTCTCTCATTACTGTTCAAATTCTATGCACATTCCATGATGTTGCAACTATACAAAAAGACAGGGAACCCCCAAAGCAAAAGCCCCCAGAAGCCCTATGGACATATAACACAAGTAGATGAGGTAGACCATGAGTCACACAACAGGAAGTTCATAGAATTTACACAAAATGATGCAACTGATGCAAAAGTGTTCCTTCTAAATATTGTTGTCATATAAGATTGTTGGACCATGAATTTTAAACATTGTTATTAATTTTTAAAATATCTAAATGCTAAACATCCATAAACATTCACCTTTTAACTTTTATTGTAAGTTATCATGGGTGGGGGAGAAAAATGCTTTCATAACATGGGGTGACATGTACCTTCCCTAAAAGTGAGAAAGTATATTAACTGCGTAATCTGTATACTTTCTTAGAGTAGCTTATGTTAGATTGAAACAAAACAGATCAAAATGCTTACCATAATTGTTTCAGACCCTAATATGTCTCATGAACTATCCATTTATTGTCAGCTATCAGTGTAAATTAATGGAACAGAATGCAATAACTAATTGAAATTTTGCTACACATGAATGGCTCCATTTTATAAATGTTGTAGTTACCAGTTTTATTAATACTAGGAGCTCTAATGACCCAGTTCAAAACCACCAGCTGCTCCAAGGGGAAAAGATGAGACTTCGTACTCACATAAAATGTTACCATCTAGAAAACCCACAGGGATTATACTCTGTCCTATGAGGTTGCTATGAATCGAAATCTACTAAATGGCAGTGAGTTGAGTAATACGTATATATTTAACTTGTTTTTACTTTAACTAAATGTGTACATTATGATTTATGCTCATGCTTAAATAAATTGGTTGATGATTATATCCCCTTTTCATTTTTAATTTAACCCATGGCTATAATAGCTGATCAGGAAAGTAAAGAATATCAGAATATGTTTTTATCTCATTTGTGAGGCAAAGAGGATGGTCTAACTTCCACTTGTTTTTCTAATAGACATAACCGGGGTGCTTTTTAATTTTATATTCAGCAATTTAAGAGTTGTGTCTAATAAATGAACAAGGAGCCCAATCCTTGATGCCTTAGCCCAGACGTGCCCCGTAGCTAACACATCATCAGATGGCCTTTCTTTAGGGCTGCTAGTCCCAGTTGGTCATAGCCACTCAGAAATTGTTAAGTGTCTCCGCTTTCTCTCTCTCTTTTCTAGGGTGTAGGGATACAGCAATGAGCAATACACAGCAAAGCTAATTGTGTTTTTTCTGGACATGCACACATTATGACTGCTTCTACGGATGTGAAACGTCCAGAAGGACGTTATCTACAGGTCAGCTTTGGAGCCTGTTTTCTCTTTTTGATTTTTGAAACCCTACACCCTTGGACTCGTTTGACTATGTTCCCAGTTAAAAGTACTTCTGTGGAACTTAATTTGGTTTCATACAGATAGTTAGTTAGGGAGCTGCATCCATTTGACTTAGGCACCTGGTGAACTTACGAACAACAAAAGAGCTAGAGAAGTTCTGTGTCTTCCTCAAAACTACCTGTGGTTCACTGCTGTGGCTGCTGTGTCAG
The DNA here is from genome assembly GCF_000313985.2 of Echinops telfairi. Classification (NCBI taxonomy): domain Eukaryota; kingdom Metazoa; phylum Chordata; class Mammalia; order Afrosoricida; family Tenrecidae; genus Echinops; species Echinops telfairi. The sequence continues at coordinate 1,519,613 of NW_022103947.1, forward strand.
TCCTTCACAGCAATGGGCTGTTTCTCTCACTGACCCTACATCTCATCAAATACAATGCCCTCTCCTGAGATTGATCCCTCCTGATGACATATAAAAAGCAATCAAGGTGGACTATAAGGTCTGCCTCATAATTTCTTTCCTCAGACCTATTTCCTGGAATCCTCCCATTGGTAACTCAGGAGCTTGCCTACATTTGGAAGGATTCACTTAGAGAGAGTGAAAGAGCAGATGGTAGCTTTGTATTTTTCAGGATGTTAGAGAGCAGAGCACTGTGAGGTGATTAATTGTGTGGATGTCTGATGTCATTTTTTTTTAACAGAGCCACCAAACAGAGCAGCTAGTGCCCATCACTGCAGAAAGTGTGCTATGAGCTTTGGTAAAGTGGCCCTGGGCCCATGTGGTCTTCAAAAATGATGAGTGGAAGGGTCATGGAAGTTTAGAGTCTGTGAATTCAATGCCCTTTGAATTCTGTTCCATTGATTCAACCCAGAGCACTCAGGGATGTAGCTCACTTTTATTGGGCAGGCTTCCTACATCTTGGGATTTGGTAACATGTAGCTGTCTAAGCAATTATTTTATTTTTCTGTAATATGACACACCTCAATAGCCAGTTCAATGTATATTACATTATCTACAAGCACAACACAAGGTCTTTGCCTTTCCTCCTCTAGAAAGACCGACCACCTTTAGTATGCGTAGTCACAGCATGCCTAAGCATTAAATTGATGTAGTGTTTCAAACTTAAAGATCTATACACGGTATTAACAAGGTTGTTTCATTTTCCACAGAGACACTAACAAATGATGTAGTCTTAAATATCAATTGATTTAGAATATCTCTTAACCTGACATCAATATTAAGGCTTTAGCAGAGCTCTCACATGAGAAATCTGATGTTTTGAACTTTGGGTTATAATTAATTTTGCAGCACAGAAATCCAGGGTTGTATTACATATCTTTCCTCATGTTCATATGGCTTAATATTTGTTAATGATGAGAACTGTATGATTTCAGAGGCTCGAGTGTTCAAGCGTTAGCTATTGAAACCAATGGGAAAATGGTGTGGCACGGACCTACTCAGGCTTCAGCAGGTGAAACCACAGACTTTGATGCTGCAGGCTTGGGGTTGGGCTTGAGGATCCTTTATAATTAGCCCCAGATGGTGCTTGGTGGTTCTATAGGTCACGTTTTGATAATAAGGAGAAAATCCGGTTTGAATGTTACTCAATCCTTACTGACTTTCATAACGGGATTTCTCTTTTGGCATAATTTTTCTTTTTCTCACAATATTGTTATTTGAAATCAGAAAGGGAAGGGTGCTAGATGAACGAATTCTCACCGCCTATCTAGTTAAAGTTAGTGTTTCATTTAATATTATATTTCTTAGGCCCTAAATCTTTTATTTCTGTGCAGAATTGATCTGGTAGATCTTTGCCTGATACCTGAATCTTGAGGCTCGTTATTTAAAGACATGCGAAGTGAACGATGTTGAAGGTTTTTGCGAGGCTGGATGCTTTGTCTAGAGCCTCTGAAGAAGTAGGTCTATTTGGAGGCAGAACAAATATGTTCCATTCCGTAAAATGATCAACAATTAACGTGTTTGCTGCTTCTTGTCCCCTGTGTTTTATATGACTGAACTACACGGTTGGCTAATATGGGCCTTCTCTAGTTTCCAATGCAGTGTTTATTCCCCCTAGAAACACGGCACATTATGTTGCTGCTGCTGGTGACAACTCTGGGGAAAGTGAGAGGCCTTTAGAAAAAGAGATCTAACTGTTCTCCATGGGTGACATGATGACAGCTGTCATGGGAATGGGAAAGGCAGAGCGTTTTTCAGAGTCCGTCACATGAAGGCGCCTTCATTGCTGTAACTTAATGAAAGTTGCTTCATTGTGACATGTGTTACAGTCTTTGGGGATGCAAGTGCGGATGGATCTTTTCTGAAAGATTTATGTCTCCAGTTCGGGTTGGAGCAGAAGGGACATGACCTTGCCTTTGAACTTACAAAAGGTGCTCCACTTTAATAAAGCCCAATGTCTGTGTGAAGAGGATCTCAGGTCAGGAAGAAAACAGATGGTAAATAACGGCTCAGAGATTCTCTCTGAGAGGTGCAAATTCTCCACAAGGGCAGATCTCCGTGGGTTCATCTTCCCTAGGACCTTCAGATAATAGACGGATTGCTTAATTATCTGGGGGCTTAAAAATAAAAATGAATGACTGCCTTTTTCAGTTTTCGTCAAAACCATTCTTGTCTTCTAACTACAGAATAACATTTCTTCTTATTTGAAATAGCTGTTGCAAAACCTAGTGTGAACGTGTGGAGAATTCTAAGAGCAGTGAATATAAAGAAGTAAATTCAGGACAAACTATTTTAATCAATTTTATCGAACTCCCATTTCCAAAATGTTATAATTCCACGAACACATTTTAAATATACAATCCAGTGTTGTCTAGCATATTCACAGTCATGCACAGTCGTTCCTACAGTAGATGGTTAAAAGAGAAGCCCTGCCCACCCACTGAGTCACTCTTGTTTCCTCAGCCCCTTCTAGCCGGAGGGTGCCGCTAACTCAGTGCCCCTGGGGCTTTGCCTGTTCTGGACATTTCATATCAACAGAACCGCTGGCTTCCTTCATTATCATATTGCTTTTGACGTGTGTTCATGTATCAGTATTTCATTTCTTTTTTATTGCTGAATGCTATGTCATTCATTGCATGCACTGCATTTTATTGAAGAAACCCTAGTGGTACTTTGGGATTAGGATTGGGCTTCTAATCACTAGGTTCAAACCCACCAACCCCTTTGCAGGAGAAAGATGAAGCTCTCTGCTCCTGTAAAATTGGACAGTTTCAGAAACCCAATTTAGAGTCACGATGAGTCAGAATCAACTCTGGCTGTGAGATTTTATCATTTATCCTAAAAATTTCGGAATGAGGTAAGTTGAACAACAGGACAGATGTTTTTAAGCAAAACCTATCTTTAAATAGATTGCTTAATATGTTTTAAGGAAAACAGCAACAACACAAATGTGAAAAAGCTATAGAAAAAGTGGTTCTCAGTGAATAGTTTAACTTACTGAAACAATGAAACACAGACCGATTTTAGCCTCTATAAAATGCAGGAGGAGCCCTGGTGGCCTAGTGATTGTTAGTTGGGCAGCTAACCACACGGTCAGTAGCTAGAAACCACCAGAAAGACAGTGGTTTTACTCCTGTACAGAGTCACAGCCTCAGAAACCCACAGTGGTGGCTCTACCCTATATGATCGCTATAGCTTTGAATCTATGGCATGGCAGTGAATTTTAAATGTCACACAGGCAGGTAAATTGTTCTGTGAAAAGTGAAGCAGGTATAGATCAGAGACAAGAGCTCATGACACAGAGAATCCAGGAACAGGAATGGGAGTAACGAAACCAGAAGGGTAGGGGGAAGGGGAGGCCAGGAGAGGAGGAGGGGGGAACCCATCACAATGATCAACACATAACCACACACACCCCCTCCAGGGGGACAAGCAACAGAAACTGTGGGGGAAGGGAAACAGCAATCAGTGTAAGATATTAAAATAATAATAATTTATAATTTATCAAGGAGTCACGAGAGTGGAAGGGGAGAGAGGGAAGAAAAGAGGAGCTGATATCAAGGGTTTGATGGAAAGTAAATGTCTAGAAAATAAGGATGGCAACACATGTACAAATATGCTTGATACAATTGATGTATGGATTGTAATAAGAGTTGTAAGAGCCCCCAATGATCTTTTAATAACAATAAATAGAAGGTGAAGTAGGCAAAATCACAAGGAGATTCAATAAAGGGGATTTGCAAGCCATGAAGCCGACCAGGAAAAAGCCGAACAAGCAAACCACTCATTGAACCCAGATCAGCTTTTTGGGAGACTTTGCCAGTATTTGCATGAAAGCTAGGCAATCCTGGGTGAGTAATGTAAACCAGTCTGAAAATACAAAGGCTGCAGAGGCAAGGAAATATCCAGTGTGTATTTTCATATATTTGAAAGTCCCGCTTTAGATCATAAAACTTAGAACCAGCTCTTATTGGAAGGAGGTCTTTACAAATCTTTACAATGTGTCGTTGAATATGACGGCCTGGGTAAAAACCGCTTTTAGAAGAGAGGTGAACCAATGCACAGAGGACTTTGATGTTATTCACGCCGTGTGCACCTCAGAAGACTGGTTAGATTGCCTTTGATTACCACTCCTGTGTATTTGAGATGTTGCAGGTATTCCATGGGGAGTACTTTTGCTTTTACCAATTTAAAGCTGGTTGGAAAAATTAAATAAACACGTTAGCACTCTGAAAGAGGAAAAATATGATATTAAGTAGTTCCATTTTTAGAAAGGAAAAAAAATCTTTTTAGACCTGAATCATGTTAAGCTGTGTGAAACTAACACATAACTGATTAGAATTTATATTGCCAACAGACTTACGGCAAGCTGTAGTTGTAGATGTCTGTAAAAGTTAGGGTGCGGTTATTCATTAATGTGTTCAAAATCAAGCATAGAGATACTTTACTTAAAATATAATTTACTGATATACTATCATTATACATTACTTATTACTGTAATGTTCTAAACCAACCACAAAAGAACAGGTATTTTAACATCAGGGGAATCTAGTCACTACTGTTGTTTCATTGGCTCATTCATTTTGAAAGAACAAAGAGTTAGCCACTTAATAATTATTTTTACCAACACATACTCACTTGGTCTGATATGCAATTAAGTTCTAGGGGAAATTTCCTTAAAATATTTGCAAATAAATGGAAATATTAGTCCGTGTCCCTCCTGAAAACTTGCTCTAAGAAAATACTGAGCTACTTGTAATGGCGTCTCCGCTAAGACAGCTTTTAAAATGCAGGTGATTCTGCATCAACTAGATTGAGCTGATTCTGACCAAACTTGATGGTTTAAGTCGGAACCAATAAATCTTTAAAAGGAGAAAATGTAATCTGGCCTAATATTATAAAGCATGAAATTTTAATGGTACTTTGTTCTGACAAAGAACACTGTACTTCTTATGCAAACACATGTTATCTTTCATTATTTATACTAAAAAATGTTGAACTCTCTTAGCTCAGATACTCAAGTCAGTATGTAGTTGTTTAAAATAATTTTAAATCTGTGTACCACTCCGTATATTTCATGTTGCTGCTTCACATGTACAGCTTTCTACTTCTTTGTAAGAACACCAGCCAGCAAAGTTTTAAATAATTAAGAGGCATCAGCACTGGGTGGCAGATATGCCAATTGGTACAAGGTTCTTTGGCTATAGTTGTATACAATGCTAATATGGAATTTAGGGTACCAAACAAACTGTCTCATTGAGCGATTTAGATTACAGAACTATGATTTACATTGCATCTTACTTGCCAAATTTTCTGAATGTGACTTGCTAATTTGTTGGGTTTAGGATTAACTAGCATTATTTTGCCACCTTTCATGTATTTATATTAAAAAAAACCAAAAAACAACCCAACATATTGTCTTGTAAACAAGCGGCCATCTAGCTCAGAAGCAACAAAGCCCACACGTCAGCCTGTGTGATCATAAGGTGTCAGAGGGGTCAAGTATTAGACATCAATGAACCAAAAAACATATAATTGTGAATGAGGGAGAGTGCAGAGTGGAGACCCAAAGCCCATCTATAGGCAACTGGACATCCCTTTACAGAAGGGTCGTGGGGAGGAGACGAGCCAGTCAGGGTGCAATGTAGCAATGATGAAACATACACCTTTACTCTAGTTCTTAAAAACTTCCTATCCCGCCACCCCCGCCCACTATCATGACCCTAATTCTATCTCACAAATCTGGCTAGACCAGAGGATGTACAGTGGTACAGATAGGAATTGGAAACACAGGGAATCCAGGACTGATGATCCCTTCAGGACCAGTGGTGAGAGTGGCGATACCAGGAGGGTGGAGGGAGGGTGGGGTGGAAAGGGGGACCTATTATAAGGATCTACATATAACCCCCTCCCTGGGGGACAGACAACAGAAAAGTGAGTGACAATGACATCTTCTACTGCTTGATTGATGTTTGTTTTCACGGTTGTAAGAATAGCGCCATGTCCCATCACCAGTAACGACCTTGGAAAAAGAAGTCTGGGTCGCTTTGGAGCTGTTATCTCAAAGCATGGCGTGTTTCCACTCGATGCTCTCATTCCTGGTCAGTCAGAACTCTAGGCACCAACTTCCCAGTGACCCTTCTCCTTCCCAAATCTTCTGTTACAATTCAGCTCCAAGATAGTCCAGATAACTTTCTCATATCTTCAATGGTCTGTGGTCACTCTTCAAGGATAAGTGCATAAATTTTGTCAACATTTCTGTTAATTCGAGAAGTTGAAGGATGTCCCAAATGAGGTTTGTCATCAATCAACTTTTCACCTTTTTCGAAACAAGAAAATCACTTTTCCACTTGAGATTTTCCCATAGCACTGTCCTTGTTAGCTGTGTTCAACATCACAACAGTTTCTGTGGCATTTTTCCTTAGCAGGAAACAAAATTTCACAGCCAAATGCTGTTCTCTTAAATTGGCCATCACAAAAACGAGGTTTGAATGAAACTGCTTTTATGAAAAAATTCACTGTGACCAGAGAGAACCTTTCCAGGCAATGCCACTGGCTGCACTAACTCAGAGCAAGTTGCTCCATGCTCACCTAGCAGGGAAAATTCATACTAAGAAAGCTCTGCTTTTTTCTGTTTTTGTTTGTCCCCCTTGCACATGCTTCAAACAAGTCAATGGCAAGTTTGCATTATTTTTTTAATTCATCCTTTTCCACAAACTTGTTGAAGCTCCCTCGTTATATGGCAGTGGTGGCTAACCGGTACAATTCACACCTCATAGGCAGGACACTGTGGCTGGATTCCCAGCCCATACACCTCATATAGAGTCACCAGCCATCTGTCATTGGAGACTTGTATGTGACTATGACCCTGAGATTACTTCAGCAAAGCTTCTAGATGAAGGCAGAATAGGAAGAAAAGTTTGACTTATCCACTTCTGGAAAACAGCTAAAGAAAACCCTATAAACGCAATGGTCCAATCTGCAATGATCATGGAGATGGCACAGGTCAGGGAATCATTATCCATCTCACGTGCAGTCACCATGATCAAGACCCACACAACAGCAGCTAACATACCTGTATCTTTCTGTCTGCCTGCAGAGTCCTGTGGAAACAGAAATCAGTACTGCTCGCCTGCCCCAGTATATAAAGTTCTTAAGGAAATGGGTTTCTTTGGGGATTCTTTGTAGTACATCCATTTGGATTTAAATAAACACAGTCCTACACAAAGTTGTGTAGTATATATAATTTATTTAAGTGGGATTTTAATTTACTTTTTCATCCCTTCCTCGGACAAACTTTTCCTTGCTTAGAACGATGGTCTAATTCAGTTTCTAGTTCCCTTATCCATCTTTCCTCCTCACCCTCACCTTTCTCTCCAACTTCTCCAGTCTCTAAAAACTTTCACTTGGTGAGAAAGAAAAGTGGGGGTGGAGGGTGCAAATTAAAATCAGTGAGTAGAGACTAGGGTTTCTGTTAAAGAGTCCATAATGCCCAGGGCAGATCCATAGCACAGACCAGCAGTGCCGAGATCAAGAAACCCTTCATTGATGTTCACTTACTAAATGGATCACATAATGGAGTTCTCTATATTTGAATGAGGGACCAATTTGCCAGTCGGGTACCTATAACTTAGAATTTCTATATTTCCTAATTCCCTTTTGATTATGTGTCATTGATATGTCAGATGCCGGCATCTAGCCCACCCTTAGGAGGAGGCACATCAGCCATATTATGCCATATTGAGATTAACTCAAATAGCTCAGATATTAGTGAAACCATGCTATGACACGGAGCTAATTCAATCTGAAAGCAACCCCAAACTGATTTTTCTGAGATTATAGGCCCATAGAGTCTCATTTCAAACATACCACCACAATGCAGTTTTATGGGGTATATTGTTGAAAGTCTTGCATGGTGGTTTTCTTTCTGCCATTAAATAATGGTACTACTTTTGGCAAATCATTTTAACACTCTGGTAGAATTTTAACTAACATTTCCTTCAATATTAATCTTTAAAAAAATCTAAGTGTCTATGTTGGCCTATGCTATGTGATTTTATCATAATCTAGTTAATTGACTTTGTCTATGAATGAAGTAGAAATATATGATATAAAATTTATATTGTAACTTATGATTCAGACATTTGTCTACTATCGTCAGACAAAAAAGTCAATAAAATTATTTATTTAAAATGACTCCAAACCCATCTTATTACTCTGTGAAGAAATCAACATGAGGGGAAACTTTATTGGTCTAGAGGATCTGTCCTTTATGGAAGATAAGTTAATAATTATTGCCTGGGTTCAATTGGTCACATTGCTTTTATCCTGGTTTTCTGGCTCAATTGTCTTCACTATTGCTTGAGTGATATGGTGACTGTGACAACTACGTGATTAGGATGATGATGTTGATCAAGATGATGGCATCCTTGGGAATAAGCAATAGCAGCATATCTGGAAATGATAGTTTCTGAACAGCTGCTGACTTGGTCCCTGTGATACTGCTTCTTTGTTGCCTACAAAGGAGTGCACGAGTCGTTGCAGTTGATCTATTTTCATCACGGAACAGTGAAATGTGGGGCTGCTGTGCTTTCAATTTCCCTCATGTGCTGCCTGGGCGCTACCATCACCCTTCTTCCCTTGCGCTGGAATCATTACCCTCCCCTGTCCCCAAAGTAGTTGCTCATAAATCTCAGATTAAATCCACTGGTTTGAGAGCAGCCATAGCTTCTCTTCCTAGATTTGTTGCCATGCCAACATTTTCATCTGGGTATGCATCGACTTTGAATTCATCCAAAGTAGATAAATAAAATCCGCTCCATCATAAGCTGCCAAAGGAAACAAATTGTCAATATACTTCTTTATCTCTGACATATTCGGTTTTCTTCTTAAATCCTTACTAGTCAAACATGACCTCAAATTGTACCATGAACAACACACACACACACACACACACACACACACACACACACACACACAAATCATCTTCTAGATCTTCCTTGCATTTTCCAGTGGTTATTTACCACCACGTCCATCAATAATGGTAGTCAGTCAGACTCACAGCAAGCCACATGCATCAGAGAATTGTGTTCCACAGCCGATGCTTTGAAAGCAGGAAGCCAGGCTTTTCTTCCAAGGTAGTTCTTGGAGAGAAAAATTATAACAGAGTTGCTTGCTTATTTGATTTGTTTTCATTGTGAAAATGTGGTTTATTGCAGGAGTTATTCCAAGTTTAATCTCTAAACTAATTTGAGCTCTATCCTCCTAAAATTTGGAGAATAAAAATGAAAACAGGTGTAGTGATAATCCTTTCTTGATATTTTAAATCATATTTTGAAAATTATATTTATCTGACCAGTGTTAAAAAATAGAGCCACTTCTATATATGATTTATATAGGAAGGAATCTTCTCTACTAACAGATGTGATTGAAATCATGCAAAAATGGCTGTTATATCTAGGAAAACAAATCTCCATCTAAAGAAGAGTAAAAATGTGTTTGATATCCTGAATCCTGACATCTGTAGGTACCATAATTTCAAAACCACAAAAATATAAGCTCCCTGTTAACAAGCCACTTATGACTCAAAGTGACCCTATAGGACAGAGAAGAACTGTCCCCATGGGCTTCCAAGGCTGAAAATCTTCAGAGAGTAGAGAGCCTCATTTTCCCCCTGTGGTAGTTCAGAAAGGCTAACCTCAAGTTTGGGTGTCCAATACATAACCTTCTATGTCACCAAACTCCAATGCAAACTCTCTGTCATGGAGTCAATTCCAATTCATGTTGACCCCATAGGACATGGTAGAACTGCCCCTGTGGATTTCCTAGACTGCAGATCTCTATAGGAGTGGAAAGCCTCATCATTCTCCTACAGAGAATATTGGCAGCCCAATGCATAACCTAGTTCACCCCCAGCGCTCCATAGGATGAGGAAAGCAATAGCATGACTTGAGATGATGCCTCTTCTTATGTTGACCCAGCAGAAGACAGATGTTGTGTCCGGATTCTTTTCCCTTCACACGAGGTCAGAAAAAGACAGGAAGAAGAAGAAACTTGGTGGTGCTCGTTGAAGAGTGGTAGCTGGCTTTGCTCATTTGTTTAGGGATGTTCAGGAGTCAATAAGTAGCAGTTGAGCGAAGGGAACTTACAGAGAGAAATCAGAGACATTGCCTCTCCAGACTTCCAATTTATCTATTGCTTGTGGGAAATTAAATACTGCTGTTATTGTGTGCTGTGGAGCAGATACATACCCATCAAAATCCTATAGAATGTATTTTAATTGCCAGTGAGGATTTCCCAGGCTGCAATTGTTAGAGGAAGAAGCCCTGGTGGCACTGTTGGATGATCATTGGACTACTATCCCCGAAGATTACAGTTCAAACCTACAGCATTGGAAAACCTACGTAGGGTTGCTATGACACTGGAAGTGAGCTTGTTCATTTGTTTTTAATCTTCAATATCTTTTCTTCTATGGAATGGCTAGCGAATTTGAATGCTGAACTTTCAGTCAGTAGCTGAAACCTAACCAGTTCATTCCTGATTTTTCATCCAGTGACTTCAGTATCTAAATAATGGTTTGGTATACCTTTTGCACTGCTCCTGGCTCCAAATAGGAGAGTAGCATAGAGACTCATTATTGGATATCCATAAACTCCTGAAGCCATTGACTCTTTTGTTCCAGTAAAAGAAAAGCTCATAACAATCTTTCTTGCTGCCCTGGGCATCATTCCTGGGAATGAAGGAATTTTCTCATGTTGATAGAGGAATCATCTCCCCCATCGAATGAAGAGGAATGTCCTAGAGAGAGGCTCATAAATGCATGTAAGACATTCAGGCTAAATAATAATAATCTTTTAAAAAATCTCTCTTGCTATTCATAATGAGAACATGTGTTGTTCCCTGATATCTATCAGAAATAACCTGTGGCAGTGTTAGCTCTAACACATGATTTTTACAAAAATCATTTTATTAGGGGCTCATGCAACTCTTATCACAATCCACACATAAATCAGTTGTGTGAAGCACATTTGTACATTCTTTGCCCTCGTCATTCTCAAAACATCTGCTCTCCATGTAAGCCCCTGGCATCACCTCCTTATTTTTCCCCTTCCATCCCTGCTCCCACCTCCCCAATGAATCCTTGATAATTTATAAATTATTATTTTTGTCATATATTACAGTCCAACATCTCCCTTCACACACTTTTCTGTTGTTCATCGCCCAGGGAGGAGGTTATATGTAGATCCTTGCAATTGGTTCCCCTTTCTACCCTACCTCCTCTCCACCCTCCCAGTATTGCCACCCTCACCACTGGCCCTGAAGGGATCACCTGCCCGGGACTCCCTGTCTAACACGTGATTTTATGAGACTGTCTCAGCTGTCTGAGAATTGAAGATTTAACTATGAGTCACTGCTACAGTGGTGGAGGATGAGCATCTTTATTATGACTGTTCCTAAGGTGCCAGGAGCCATGTGTCATGATTAATTGACTTGTTAACTCTCAATGGACTTTTTTACATCTTTAATTTCAACAACCTCTATTCTTGTTGCCAATTTAGTAAAAGGTACTTGTAAATCTCCTACTTATCAGAAGATCTTATAGTTAAAGTTAAGAGATATAGAGAGACTGGTGATCCTGCAGCATGTCAGATATTTGCTCCCAGGCTTGAGGGGAAGCTTAAGAAACAAATCTTTTCTTCTGGTGAAAATTTCCCTAATTGAGTAAAATTAAATACAAAGTAATATTCATTTGTGACATCTGTATTTTCAAAAATCAGTTCTCAAGTAAATTGATCCATGAAGAAAATACAGTTTTATTTTTTAAATAAAATTTAAAATATCTTTAATTATACAGAAATAACAAAGTGAAGCAAGATCTCTTCTGACACTCATTTTAGTCTTTCCTTTCTTGTTTGAATTTTTAACAATCTTTTGCTTTCTTTTTTGGTGTGCTTGATGTCCTTATACAATTCATCTCTTTCTACAGTTGTTCTTTTCTTATAATTGTTCTCTTTCCACCGATATTGTCTCTTCCCAAAGATGTAGTGGATTTTATTCCTGTGTATTCCCACCACCAAGAACCATGCAGATAGTTACCATTTAGGTTGTTGTAAAAATAATTTTTGATGAATAAGTCCTTGTTCTTGTCAAACTCCACCATGCAATCTCCAGCATGCTTTCTATCACCAAGGCCATATTTGTCCCTGCTGATTTTCTTTGTTTTCAACTGTTGCATTCCAATCATCAATGATTATCTTATCTTGATCACATGTTTCATCGACTTCAAACTGCAGAAGCTTCTAGATATATTTAGGTTCTCCATTGTTACCATTAGTAGTTGGTGTATACATTTGAGTATCACTGATATTAACTGGTGTATTTTGTTGTTACATGGATATTATCCATCACTGAGAACACTGTCATACTGGATAGATCCTGAAATACTTTGAGGGGAAGTGAGGTGAAGAGCAATGAGTGTGATGACATTCCTAGGCAATTTGTCCTTTTTGGCTTACTAGGACGTGTGACTGAAGAGGACTTGAAGTATTTACTGATGAAGGTCAAACAATACACTCCTCAGTACAGTAGATTACAGATCAACAACAACAACAACAACAGCAAAAAACAATCCACACACAATGATACCAATAAATAGAATCACCATAAGTGGATAAAAAATTGACTTCATGAGTTTAATTTTACTTTGGATCCATAATCAGTGCCCATGGAAGTAGTAGTCAAGACATCAAACAACATATGGCTTTTGGCAAGTCTGCTGCAAAGAGCTTCTTTAAACTGTCAGAAAGCATATGTGTCACTTTGAGGACTAAAGGATACAGGGCTCAAGCCTTTTCAACTGCTGATATGAATGTAAAACCTGGACAATAAATTGGAAAGAAAGATAACTTATGCCTTTGAATCATGGTGGTAGTGGGAATATCAAATACACTATGGATTGCCAAATAGTAAACAAATTTGATTTAAGAGAAGTACAGTCAGAATGATACATGGAAGTAAGCGTGGTGAGATTTTTTTTCTCGCACATACCTTGGACGTATCAGGAGCAGCCAGTCCCTGGAGAAAGACATAATGTTTGGCATGATAGAAAGTAAGTGAAGAAGAGGAAGCCTTTCTACAGGATGAACTGGCACAATGGCTACAACAATAGCATCTAGCATAGAAAGAGTTGAGGATGGTGCAGTTTTTCACTTGGTTCTTCATAGGGTCACTATGAGTTGGAACCAACCAACCCTTATCCCTGAGTTTCTTG